>NC_140631.1:15576309-16056309 GCF_057382275.1 Copadichromis virginalis | reverse complement strand
CTCTTTGGGGAGAGGGAGCACATCTTCCCGGGGACTCGTCTGGCTCTGGGCAGGCCTCGGAGAGGCTGCATTCTTCCACGGGTGCTGGGGAGAGTTCACGTCTCTCGCTGCTCTGCTCCTCGCTCGCCCGCCAGTCGTCTCATTCACCGGACCATCCACCTCACTGTGCCACAGCGGCTCCCCCTCTCACCTCGGCTCAACGGAGGCTCCGTTGCTCAGCATTCCTGCTATTTCAGCTAAGCAAAGGCGAGGCTCACGCTGCCATTGCGCTTCCCTTTTGGAGCAGCAGCATCCGATGGTGAGCGAAACTGACTTTTTTCTTTCACCACACCACAACTCAGAGACTGTTCACCGCCCACCTAAACAAAAGACTGTATTCTATGATTACATTCTAGACTATCCAATTAATACTCGCCATCCTGCTTCCAAAGAGACTGTACCACCATCCCAGGCCATCATTAAAAACATTCACTCCGCTAAACCTGATAATTTCTCCCACTCAGTCATCATTTCCTCACCCATAGTTCAGTCTTTTCCTGTTAGCAAGGCGCCTCAGATTCAACATCCCCTTCACCTGTTCATCCTGCTCAAGTGAAGGCAGTTAAGGCTCAGCCTGTCCCTTTACTAGCTCCTCAAGCAGCTAGGGCTCATCACGTCCCCACACTCGCACCAATTCCACGGGACGGTGCTGCTGATGCCCAGCCAACACCCATTCCTGTGCCAGCTCCCAGGGCGAGGGCAGCTAGGACCCAGTCTACTCCTGCACCCGTTCCTGTTTCTCAGGTGGGGGTGACTAGTGTCCAGCTGGCTCCCATACCTGTCCCAGCACCTAGGGTGAGGGTGGCCAGGATCCCACCTGACCTCCCTAGAGCTGAAGCTCTCCAACCATTGTCCTCACACTCTGGAGGTTTGGAAGAGCTAGCCTGTCCACCTGCTAGTTACCACCTCATCCATCTCCCGATCAAGCTTTTCAGGCACTAGCTCATTCCCTGATTAAATTAGCAGACCTATTTCCAGCTCAAGCACCCGGTTTATTAGCTCAGGCTGCAACTTTGCCACCAACTTCCGTCCAGTCAGTTCAGTCACCTGCTGTTCAGTCTCCAGTTCAGTCATCTGTCCATTCACCCATAGTCCAGTCCACCAGTCACCTGTAGCCCAGTCTCCCGTCCTCCAGTTGCCTGTGGTCCAGTCTGTGGCTCAGTCTCCCTTCCAGTCAGTCAAGTCTGTAGTCCAGTCTCCTGCTGTTCAGCCTCCAAGTCAAACAGAAGTACCAGCAACAAATAGTAACAACTCCTCACAGTCACAAACAGCTGCAGTACTCTGGACAGCTTCATGGAAGCATGATAAATGCAGGTGAAAAAGTCTTTTCCAGGATTGCACAAAAGTAACTTGGAGTCTCCGAAAACTTTTGTGCAATCCTGGAAAGGTACTTCTTTTTTTTTTCTCCCATGTCCCTTGGGGCCTCCATAGTGTTTTTTACTATTTTTGACTATAATGCACTACAATGCAGGGGCGCAGGGGGGCACTGGAGCCTATCACAGCTATCATAAGGCAAGAGCCAGGGTATACCCAAGACAGTTCGCCAGTCTGGTGCAGGGTGGAGTTGTAGTTTTTGAATTACAATGTACTGAAAGTTTTTATTTTCTTTTTCTGTCCAGTGACCCCTAACTGAGCTTTAATCTAAAAAAAACAACAACTTTATTTTAACATGTTTTCTTGGGATTTATTTTTTCTGTCTTAAATAAACAACAAACACATACACCTCTCACTGTGCTTTAATTCCTGGTGGGCTTTGATTTGAATCAATAAAACAGCAGTTCACATTTTCTGCCTCATCACTTCCATCCTTTGTTGCTTTTTATTACAGTTTCCTTCCATGTAAAGTTCAATGGCACACAGACCTTTAATGGCACAGCACTATTGCTAGTTTCATTATATAAGAAAGCGAACATTAACTGCGTTCAATCAACAGTGCTTTCGTGCTGTACGTGATCGTGACCTCTTTATGTCTGTCTCCACGTTGGTTGAGTGTGGAGTAAGTGCATATGAGAGCATGAGGGTGGGAATGGATGTTTGTATATGTGTGTGCCTGTATTTCTGTGTCTATATGTCAGGTTGGGTGTCAGGCGCCACCTCTCTGGGGACATCTCAGGCCCTCCAAGGTTTGGAGGCCTATCTCCCCCTACCACCACTTCCCCTGCCGGTGGCGGACTCCCTCAGGTGTCGGTGCGTTGGTGGTTCTTTGTGTCCGGGGGTGGGCGTCCAGGTACACACCGGCTCACTCCTTGGCGGCCGCTTATCGGGGCCTGGAGCCTGGGGCTCGCTCGGGCCACTTCGGAGGTGGGGTGCCCCCGGCCTCTCGGCCTGGGGCTCGGTCACTTAGGCACGGCTGGCTGCCGTCGGAGCTCACGGGCGCGTCACTGCAACTCCCCTGGCTTCTGCTCCGCGGCTGCTGAGTGAGCCCTCATCTGGGACTCTCCTCAGCTCTTTCTGGGACAGTGGCGCGGCTGCCCCTCTGTTGGTCTTCCTTGGTCTCTTGTGTTCTGGGGGCCTCTGGATGTCTGGAGTTTTGATCTCCTCCATACCTGCTTCATGCCCTGGAGGACGGGGCTGTGGCCCCCCCACACCCTCTAGCAGATCATTACATGAAGGAACCTTTTAAAAAAAAAAAACAAGCGCGTCCATGCTCACAGGTGTACACATGGGTGCTCACACACACAAACTACACCCTTTTTGGCTCCTACCTCAAAGCACACTGTGTTCTGTTGATCTTATGTGCTGCACAATAATGTTTAATATTTAGTATTTACTGTCATATTCCCATATATCATTGTGATGCTGTTTATTCTATTACTCTTGTTCTCTTCTGCTTGTTTTCTTTTTTCTTTCTCAGCAGGTGATCCAGGTGATTGATATATGCTTTTTTTTTATTTCTTTTTTTTTTCTGCTCATTCTGTTGGTTTTTGTTTTTTGCCCTTCTCCCCCGTCCCTCTTCTCAGCTGTTTCTCTTTCCCTCTTTCTTTCTCCCCTTCTTTCCCCCAGTCAAGTCTGTCCCGTATTCAGTAAGTGAAAATAAAATAAACAATAAAAGGTGAATCAAATGGACCATTACAGCAAGGCTGGGATGGTCAATTTGGTAAAGTAAATCCGTTGGGCATCTTTCTTTGCCTTTAGACAACAATTCTGATGGCAAAAGAGCCAAACGGGACAGGCAAAAAAACAAAAAAAACAAAACAAAAAAAACAGTGCTTTCGTGCGAGTTTGACAGTCTCTGTTTGAACTCTGCTGCTGAGGTTATTGATGCCATCTGATAATACTGCTCCCTCGTTTTTGTCAGAGATGAGCAAAGACAAAAAAAAAGAAGAAAAAGAGAAGAAAAAGCCAATAAAAGGAAGTATGAGAGACAAAGAAAGAGTAAGTGTCATGGTCCTGGGTCGGTGACCCAGCGCTTTTAGTTTGTTATCATTTTCATGATGATGATTGTTTTAGTTCTGTGTTATATTTGGTCTGCCTCTGAGTCTGCGTCTGGATCTGTCTGTCTATGGTGTCACCCCATCTGTTTGTGAAGCTGTCTGTTTAGATCTGTGTCTTGTTTGGTTCCCCGTGTCTGAGTTTCCTGTTTTATTGTGAAGGTCTCTGTCTGATGTGAGTGTGTTCAGTTTACATTTCCCCTGTCCCGTCAGTTCTGATTTCTCCCAGCTGTGTTGCCCTCCTGTCCCTCATCCCCTGATTACTGGTGTGTATTTAAGCCCTGTGTGTTCTCCTGCCTGTTGTCGGCTCGTCTGCATTCATCCGTCTACCTCTGCGTTCTATGGTGTTCCTGTCTCTGCGTCTCTCTGCCCCGCACCCCTTTTGTATGGTCTCAGGTTTGTCACTTAGTTTCTCCCAGTTTAGGTTTCCGTTTGTAAAGTACTCATACCTCGTTGCCTGTTTTTGTCACCACCACCTTTGTAAATAAAACATCACTCGTATCATCAGTTTGCTGCATCTTGGGTCCTCCTTTTCCTCCACACCACACGGCTCCCTCCGCCAGCCGTGACAGTAAGATTTCATTACCTGTCAAAAGTTCTGGATACATCAGTTATTTGTATTCGGTGAAAAAAAATAAATGTATATTTGAAAAGACTGGATATAACGAAACATGAACAGTTATATATTCACCTGGAAATTCTATTATTTCAGAGATACAGTGGCAGTTTTTGTATTTTCCTTCATTTCCTTCATTGACTTTTGCAATGGCACAGTAACCTTTTTATGAGTTGACTGACATCAAAATGAAAGAAATTTTTTTACTGACAAAATATCTTTTTTTTGTTTTATTTTCTTTGCCTTAAACTAAATAGTTAAACACACGGTAAAACATTAAGACTAACTATGGGCTACAACTGGAATACTGTTCTGCTGGTGGAACTACACCCGTTAGCAAACTTGCCCCAATATACCCACATCTTTAAAGAAAAAAAACTTGCAAGTAAATTCCACAACCCCACAACTTTGTGTTTTGTCTGTGAAGGTTCTCAGTCATCCAGGTCATCGTAGTCAAAGGAGCTTGCAAAGAAAAGCGTCTGGACTTCTTTAAGTTGCTTGAAGACGTTTCACCACTCATCCGAGAAGCTTCTTCAAGGTCAAATGGTGGAGAGTCCCAGATATAAACCTAGTGGGAGTAACCCCCCACAGAGGGACAAAAGGACCCCCTGATGATCCTCTAATCGCCTGAGCCAAGGTGTGAAACTGGGCGTGGGTCCCAATCAGCCAGAGTTTCGGGTGTGTTCATTGTGAAACCTGGCCCCACCTTATCATGCGAATTCCTGAGGTCAGATGGCCCAGGATGTGAGTGGGCGTTAAGGCGTCTGGGAAGGGATCTCAAAACTGGATTATAGATGGCAGAGAGTTGGTGTCGTAAACCCCCGCCTCTGTTCAAAGACGGTCGCTCACAGTGGACATAGATGGCTTCTTTCACTCCTCTTTCAAACCATCTGTCCTCTCTGTCCAAAATGTGAACATTGGCATCCTCGAAAGAGTGTCCTTTATCCTTAAGATGCAGATGGACTGCTGAGTCTTGTCCTGTGGAGGTGGCTCTTCTGTGTTGTGCCATGCGCTTGTGAAGTGGCTGTTTGGTCTCTCCAATGTAGAGGTCTGGGCATTCCTCGCTGCACTGTACAGCATACACCACATTGTTAAGTTTGTGTTTTGGCGTTTTGTCTTTCGGGTGAACCAGTTTTTGTCTGAGCGTGTTGCTGGGTCTGAAATACACTGGGATGTCGTGCTTGGAGAAAACTCTCCTGAGTTTTTTGATGAGAGAGGTGAAACGTCTTCAAGCAACTTAAAGAAGTCTAGACGCTTTTCTTTGCAAGCTCCTTTGACAACTTTGTGTTTTGTTTTTTTTAATCAAAAAAACTTAACAAAATCGAAATGATCCAACCCTCCCACACTTGTAACAGTATACAACTTGTAACATTTAACATTTAAACATTTAACAGTAACATTTGACAAACACTTCACTTTTCAACATGCTGTCAATCACTGGACTAAAGGCAGACCTTTCCATCCTTTGTGTTTTTCAGGACTTGGGGTGTTGTTCTTTGTGGAGGCTGATACTTCCTTTTGTGTGTTTGGGTTTATTTTAGTTTCCTCTGTATCCTTGTTGTCAATTCCCCAGGTTTTTGTTCACTGTTTCCTTGTTTATTTAACTTCCTGTTTTATTTAGTTAGTCCTCCTCTGTCTCCTGTGCTTTGCTGTTAGTGTTCTTTCCCTTGTTATGGTCTTAATTGGTTAAGCTGTGTCTTTGTCATTAGGCACACACACACAGAGAAAAATAATACAGACACCCTGGGTCAAAGAGACCCAGGGTTCATGAGCAGTCTATGGACTTGTTGATGTTTGATGGTGTGTGTTTGGTGCTGCTGTCCCTTGTTTCCCTGTATACTGGGAGGTGTGTGTGTGTGTGTGTGTGTGTGTGTGTGTGTGTGTGTGTGTGTGTGTGTGTGGTATCCTCGTTTTCCTGGCACACCAGGCCTGGAGGATTGTTCCTGTTGGAAGGCCGGCCACACCCAAGGAGGAGGATCACACACCTGCAGCTGATCAAGGATCATCGGGTGAGCTACATAGCAGTGTGGCTGAGAGCTCTTTGACCCTGGATCGTTGAGTTTTGTGTGTAGTATAGTGATGTGCAGATAGTGTATGCCTGCTGCAGTAAGTGTCTTACGGCTGCCTCTGTTGTGTTTTCCCCAGGAGGAGAGCAGAGCACAGGAGGACAGCGAGCACAGGGAGTGCAGAGACAAGGGAGCGGAGAGCACGAGCACGGACGTTTTGGGTGAAGACAAGACACAGGAGTCGAGGGAGCTCACAGGGATTAATTGTTTTGTTGTTATTTACTCCACTATAAATAAAGCGCACTGTTCATCGCAAGAGTCCTGCGTTTGGGTCCTCCATCCCCACTTTCCCACGGTCTGCCACCGCAGACTGTGACATAGGAAGAATGACCCTGCTCTTAGACTTGAAAGGATTGAAACTTTGTCTCTTTTCATTTATTTTAGGTGCTCTAATGTCAGGCTCCTAATAATATAACAATTGGACAATATGTGATAACCCAAACATAATATCCAATCAAGAGAACTCAGGGTGATGTTTATTTTATCTTCTACAATGGATGTCTTTATAATAACAATGTAATATATTTATTCCTTAATTTTTTTTAAGTGTCTTAAAGAAACACATGGTCAGCAAAAAACAGCTGGCGAACATCTTGCATGTATATGAGAGAATTTGAAACATGCACGCACACACACACACACACACACACACACACACACGCACGCACACACACACACACACACACACACACACACACAGAAAAATAATACAGTTAATACAGTCACAAAATTGCTCCTTAACTGCTGGTTACATAAATAACTGTTTATTGGATAAAGGTGTCATTAAAAGTAACAAACAGAATTTGTATTGATTTTTTAATTGGAGCTCAAGATGACAGTCTTAATATAATTAATTATAGAAACATCTTTTTGTAAGAATTGCTGGTTGGTGGTTGAATGCCTGGCTGATTGCTTGGGTACTGAACCCCAGAGTGCTCTAGATGTGTTAATCAGAGTGTGAGTATGTGTAAATACCACATGGGATAGACAAAAAATGCTTGTATGAATGTGTAAATGGGTGAATGATGATTCTAGTATGAAACCTTTCACTGCTCAGAGTAGAAAAGCACTACATAAGAACTACTCCATGTACCAGAAACATTTGAATCTGAGTGAAGAAATGGTTGTATATGCTTCATGTGCTTCCATCATCCTCTTCACTATATTTTGCAGAGTCATGTGCTCATATTAGTCAACAGGACCAGGAATAATAAAAAAAACCTCTTTCTCAGTGCAGCATGAGTCATCTTCAACAATAATACAGGACTTCTTCTAATAAGGTTTAAAAACTGTCCTGAAGATTGATGTCATGGTAGAGAAATATTCCCTAAGAACATAAAAAAAAGTTGAAATGAGATGGACAGGCATGGTATTCCAAGAAGGAAGAACTTGTCCAGAGAGTTTGGACTAGAAGTTCAATGTTCTGCAAAAATGAATGAATTAGGTTAAATGGAGGGGAGAAAATTGGAAGGGATTTGATACAGAAGATGTCATCATGTCACGGTTCTGGGTCCGTTGGACCCAGTATTTTGAGTTCATTATGTTTTGGTACTTTTTTGGTGTGTGTGTGTGTGTGTGTGTGTGTGTGTAGAAATCTGGGAGAAACTGACTTGATTATAAGAATGTATAATCAGACTTACAGTATGAAGCACATTCAGTAATACCATTGTCATTAAATAGTCTATGACATGACGCCAGCTCAATAGGTATAATAGTTTCCCAGTATGATAATCAACTTGGTGATTTCAAGACAGGAGTGAAACCGAAAATGTTGTTACAAGGCATCTGATATGAATTAGAGACTGAGTCATAAACAGTAAAAAAACCAAGGCAATCTCCTTATACCTACACTATTAATTCCTAACACTATAATTGTCAAAGACAAAACAGTGCTGCAATGACTTGCTACTGGCGTTGCCCTGTTACCTTTAGTGTGGCACCTTCATTTCAGCCTGCCCATCTTGTGGGACCCTTCCAGCAGTATACACTGTTGATAGTATAGCTCTCAGCATGGTGCAAGCAACATTGGCATGATAAACCAGTATCTGGATGTATGAGGAATATAATACTAGGAAATCTTTTTATGTTGGGACCTGGCCATTCAAGACCATGTATGCAAGAAGACACATTCTACACTCAACAAAAATATAAACGCAACACCTTTGTTACTGCTCCCATTCCCCATGGGATGGACGTAGAGACCTAAAATTCATTCCAGATACACAATATAACCATCCCTCCCAAACAGTGGTCACAAATCAGTCCAAATGTGTGGTAGTGGGCACATCTGCTATATTGAGATAATCCATCCCACCTCACAGGTGTGCCACATCAGGATGCTGATCTGACATCATGAGTAGTGCACAGGTGTACCTCAGACTGCCCACAACAAAAGGCCACCCTGGAATGTGCAGTTTTGTCTCACAGCAAAATGCCACAGATGCCACAAGCAATGAGGGAGCGTGCAATTGGCATGCTGACAGCAGGAATGTCAACAAGATCTGTCGCCCGTGCATTGAATGTTCATTTCTCAACCATAAGCCGTCTCCACAGGCGTTTCAGAGAATATGGCAGCACATCCAACCGGCCTCACAACCGCAGACCTCGTGTAACCACACCACCCCAGGACCTCCACATCCAGCAGGTTCACCTCCAAGATCGTCTGAGACCAGCCACCCAGACAGCTGCTGGAACAATTGGTTTGCACAACCAAACAATTTCTGCACAAACTGTCAGAAACCGTCTCAGGGACGCTCAACTGCATGCCCGTCGTCCTCATCGGGGTCTTGACCTGACTCCAGCTCGTCGCCGTAACAGACTTGTGTGGGCAAATGCTCACATTCGATGGCGTCTGGCACGTTGGAGAGGTGTGCACTTCACAGATGAATCATCGTTCACATTGTTCAGGGCAGATGGCAGCTGAGAATGTCCCAGTTCTTGCATGGCCAGCATACTCACCGGACATGTCACCCATTGAGCATGTTCGGGATGTGCTTGACCGGCGTATACGACAGCGTGTACCAGTTCCCACGAATATCCAACAACCTCGCACACAGCCATTGAAGTGGAGTGGACCAACATTCCACAGGCCACAATTGACAATCTGATAGACTCCATGCGACGATGTGTTGCACTGCATGAGGCAAATGGTGGTCACACCAGATACTGACCGGTTCTGGGTCCCCAGACCCCCAATAGCGCAAAAAACTGCACATTCCAGGGTGGCCTTTTGTTGTGGGCAGTCTGAGGTACACCTGTGCACTACTCATGATGTCAGATCAGCATCCTGATGTGGCACACCTGTGAGGTGGGATGGATTATCTCAATATAGCAGATGTGCCCACTACCACACATTTGGACTGATTTGTGACCACTGTTTGGGAGGGATGGTTATATTGTGTATCTGGAATGAATTTTAGGTCTCTACGTCCATCCCATGGGGAATGGGAGCAGTAACAAAGGTGTTGCGTTTATATTTTTGTTGAGTGTAAATCAGAGTCAACTGAGTAGCTCACATTAATAGTGTGACATATGCATATATGGTTTGTAACTGACATTTTACCATTTAAAAAAGCAATGGAGTAGGCACATTCTGTTACAATGGCAAAAAGGAATCAGAAGTAACTTCAGAAACAAATCAGAAATAAATCCTGAGTATGAAAAAAACTATTTCAAAGAGATTTTTATGTGCTGGTGTTGCGCTCTAAAAGTAGTTATAAAACTTACATTTTTCTGAATTGTGGGGAAAATCTTTAAAGACTATTCTTATTTAATTGTGTTTTGTTTTTGGACACATTTCTAGTTAATTTTTGTAGTTTACTGGCTCCAGGAGGTCAGAGTTCAGATGTGTGATGTCATCAGTAAGCGCAGAAAACAAACAGTGTCTGAGACGTGAGGGAGCGATGTTTTGCTGATGATACGCTATTCTGCCTGTAAACTCCAAACCTGAACTGAGGAGAATAAAGTTGCAAGAAAAAGGAGAATGGAGTCATGTCTCTCTGAGGGTGCAACATAATCTTGGTGTTTCCGCCCGGTTTGGAGGACGAGCTACATGTGACTAGCCTCACCTGAACTCGTAAGGCAGTGCCATCCCTCCAAGAAAAGACAGTGAAGGTAAAAGTTTTTCGTCATGTCTAAAGTACAGCAGATGTCTCCTGATTGGGAGCAACTTCTTGAGGAGATAGAGGAAAAGTTACTTACACTGCTAGCACCGGATTTGAATGAGATTTGTGCTGCCCTCAGTTTAGCCGTGGATGAAAGTGAAAAAGACTTACCTCGTAAACTGAGGCGGCGTATTCTCCAGTACTTAGAGGGAGAGGATGTTACTGCACGAGAAGATGAAGGAATATCTCTGTTGTTGGAATTAGATGACAAAATTAATGAAGTGAAGCAAATGAGATGCGAAAGTAATGCCCGTTGCCTCAACAAGTGGTACAAGAACACCACCCTGTGGCTAAAAATGTGATAGCACCCAGTAATTCAGACGAGCAGAAAGAAAGTGTTTCTCATCTGAATGCTACATGAGTCATCCCTGTCGCCACTCAAAGTGTCCCTTTTGTACACCCACTGTACCGACGGGATCTGAAAATAATGGGACAAATTGGAGAACCAAACCAAAAGGACAAATTAACATACACTAGTGTGGACCTGTACACCTCCAGGACATTGCGGCGTGCAGCTCGGATCTCAGCTGACCCTTCTCACCCTGGACACAGTCTGTTTGACCTGCTCCCCTCAGGCAGGAGGCTCCGGTCCATTCGCACCAGAACCTCTCGCCATGAGAACAGTTTCTTCCCCTCTGCTGTTGGACACATGAACAATAACCATATGACTGTCCCCGCCACTAACACATGACCCTACGCTGTGTTCACTGTATCATTCCATGTTTGGCACTGATCACCACCTGCACTCATGTATATATCTTTCAACGTAGCACTCTTAATTCTTACTCTCATGTATATATCTCATGTATATCTCATGCACATATCTTTCCACGTAGCACTTTTAATTCTTATCCCCACTTTTATTTTTTCCATGTCTATTTAAGTGTTATTTATGACACCATGTTTGCACTGAAGCACCGCAGCAATTTCCTAATGTTGTAAACCTGCTCAACATTTGGCAATAAACCCCATTCTGATTCTGATTCTGATTCTGATGGACCGAGTTGAAGAACAGGAGGAGCCCAGGAATTATTAGAAAAATATAGTTTCCATTTATTTAACCCCCAAAAATTATATTTACAAGACTAATAAATGTTGAGCTTATAAAAGAGGTCAAAGAAACAAAACTGAACTCAGGCAAAGACTGCAACCTTAACAAACCAAATGACTGCCCAAACGTACATAATTGACCTAAACATGAAATGACATACAAGGGTATATATAATGGCTGATCAGACCATTGTGACACATGAGGGGTAACAAACAAAACACAATCATAAATCACAAACAGCAGTACAATCTAGTTTGTTAATAAACTAAACACTAAAGAAGAAAATCAAAAAACCCCATTAAACCCTAAACTCAAATATTTAATTAAATACAAATACTTTGTTTTTAAAGTAAAGAAAACACACATTCCCCCTTCAGCAGGAAGTGGTGGTGTGGTCCAATTATCTTCCTTCATATTTAATGGTTTCAAACCCTGGCTACCATCTTTTGTCCGGCAACTCCCAGGGATGATGGCAGGTAAGAAATAAAAAGACAAAGGTTAGTCAGAAAGCAAAGAAATGAAGTAGTATGAATACATAAGTAAACTAAATGTGCGCGCTTACAAATAGAACAAATGTATCCAAACCAATCAATAAAGTTATTGGAAACTAAAATGTATTAATATGTTCAAATGAAGAATGAAAATACAAAAGTTACCGACTTTAGAGTGTGGCCACGGGTTTGGCCATCACACTAGCTTGGAAAGACAAATCCAGAGGGCATTGAAGAGAGGATATGATGAAGGAGACATTGTTGAAGCCATCATTCAAGCTATAACCCCAGGAACAAAACTG
This sequence comes from Copadichromis virginalis, assembly GCF_057382275.1. Lineage (NCBI taxonomy): Eukaryota > Metazoa > Chordata > Actinopteri > Cichliformes > Cichlidae > Copadichromis > Copadichromis virginalis. Next base: position 16,044,150 of record NC_140631.1, on the reverse strand, counting down.
AAAAGCTACCTTGAGAGTAGAGTAGATTTGATTTTGCAAGCTCTCAGGGAAATATTACGGACTCATTACATTGAGAAAGATGCCACAGAGTTGTATCACTCGCTCACACGTGCTGTACAGGAGCCAAAAGAAACTCCAATCCGGTTTTTGATGCGAGCAATGGATTTGAGACAACAACTTGTTCTTGCTTCAGAGAGAGTTAAGTCTGGTTTAAAGTACAGTTCGGAGCTCATCCAAAATCAGTTTCTCCAGACAGTACTCACTGGCCTCCATGATGACACCATCCGAGCTGATGTGAAGCTATACCTGCAAAATCCTAAAATCACAGATGAGGTTCTTCTGGAAAAAATGACTGCGGCATACAGTCTGGAAATGGAAAGAAAGAATAAGCTGTCAGCTGCATCAAGAGCAAAGATGATCAAAGTTGCAGCAGTAAGTGGGGAAGATCAAGAGGTGGAGAAAGAAAGCAGTATGCACACATCAGACAGTAAGAACAAGCAAGGTGGAGCGGTCAAATGAGACACATTAATGGATAAAGTTGATCAAGGCAACAAGGCTATATGTGAGGCTCTGCAGAACCTCACCACTCACATTGCCAGCCTCCAGCAGACCGTTAAGCCTCAGCACATGAGAATGGCCGAACCACCTGACCGGAAATACCAATCACAGCCTAGGAGCACAAACATTAGACAGTGCCAGCAGTGTCAATCATCCAATACAGGAAACAAATGTGACCACTGTTACAAATGTGGCAGTACGGAACACTGGGCAGCAGGTTGTCGTAGGAAAAAGTGGCTGGTTAACATGATGATTGCTTTGCGCTATTCATAAAACCCCTGTGTATCTTGTGAAATATAAGGTGTTATTTGGGTCACTTTGACCTAAAGCACAAAACTTCAGGAAATTTCAGTGTTTGCCATTCACTCAGTCATTTTTATTTATAATAGTGTAGTTGGTGACCTGAGATTGTCCTGTACTTGTAAAGTATCATCACTTGCTTGCCTCGTTTTCTTTCTTCCACCCACACATGAAACCATTAGCTGGTACTGCTGGATATGTTCAGACAGCCCAACATAGAAGAGAGCCTTGAGAGTGTCTGTGCACAGTGTTTCCTGTTAAGCTAGTTCATTTACTTCAGCAAAACAACATCCTCAAAAAAAAGACCCCTCTCTGAGAATTAATTTAACAGTCCTTCTAAGCTAGTCCCAAGCTGTGGGGCTGTAACTGGCTCTGACTGTCTGATTGTGTGTTCCTGTATGTATGTCTGTGTCATTGCTCAGGTTAGCTCAGGTCCCTTTGAATTCGTCATTAGTCCTGTCTGTGTGGTTAATTTTATTCTGGCACTCATGACTCACCGAACACACATATACTTGCACACAAGCGCAAATAGTCTGAAACTTCATGGAGTTTTGAAGTCGCTGAGCAACAGGCAGCCTGCTTGCTACCTCTTTCAGCAAAGTAGAGGACCCCCGCTGGGCACTAAAGCATACTAGGGGAGTAAGTCCCAATTCCAAACTGGCCTCTACACCCTCCCACTCTGTGATGAGTGTAACTCCATACAGAGTCACACTTGCAGCTTTTGAAGTGTCTCCTAAAAAAAGGGTAGGGTGGCAAGCTTAAGGACGCCTTTGGCTTTCTCTGTTGATAACAGGAATTTGTAATCAGCATCTTTGGCAACTTATATTACTATCAGATGGACTATTAAAATCATGTCTATCACTCAGCAGAAAATGTGTTTGAATTTCATTCATGCTTTTTAACATCTGAATTGTTTTTGGATCCTTTCTCCTTCTCCTTCTTCTCTAACGCTGGCATTTATAAAAACTAAAATGAAGCAACTAAAATGAATGAATTAAAAATAAGAAGCACTTTTGATGATATAGACACATATAGAACATTGCCACAAAAGACTTCAGTGGGTTCATAGATAGATAGATAGATAGATAGAGTAATTTTTATTTCAAGCATGTAAATATAACTGAAAGAACAAGAGAAAAGAAAAACATCAAGCTGTCATGAATATCTCTATGTCTACACAATGTTTAAGCTCAAAAAGTAGTAGGATGAAGTTTACACTTTTTTCATTACAAAGAACCCATTTTTGTAAGTGTGTAAGTGTAAGTGTATCAATATACTGGGCACAAAGCAGGTGCTACACCTCACAGTGTGGTGGTTAATAAACCTGAAAACTGGCTGAAAGTGTGTAGGGAATGTGTAAGGCAATATTGGAATTTGGCCAATGCTGTTCCCATAGAAGAGCTGGTGAACAAAACAATGAAGGACTCCACTTATGCAAAAGATATGATTTACAGAGAACTGGGAATATGTATTTAGGGATGTGTTACAGTTTGTGTTTATGCTTTACTGCTTTCCTATGAGCACTACTGTCATTAACAAAGTAAGGTCATACAGTGCATTACACAATCCAAAAGTGGGATTCAGCAGGTGGGGGAACCCTAAGATCTGTGTAGTGTCTCAGCATGGGGAAAAGAATCACAAGTGAAAATAATTTCTAATGTGATTTCCAGTTGATTTTCTTAGTGTACATGCTGTGATCAGCTGACCTTCTCCTCTTTGTGGATTTACACAACTGAATTCAACAAGATGTTAGCTGATCTTTCAAAGCTGTCTTGGCTGATTTCCATTTTCTACACTGTGACAGTATAATGTTTACAGTGTCTTTACACTAGACAGTATACAGTTTGAATAAAGGTGGAATTCAGTGAATTAATCTAACCGTCATCTACTTAAATGAAAATTAGTCTGCTACAGTTGGTGTAAACTAAAATTGACCACGGTTTTTTCTCATTCTTCCACGGTTTTTTTAGTGCACTCTCTGAACACCTTGATTGCACACTCATTCTTGGCGGTGACCTCAACCTTGGACTAAATGAAGAAATGGATAGGCTCAACACAACAGGAACTCAGCGTAATTGGCAGTCCACAAATATAATCAAACAGTATATGAACGACTTTGGTCTTTGCGATGCATGGCGCTCTCTTCACCCCACCAGTAAGGAATATACTTTTTTCTCGCATGTTCATCACTCTTACTCTCGTCTGGATTATTTTTTGGTCAGCAGCTCACTGCTGTGTGACATTTCAGACACTGAGATTCATCCTATAGCTGTCAGCGATCATGCTCCTGTATCTTTAACACTAATGCACAAGAACAATACTACGCCAAGTAAAAACTGGAGATTTAATATATCACTACTTAAAGATGAAGACTTTATTAAATACTTTAAAAAGGAATGGACTTCATATTTAGACTTTAATGACACTCCCGGAATATCTGCTTCTGTTCTATGGGAAGCAGGGAAAGCTGTGATGAGAGGTAAAATAATTTCTTTCTCATCACACAAAAAGAAAGAAGAAAACAAAAATATTCAGGAATTAGAAAAAAAACATCAAATCACTAGAAGAAGCCTACGCGTCCCACCAAGATCAGGAAACATTGAACAAAATATGCAAAACAAAACTAGAATTAAATGAAACTATTAACAAAAAAACACAATTCCTTATACAAAGACTTCGCTTGCAGAATTTTGAACACAGTAACAAATCAGGTCGATTTCTAGCTAACCAGCTAAAAATAAATAAAGAAAAAATAACTATATGTGCTGCTAAAGATTTATCGGGGAACACAATATATGATCCTGGAAGAATAAACAACATTTTTAGGGATTTCTATGAAACTTTATACTCACCACAAATAAACCCATCTAAAAATGAAATTGATCTATTTCTTGACAACGTAACTCTTCCAAAATTACTAGACAGTCAAGCAATGGAACTGGATTCGCCACTGACGCCAAGTGAACTCCAGGAAGCCCTGATAAGTATGCCCAATAATAAGGCTCCAGGTCCAGACGGCTTCCCTGCAGAATTCTACAAAGAATTCTGGACAATTTTGGCACCAGTATTCCACAGCATGTTGCAGGAAATCGAGGAAAAGGGCAGACTACCACCAAATATGAATTCTGCCAACATTAGTCTCCTGCTAAAACCAGGCAAAGACCCTTTATTTCCCTCAAGCTATCGTCCAATTTCTCTTTTAAATGTAGACCTTAAAATAATCTGCAAAGCTCTCTCAAAGAGATTAGAGAAAATGACCCCCCTCTTAATTCATCCTGACCAAACTGGTTTCATAAAAGGTCGGCACTCCTCAACAAACACTCGTAGATTACTTAATTTAATAGACTACTCATACGATAAAAACATCGAAACCATAATATTATCTCTAGATGCAGAAAAAGCATTTGACAGAGTTAATTGGAAATTTTTATTCGCAACTTTACACAAATTTGGTTTTGGAAACTCTTTCATAAACTGGATAAGAATATTATACAATTCCCCAACGGCTCGTATCAGAACAAATGACCAGACATCCTCCAGCTTCTGTCTCCTGAGGGGCACCAGACAGGGATGCCCACTCTCCCCTTCACTTTTTGCAATTTTTATCGAACCTCTAGCAGCAGCATTTAGACAGGCTACAACAATTAAGGGCATAAAATGTAAGAACATAGAACATAAAATCAGTCTCTATGCGGATGATGTGTTGCTTTTTCTGCAAAACACACAAACCAACCTCTCTGTGGTAATTACTTTAATAAACTGGTTTTCAAGAGTTTCAGATTATTCAATTAATTGGCCAAAATCTACAGTTCTCCCCATTAACTGCTCCTTCCATAATTCTTCCTCTGCCCCACTGCAATCCGGAAATATTAAATATTTAGGTATTAATGTCTCTCCTAAGCTTTCAGACTTAACTAAACTAAACCACATCCCACTTCTAAAGAAAGTAGAAGGCGATCTGACTAGATGGAAATCTTTACCCATATCACTCATGGGAAGGGTCGCCACTATAAAAATGATGATCTTGCCAAAAATAAATTACTTATTTTTGATGATCCCTAACAAACCATCACAAGATTGGTTCAGATCTCTGGATTCATATATTTCCAAATTCCTTTGGAAAGATAAACCCCCGCGTATTAGCTTAAAAACGCTACAAAGAACCAAGGATAGAGGAGGATTAGATCTGCCTAATTTTCACCAATACTTCTTAGCCAACAGGCTTCAGTTCATCTCAGAATGGTTAAAACATACCTTCTTAGTTGAGCCCTGGCTAGATGTTGAACAGGCACTATGCAAGGATCTAGAGATTTCAGACCTACCATTTATTAGCTCAAACATCAAAAGACATGAATGCTTTAAAAGTATCAACATCAGCTTTTCTCTAACAGCATGGTGGGAGTTTCTAAAAATAACGGAGTCTTCATTAATCCCATGCAAACGTACACCTATCTGGAATAACCCTGACATATTACAAAACAATAATATGATTAATTTCCCAGAATGGAGTTGTAAAGGAATTAAATACTTAGAACATATATTAGAGGGAACAGAATTTATTCCATTTGACAGACTAGTTGAACAATATGGGATCAACAAGACAAGGTTTTTAGAATATCAACAAATTAAATCCATAGTAAAAAAGAAATTTAACCTCAGTCAAGTTGAATTACAAACACCACTAAGTGCGGCACATTTTCTTACTCTTAAATCCCCCAAATTATTATCTAAAATATACAGAACACTTTCTAAATTAGATGAATCAATATCCCTTCCTACTGCAAAGTGGGAAGCAGATTTATCAGTCAACCTAGACCAAAACTTCTGGTCTCAGATTTGCTTAAAAACTTTTAAATTAATTAAAAATCCCAGTCTGCAATTAATACAATACAAAATACTTCATAGAGTGCACTATACAGGTCATCGGATGTTCAAGATGGGCTTTACATCTTCCAACAACTGCTCACACTGTCAAGGCAATACACCAGACAATTACATCCACGCTCTTTGGTTCTGTCCACCAGTGCAAAAGTTTTGGCGCGAGATATGTGAAGACTTGTCAAAGTGTCTGAAATGTAACATTCCAACTTCCCCCTTAGTGTGTCTACTGGGCAGCTTAGATAATGTCACTTCAGAAAAGAATATAGCCCATATGATCTTCACTGCCCTATGCATAGCCAAGAAAACAGTCCTCATGAACTGGAAAAATAAAAATAATCTTAATTCTAACCAATATAGAAATTATCTATTAGATTACATTAGTCTTGACACAGCCTCTGCCACCACATTAGATCAATTGCTCTGGGCCCCTTTTATCAGCTCCATCACCTAGTGGGGGTGGGGGGGTCATAGTTTGGTCCCGCCTTCACTGTTGTGATTGGTGAGGGGGTAGGGACAGGCTTAGGGCGTCGGGGGGTTCCCGGGAGGCATCTTCCTTGGGGGGCTCAACCCGGGGTAGCGGTCACGTCCGGTTGGGGGCTCTGTTGGCTCTCAGGTGACTGTTTCCTCGCGGCTGCGTGCAGCGGGGCTAGGGGAGGGTCTGTGCTGACGGACGTGGGTTACTGACCTGGCAACCTGGCTGCCCCTGGGTGGGTCCGGGATGGGCGTGAGGTTCTGGGGGCGCTCCTTCTCTGGGCTGGGGCCCGGGCCGGGCCTCGGGGGCTTGGGTCCTGGTTGGTGTGCTGCCGGGGTTGTGGGCGGGTGGGTGCATGGGGGCCCGGCCCTGGAGCAGGGTGCCACCGGTGCGTCGAGCCGCCTGGGGGGCTCTTCAACTGGTGGGGGGGATGGTCACATCTTGCAGGAGCTTTCTTCTCTTCAGGAACTCTCTGCAGGAGGGGGAGATACAGGAGAGGTGGAGGAAGATCTCAGCCTGGGCGTTTACCGTCTTATGTAGTCTGGAAGATGTGTGGATGGTGGGGTGGGTGCAGTTTTCTCTGTGGTGGGGTTGGGTGGACTGTCCAGGGCTCTGTGGAGCCGGAGGGCGCTACTGCACTGGGCCCCGGTCTGATGGGCCTGGGCCCCCCTTCCCTGGCGGGTCGCGGAGGGTGGGAGTGCCTACTGGGGTCAGCGGGGGAGCTGGCCCCAGGGAGGGGTTACCTGCCCCTCCCTTCCTTCCCTCCCCATCTCCAGCTGCCTCTCTCTTCCCGCTCCTCCACAACCACCCACACATGCAGGGCCTTGGAGTGGGGGTATGTCACCAGGGTGCAGAGGAGGCTACCCCCCCCCCCGTCCCCTTCTGGCTGCCTCTGCCTCAATTTTATCCCACAACTTAGACATTCACATTATTCACACTCTCATTACACATACATATAGGATCTTGGGGGTGGGCACAATCACGAAGTCCAAATTACCATCAGGGTGTATACCTCACCCCTGACGTCGTTGCCCACCTCTCAATTTTAAATACACTTAGTCATTGAGGGCTAGCAGGAGGGACTATGCGCTTACCTGCTGCTCCTTGGCAGGTAGCTCCATGCCCACCTGGGTTTTAATTACACCTTAGAACACATATGCATCAACACTACAATGAGCGGGTGGAGGGAGGTTTGGAGTCTTCTCCCACTCCCATTCTCTGCGGCCTGCTGGAGCGGGAGGGCTAGTAGGAGGAGTTGGCCGTCCGACTGCGGTCTGGGGTGTGGGGCCTCCCTGCTGCTGCGGAGTCGGGGTGGTCTGCCTCTCCCCACCGCAGGGAAAAGGGTAACACCACCTGGGTCTGGGTGCAATTCCCCCCTCCAGGGGCAAGGGTACCTAGACCCGGTTTGTAGAGTACGCTTGGGGAGTGTGATTGTGTGTACAGCGTCTCTTTATGTCTGTCTCCACGTTGGTTGAGTGTGGAGTGAGTGCATATGAGAGCATGAGGGTGGGAATGGATGTTTGTGTCTGTGTGTGCCTGTATGTCTGTGTCTATATGTCAGGTTGGGTATCAGACGCCACCTCTCTGGGGACACCTCAGGCCCTCCAAGGTTTGGAGGCCTATCTCCACCCACCACCACTTCCCCTGCCGGTGGCGGACTCCCTCAGGTGTCGGTGTGTTGGTGGTTCTTTGTGTCTGGGGGTGGGCGTCCGGGTACACACCGGCTCACTCCTTGGCGGCCGCTTGTCGGGGCCTGGGGCCTGGGGCTCGCTCGGGCCCCTTTGGAGGTGGGGTGCCCCCGGCCTCTTGGCCTGGGGCTCGGTCACTCAGGCACAGCTGGGGGCCGGCGGAGCTCACGGGCGCGTCACTGCAACTCCCCCTGACTTCTGCTCCGCGGCTGCTGGGCGAGCCCTCATCTGGGACTCTCCTCAGCTCTTACTGGAACAGTGGCGCGGCTGCCCCTCTGTTGGTCTTCCATGGTCTCTTGTGTTCTGGGGGCCTCTGGATGTCTGGAGTTTTGATCTCCTCCATACCCGCTTCACACCCTGGAGGACGGGGCTGTGGCCCCCCCACACTCCCTAGCAGATCATTACATGGAGAAACCTTTGGAATGCAAGCATGCTGATCCACACAGGTATGCACACATGGGTATTCACAGACGCGGACTAAAGCTTTCTTGGCTGCTGCCTCAAAGCACACTGTGCGCTGTCTATCTTGCGTGCTGCACAATATCGTTTATTATTTAGTAAATATTGATATCTATGACTAGCTAGTTTATTGTGATGGTGCTTTGTTTTCTCTATTATTATGTTGCTCTTTGTTGTTTGCTGTCTCCTCTGTTTGTTTTTTTTGTTTGTTTTTTTTTTCTCCATACAGGTGACCCAGGAGTTCTTTTTTTTTTTTTTTCTCTCTCTTCCCCCCCCCCCCCCTCTCACCGTCTCTTCTCCCCTTTGGTTTTCTTTCTTCCTCTCCCCCTCTTTCTCTCATTCATTCCCCCTGTCCTATTTATAAAAAAAAAAAAAAAAAAAAAAAAATGACAAAGGATGAACTGAAGCTCTGCCATCACGTAATGTCGCATACTGCTGTTTCTGATGTCATTTAAAAAAAAAAAAAAAAAAAAAAAATGGCCATGGGCACCTGGAGTGTATCATTTCAGTGCAGTGCTTTACAATAAATTCACCACAGTATGACAAGCTAACCTCTTTATCCGATGCAAACTACCAAGTATTTTCATGCAACATTTGAATAACCCAAAGTTAGTATAGCTTAGTTTTGCAGTAATATCAAATATGTGATTAAAATTATGACATGCATGTAAGCTTTAAATCTGCAGTTTATCAAGCGTCACTGAGGATTCCTTACTTTTAAATCTAACCTCTCTTCTTCCTCTTCTATCCTGTCTTTTTCAGATCTTTCTCCATTTCTTAGTGAAGATAGCTCACATTCTTTTCTCTACCTGTGAAATATATTAGCTGGACCTTTAGCTTGCAACACACTGTGCGACAAACTGCACACAAGTAGTTTGTGTGTTTCCTGATGTTTGTTGAACTGACAGAAATGTTGAATATGAAATTACCGGCCACTTAAAAAAACTTCACTCCCTTCATGCGCCCTCCTCTTCTGTAGCACTAGCTAGATTCTCAAATACCGCAACCACAACTTACGGACTCCTGCACTCCTTCTGGCCACTTTAAAACCCGAAGGATAAACGCTATAAATAATGCAGTTGAACCAAATGTAACCAGTATGTTGTGAAAATGTAAGGAGTACAGATATTTGTTTAAAAATGTAGGGAGTAAAAGTAAAAAGTAATCAGAAAAATAAATATCCAAGTACAGGTAGGTAAAACATCTACTTAAGTACAGTAAGAGAATGTATTTGTACTTTGTTACTTCCCAGCTAGTTTGTGATCCTCACATAAGCGCATAAATAAAAAAAAAAACTTTAATTCTGCCTTCCTTGCTTCTGTGGCCTCTCCCTTTCTCTAGTCTCAAACTGACCCAAGTCTCTAGGTATTGGGACTAAAGCTAATGACAGACAGAGGTAATCAATGCGCTGCACGACTCCTGTTAAGCCCCTCTGTCCTATTCTCATGCATTACTAGCCTCTGTCCTTCATTACCTATTCAACTTCTCAGGTTTGCTGCATGATTAATCCTTTCGCTTTCCAACCCTTTCTCCTTCAGTCCATGCCTTGTGTTATCTCAGTATCCATATCCAAACTCCTCTTTGCTTGGTTTTAGTTTTAGTGTAATACTCTGGTTTTGTTACTACTTTTTGCTGTATTTCTCTGACAGCTGAATTTGCCCCCAACACCATATATACAAATACAATACAATACAAATATATATATATATATATATATATATATATATATATATATACTGTATATATACTGTATATATATATATATATATATTAGGGGTGCAACGATACACAAAATTCACGGTTCGGTTCGGTTCGATACTTTGGTGTCACGGTTCGATATTTTTTCGATACAAAAAAATGTTCATGCCTTTTTAATTTGTCATTTATTAAAATTATAAATATATATTTTAACTCAAAAGTACAGTTTTTAACTTTAACCCTAACCCTTGTGCGTGTTTTTTATTTTGACAGCGAATGCGCACCTGCGGACCACTTATGTGCAGCCCTGGTTATTTAGCTCGTCATATTGCAGCCACAGAAATTCTTTTGTCCATGAAACCATAAAGCTGCACTTTCTTTTTGCCTTATAGTCTGATTTGTCATAACTTCTCCGTTTTGTGGTAAGCTTTTCTTTGGCTGTCACTTCTTCACCCTGACCTGTCTTGTTTGGCTCAGCAGAACTGAAATATATATCGTGCTGCTTTTACACACGCACTCACATAATGCTCAGCGATTCTCTGCACGATCAACCTCTCACATGTTTAAGCTGCGGGAGATTTCACTTGTCATGTTTGCATAGTAATCTAACAATTAATAAGATGATGTCAGAGGAATTGGTGCACAAATTTTCATCACTCACAGATCAGTGCTGTCGCTCTCTATACACAGTTCATACGATTGCAAAGTGAAAGCAAAAAAACAAGCGCAAATTCAAACGCGATTTCAATATGTCACATATTGACAGTGGCTCACCGATGCCAATGACATAATTACCCAGCTACATTTCTGAAAGAATGCAAAAGCATTGACATATATTTTTCCTTCCTACAATAGCCCGACGGGCAGGGAAGAGATAGATTTTGGTAGCCCGACTGAAAAAAATCACTAGCCCCGGGACGTCGGGCTAGCGATATTGCAAGCCCTGTATCTGATTGAGGAATCACTCATCTTTGGAAAAGAGAGTTTATTACAGAGAAATGTCTCTTTCCAAAATAAAAGCTATACTATCCGCTTCTTCTGGGCTATATTCTCAGCAGCATAAGGAGAATCATGTGCTAACAGCTGTCTAAATGACTCGGCTAAAGTTAGTAGCATGCTTGTTGTTTTTGTCTTTGCACTAGGATGATGTCGGCGTAAATGTGCAGTCATATTCGTTGTGTTCCCACTAGTGCTTTCAGGTTGATCTCGTTGAAATGACCTTAACGCCACAACACGGCAAATCTCCGTTAACGAGCTACCGCCGATCGCCCGTGCATGGGGCTAGACGGCCAACACGTTAACGAGCTAACTGCGCTAACACACTAGTTCCCACCCATGTAATTGAGCATTGCATGGCACATCCAACATACTGTTTTACTTTAGTCCATGACTCGCTTACCTTCAGGGTCATACGTCACATGAAAACCAAAATAATTCCAAACGCCAGATCTGAATGAGGGTGGGGGAGGTCCATGTTGCAAGGAGAGCTTAACTTCTGTCTCGCTAGCTTGCCCTGCGCTCTTCCTTCTGTCTATGCTGTCTGTGTGGAGCGCTCAGTGGATCTGCGCTCGACAGTGCAGCCTAGGCGGAGTAGTCGAACGCAGATTCACTGAGCGCTCCACACAGACAGCATCGTCAGAAGGAAAGTTGATAAAATAAATTACAAATGTTGTATTGTTCGATACATATGCGTACCGAACCGAAAGCACTTTATCGAACGGTTCAATATCGATACGAATATCGTTGCACCCCTAATATATATATATATATATATATATATATATGTGTGTGTGTGTGTGTGTGTGTGTGTGTGTGTGTGTGTTGAACTGTTAAAACTGCAAAATATATTATCCCAATTTTGTATGTGCCTCAATTTTTTTCCAGCAAAAGGATGCTGATGCAGTATGGGCTAAATGTAAAGGAGCTCATTGTTCTTATAGTGCCAAATCGGAATATCTTATCTTTTTAGCAGTTCTCTAATGAAGTCCCACACAAGGCTGAAGAAAGGAAATTTCCACCCAGCAGTCCCTTAATCAGTTTTTCTCACTGTGCGTCTTTAGATCCTTATCACAATGTCATGCCTATCACCAGGGTGTGTGTATGTGTGTGTGCTCAGTTGTGTGAATTTTCACTAATATCTGACTCTGGTACATGAACAACCCAGGCGAGCCCTGAAGCTGCAAACCAATCTGTTCTGTATTCAGGCTGGCAAGTGGGAAGCATTTAGGACAACAACAGTGCGGGGAGCTGGTATCAGATTCACACAGGTCTGTATGGTTTGAATGCACTCAGCAGCAAGTGCACAGTTACAGTACGCCTGAGGGAAAAACATGAATCACCTAGTCACCACCTGCAGTACTTAATGCAAGTTATACCTGGTACCACAGTGTTTTGCACACAATTGCACTGTATATCCTCACTTCAAAGTCTAACACAAACAGGCAAGACAAGGTCAGAGTCTAGAATGTGAACATATGACTTTTTTCTGGAGACAGTATATACCTGTAAAAATTCTGATTTGTATTAAACGGTTATACCAGTACAAACTTGTGGTTACTAAATGAAGGCCTGCTCTGTTTTTATTAAGCTTATCTAATTTGCATTAATGCACAAACTCATTCAATGAATGGGGGACAAACAGTAGAAAAGTAATCTGCTAAACTTAATTTAGAGCCTTAAATACCTCTTATTAGAACCACATTTAACACACTGTAAACATACCTAGATATGTCATTTTAACAAAGTTAGCTGGTGGTGGTGTCCGTTTTGTTCAATGCCACTAACAACCTGTTGTCTGCATGACATATAGGCCAGAGTGCAAGTTTGTTTACTTGCCCCTAGCTCTCTACAGTGTAAGTGTAATTTTCAGCTCTATCAATTAAACACAAACATATCCAAATCACTTCAGCCCACTACAATGAACAGAAGCATCTCTATGATTTCTCCAATGACAGGTTATTGTCCTTTGAAAATAAATGAATAAAAAATCAATATAAATACATTTATAAAGTAAAAATAGACAAAATATATTCACATTAAATCTGAATACCAAAGAAGATGACTAAGGGATGTAATATCAATGGAATTTATTTCAGTTTACATCAGTTCATCTCTGCTTTTCTGTCTGTATCTATTGTGTTGCAGGTTAGCAAATGAACTTCTGTACAAAGTCTGAGCCTACAATTATGGTAGTTTTCCCTTCTGCTGTGGCATCACCATCTGGTCTTTCTTGAGAGAGAGCTGTGATGCGCAAATGTGTCTCTGGCATTAGAAACCAAACACCTTGCAATGTTAGACATTCAAGGGAAAGATGCTTTTCATCGTTTTTCACAGTCTGTTTCCTGGTTTAGGCCTCCTACCCAACTGTAACCGAACATTTACCAAACAGACATCACTCCAACAATGATCACAAACCTGCCCTATACATGCCATTGAATTATAGGCATCAAGACAGCAGGCTGAACCACAGTAGTTTGTACCAATTAATAGCTGCAGTTGTGCTTTAGGAGTGCGAACATTGTTTTAGAAATACAAATAATAGCATAGTTGTTCCAACAGTTTGCTCAGAATACTGTAAAAATGGCTGTTTCCTTGATGGGCTGGTTGGATATGATATTGAACATATTAAGGCAGATGAGCAAAAGCAGCAATTTTGTAGTCAACAAACAGCATAAAATATAAGCTGCAATGGTCAACAGAACTGTACTGCTGAAAACTGGAAAACGCTAATGTGAATCTCGAATTTTCTTGAGGCATGCAGAAGTTGGCATCAGCAATGAATAAATCAGTCCAATCAGACCACTGACAGGTGGTGTATTGGTGTGAATACATTTTTTCTTGGGTTGTTTTGGCTTGAATTCAAACATGACAATGCATCACATCACTGAGCAAAAATCTTCTCAGACTGGTTTCTTAATATGAAGTTCAGTGTATTAATCACTGAAATGTTTCTAACATCTAGTGAATCCAAGCCACTGAGACCACCTGCTTTGAATATTGATAAGAATATAATATTGATAAACTGGCATGAGGTGCAATGGCCAGCTGGGTGACAGACAACAAAATGTCAGTGATTGAAATGGGCATGTGATACAGTACTTATGCTGGGCAAGAACTGCTAACTTAGTAACTAGCAGCTGATGTAACCAATCAAAATAATGGGATTTTACTGTTAAATTCAGGGATAAAAACTGAAATGTTAATGTGACTGGAATAGTAAGTAAGAGCTTATGACAGGAATATAAAAAAAAAGAGTGATTTATTCAATTACAGGGCCTTCCATTTGTACAAAGACATTATTTTTGCACTTTTGTTTCTCCATGCCACCACCATGGATTGTAAATCAAATGGATATGTGATTGAACTACAGACATTCAGTTTTGATTGATGAATTGGTAAGTGTACTGGGCTGCTGAGATTCATCCAAATGTTGCAAAACGACAGCTTCACAGGCAGGGCTTCACATCAGATAATGGCCCAAAAGCATAATACAAAAGTAACTCAAACAGATTTGTTTCTGATAGGGTCTAAGCACAATTTACCTAACTTGGGCAGAAACATATTAAAAAGATGGAGTAACCACACAATAGTCAGCAATAGCTTGGAAATGTGATCCTGGTTAAGAATATGCCCCGAAGAAGAGAGGACAGACAGTTCTCAGTGTCTGACTGCAGGTCAAGGAAAAATTGGCAACAATGTTAATATTGGTGCTGACAGGCACGGTCTGGGAAGAGGCAGCTTTGAAAGCAACTGACAAACAGGTGAGTGATGAAATCTGAAGCACATGAGAAAAGAATTATGAGGGGAAAAGACTACTTAAGAAATAAAATGCTAGAACTAGGATTTGACTGTAGTCTTTGTACCACATTGGAAACTGAATGTTCTGGCTATGGGAAGCTGCAGGGCTTCGGCTTTATTGAGTGGGAGAGGGAGGACAGAAGCTTGTACACACACACACACACACACACACACACACACACACACACACACACACAGAAAAAAAAAACATTGAAAGACAATCAAACCAAACAGGGAAATTAGTGGGAAGAAGAAGGAGAAACAATTAAATATTGTCAGGATCCTAAAACTTACATTTGCTTGGAGATTTGTGTTATGTGGAAAAATTAGCTTTTGGCTGATGGCTCTGACTGTGAAGCGTAACCTAGTTTAGCACTGACCCAGTGAAGTTGTAAGTACAGGAAATGAATGAGCGGAGGTGTAGAGACATTAATAATTATTAAGCAATTTGTGTGGATCGTCAGGAATAAGACCAAAGAGATCCTTGTAAAACCTGGCTGAGCCTTAGTGGGTCAGGTATGGGACATTTAACTAAGTTAAGTTGAGCTAAATAAGTTAGCTGTGGTTGTTAAGCTAACAGTGGTAGCTTAGGTTTTTTTTAAAAGAGCATTGTATGAGATGAAGAGTCATTCAAAGAAAACTAATGAAAAAATAAGACTTGAAAAGGCAGGATGGCATTTACAGGTATACCACACAAAGTGCTTCAGGTTTCAGGTTTAAGATCTAGTACTATTTTATATATATCAATAACATATGTTACGAAATCAGTTTCACCCCGGTTCTTTTATTCGTCAAAACTTCCACAGACGGCACCGGAACTCAGTAGTCATTTCACAAAACCTTTATTCATCCTCATTTAAGCATGCACTTCTAGAAGGGAAGACGAGGCCGGTGTGTCCCTCTGCAAAATCTTCACCCCTTTATTAGTTACAGCCAGCTTTATAGAGGCGACCCCATCATAAACCCCCCCACGGTGTGCTGCAAACTCTGTCTGTGTCTATGTGCATGAGCACATGGATGCTTATGTGAGCGCACATGAGTGAGTGTGCATGTGGATGTGTGTGCGTGACAGTTAAAACAGTGTGGGTGTAGGTGACTCCCTAGAGGTCATAAAAAACCCATTTCGCTTCCAGACCACAGTTATCCATTTCAAATGTTGAGACCCCCACCCAAACATTCTCTGGGGAATTTCCACTCAGCATTAACTCCTCTCTGTTTTACTCTCACAGTTCAACTGGGGAGGGTCTCCTATACTCTACTCCTAAGTTCATGACACAATCAGGCCTTTATTACATTGAGGGCAGTGTCAGTGTCTCTACAATAACTCTAGATTATATGTAAACACATTTCTAAACTCTAAAATAAGCTAAACATTTCTACACATAAGGCACGTGTACATTTTTCTTCCTTTGCAGGAATACAATCCTCCAATCTGAACACTGTCTTCAACTTTCCAGCTGCTTAGCCCACCACCCTCTGGACTCAGGCTAATTGAGTTTGTAGGGACGCAAAAAAAAAGGCTTTGACAAATGCAAGGGACAATGAGTAGCAGAAAAAGAGGGTGGAGAACTGTCAAACTGAAGTGGTTTTAATTATATGGTCTGGGTAACGATGGCTTAAGACAGTGTTGTTCAGTTTGCATTTATATATATATATATATATATATATATATATATATATATATATAAATATATATATATATATTTCATTAGCTCCATGGTGGCTTAATTAAGAGAAAACATTACCTTACTGGGAAAATGGTATGTCCTAAAATCGAGAGTCAATTTAATCCATGAGTAAATTAAATCAGTTTGCAATACAAAAAAGCAGTAATGACATTTATTCAATTAAAAAATAGATGTGTGGTTGTAATACAAGGGGGCATTGCCCATGGGTCCAATTTAATTCAGATACTTTTCGACCCAGCTTTGGCACTACACACACCTGTATTTTTCAGGACAGATATGTAAGTAACCCCAGCTCTGCACCCTTTTGGACATGCCCAACTTTCAGGGTGCACTTTTTATTAGCAAAGTCATCTTCCTCTTAAATTGGCAGGCAGCAGTAGCTGCAGCTTCTTTATTCGTGTCCCAGCACACTACAGAATAAGAGAAAGTGTATTAAAGAATGCACAACAAGTGGGCTAATTACATCACTTGGCACTATTCATGAAGTAAAACCACATGCCACTTTAGTGCGATTTTAAACCTGTGATAGAAAAAGGAGGTTTACAAATCATTCTAGTTAAATTCATGTCCTTCACTGATGCTTTTCCCGGTAGAGGTAGAATATGTCACATCCCATGTCAGATATGCACTGTTTAAGGATCATATCCTTATATTAAGGCTCACATAAGAATAAAATTGATTTAAACTTGCTTTCACCAAATAGGAAAAAAACAAAACAAAAACAAGAATACAGCTGGGCCTTATAGGTACTTTTATCTGCTCCCTTATTTCCCAAGGGGTCACTACAACAAACTTTGGATGGTCTCTAAAAAGTTCCGATCCATGTACTGAGGCCTGAGGGAGTTCACAGGACAGTTGACAGAGGAGTTTGTGTCCACTGGTCATCTCGGTTAGGTGTGAAGCATAAATTACCACGATGTACTCAAGGTAGAAGTGAACCAACAACATAATAGTGAAAAATAAGAGTTAAATCTTAAGGTTCTTCTCTAAGCCTCTAATACTGGTTCATTATACAGCTTTCCAAACTGTGACATGCATATTGGAAAAAGCCATTACAAAAGTAGAACGTTTCAAATGTTTAAAAATACCAGCAAGATTTTTTATACCATTTGGTAATTTTGTTTTTCAAGGTCTGAATCATATCACTTTCTAAAGCAGGAAATGCATCACAATGCTGAAGCACAATTGATAAAATAAAAACTGAACTTGCAATATCTGCATTTTTTTTTTATTTTTGCTGATGTATGGCTCACGTCCCAACACAGCAATAAAGAGTGCTCTATTTATGGCTTTTAAATATAAAACAGTCACAAAAAGTAAAGCAATTTAAAGTAAATGAGCTGCTACTCTGTCTCTGTACAAACACATATTTTAATGTGTATATACTATACTTGCTGCGGCTTTCTCAAGATGTGGTTTAATGTGGGACTCCAGCTTTTTAGTTGAGCCTAATATTAACATTTGTACAATGAGATCATGATGATGACAATACAAATCTGAGTGTGACAAAGTGTGATAAAAAATTGAAATGGATATTTATATAAGCTTGTTATTTCAGTAAATACATCAAACATGGAAGATGACAGAGAATGTTCTTAAAAAGAAACAAGTGAAAAGTGAAACTGAACATAATGAACCATTGAATTAAGAATGTTATGAAGTGAAACTTCAACATGAAATATGATGTTGCATTCTGAGGATCGTCGAAGTGTGTTTCTGGAATATCATGTTTTTGTTGCTGCAAGTGATTTTTATGCAGTTTTTTCAAAGCTATATGTGGAAGGAAACTGTGACCTAGGACAAGCTGATGGCATAAGATGTAAGTACAACTCCTCCAGTTTCATATGCAAAAAAAAATGATTGCGCTAGCTTACGTGGTTGCAGAGCTACCGGGATTTAAAAATAGTTATGCAAAACAGAGCGTGCCCGCTCCGATCGGCTGTAAAGGGTTAAACAAGAGATACAAAAATAAACATTCTGAAGAAAAGAACTGAGGCCAGCACTGTCATGGTCCCTGTGCCTCGCTGGCTGACCCCGCGCTAGGTGACATGTTTTGATTTGTTTTCTGCTCTCTCTCTCTCCCCTCTCCTCTTTCGGGGCAGTGCTCATTACAGGCTCCTGCCCCTGGCCCACACACCTGTGTTCAATCACCACACCTGCTGCCCCTTCCCCAGTAATCCTGAGTCATACTGAAGACGGTGGTCCTACGCTACTCATCACTGGATCATTGAGCAATCTGTGTCAGTCAACCTGTTACTTGAAAACTTGAATCCGTGAGTTGTTGTTTGAGTCTGTTGCAAACTGAAGCTTCCTTGTGTGTAGATCTGTCCTGGACCTGTCCCTGCAAACCTGAAAATCCCACGAACGAGTGTATGGAAGTGTGTGAGGCTGCAGAGTACAGTGGAGTGTAATTCTTTTCCCCCACGGACCCTGGAGCCCTGGACCCCCCCTCCTGCAAATTGTATATACATTCACTTGGTGTTTTCACTGTAAATAAACGCACTGTTTCTTCTGCAAAGGATCCCTGATCTTCGCTTGTGTCCGTTTAAGAACTCCGACAAACACGTCTATGCAAAAGCCTCAATTAATTATAGACTTTTGAGTAGGCACAGAATTTAGAGAACTCTTTCAGTATAAGTGTGTGTGTGTGTGTGTGTGTGTGTATACATGTGTAAACACTCCTCCACTTCATGAACCCCTAAAATGTTGTGAACAACACATAGACCTGCACTTCATCAGCCTTGTGTTGTACTGTTATACTATTTTTGACCATATGAGAGATGATTGCTGATGAATCATTAGCGGGAATATTTCATATCCCAGAGGACAGCTCATTAAATGACAATACATAACAACAACCAAATGCTGTTCCAACTAAAGTATTTAATGGAACCACAATTGTAAAGCCAGTTCTACAGCTCAAAGTACATTTAATACTAGTACCACTGTAGGAATACAAAGGGAGCCAAAGGTAGTTCAAAACAACAGATTGATAGATGAATCACATTTAGCCAGGGAATTGAACATTGAACAGATTATTAGGGAATCTTTCATCAGTAACAACAGCAGGGGATTTACAGTGTATTTTTTAAGCTTCTGACAGGCATAAAGGCTGACGTAAAGAAAAAAAAAATAAAATAAAATGAAGCCTGAAAAACACAGGGACTGCCAGTAAAAAGAATAGAAAGACAGACTTAATCCACTTGTAGACAACTGAAGACACAAGCCAGGAAATCAGGGACAGAATCATCACAGAGATAGCGCAGAATGGACAAACAGAGTGCATCACGGGCAGTAAAACAGCATTTGTTGTCATGTCCATAACTTAGACACCCCTGAGGTTTTTCCTCTGAAATGACAATCGGATGTTGTAGTTCTCGTCTCTGGTGTCAGAGGGAAAAAAAAATCCATCCCCCTTCCCGCCTCTTCTCAGATCCTTCTCTAAATCTCATCTGGTTTCATCATAAAAAAAGAACAGGCTGTCTTGGTAAAGCAAAAGCAAAATATAACGGAACTCTCCTTTTGGACACTGGTCACAGCCCTCACCTGATCTACGCCACGCTTCAATCTCCAGGAAGAAAATCCTCACCACACTCACCTGCCTGCTCTCCTGCCACCATAGCTCACAGGGAGCCCTGGAATTCAGATCCGCTCATCTTCTTTGCACGTAACTCGTCACTCGGACCAAGCCTAGTTTTCCACCTGCAAAAGAAAGCCACGCAAAAAACTCAGTACAGCTATCTTCCCTGGACAAGTCCATGCATCCACTAACCTCCTTTTTCTCTCTTTTCAGTGAGACCTCTAGCTCCACACGCAACCAGCCAAACCCTGAGCTTGCCACCCCTAGCCCATCACGCTAGCTTATCTTGTCACAAATCCCCTGCCAAGTATAACTCTGTGTTTTTGTGCCAAATAAAAGTTTGTGTGAATTTAACTCAGCCATCTCTGCACGTGGTTCAGCACATGAGTCCAGTTTTGTACAGACCTTTGGCCCCCAGTGACAGTTACACTCAAGAACAGATCATACTTTGCCAGAAAACAAAAAAGCCTGCTTACTTCAAAAAAAAAAAAAAAAGAATAAAGAATAAATCTTTAGACAGAGGAAACCAAGTTTAACTTGTACCTGAATGATAGGAATAAGAATGGAGAAGAAACTTTCAGCACTAGTATTCATGCCTGATAGAAGTGGCAGGATTAAGTCTGAAGTATACAGGGCTATATTCTCTGCTCACATGAAATGTTGAAAAACTGTAGTGATATGTTGTTGGTTAACAGGCCAGTCCTAAGAGTGGATTCATTGTAGCAAACGAGACCGAACTACCATCAGAGACGAATCTTCCGTTGCTCCTGTTCAGCTCTGCCGAGAGTCCTTGCAGGCAGAGGTTGATCATTATTATGGTTGGCACGCCATGTGGCCAATCACATGCAAAGACAGACTAGGGTCATACTTAAAGATGACCCTAGTCATTATGTGAAAGAAGGAAAGAAAAAGACACTTTGTAGACAGCAAGTGTAGTGGTAAAGGGTGATGGAGAGAAAGGAGCATGCGATCCAGACCTAACTATATGCTTTACTCGAAAATGAACAATTCAGGCCTATCTTAAAAGTAAAGAGGTTTTCCTGTTTCCTGAATCCAAACTGGGATTCAAGACCTTGTATGAAGCATTTTAAATTTGATTCTGGATTTATAAAGGAGCCAGAGAAGCCAATATGGCAGAAATATTCTCTCTTTTTCTAGTTCCTGTCAGAACTGGCTCTTCTAAGGAAGCTGAGCCAAAAGAGCCAAATCTTTGAAAAGAGCTGGAATTTTCAGCACTACAAAAGTGACTGGACTTTGGTTCATAATGTAAAAGGATAAGAGTATACTGCAAAAACAACCAAACAGTTTCTCAAGGGCAAAGAAATATTTTATTTTCAATAGCCATCTGAACCCAGTAGAAAATGTTTTTCAATTTTTTAAATATGAATACATATATGATTGCAAATCATTAATATTGTGTCCGTCAATCAGTACACAAGCAAAAGTAGATATCTAGTTTACTTGCTTTTTAGATAAGGAACTGTGGGCCATAGCCAAAGCAATAAAACTACTGCCTGTGATAATCTTATCCAAACATGCTCTTCCTCATCACTGACTCACACGCACAAACCATGGTTACTCTCAACCACCATCCTGCAGCTCTCAGCCAACCACCTCTGTGGCCTCTTGTAGACTCTCTGTCATAGGTAAGAGAGATGACTGACAGGCTTTGCAGCCTAACATATTCAAGAATGCTCAGTGAATCCCATTGCTGCTAAGTAACAATTTTTGTTTTACTTTGTTTTACTTAAGTGGCACTTCTGATCAAAATTACATTAATAACTCACAGACTAAGTTAACATGTCATCCAGTCCATTACAATACAATACTTTAGTTAAAGCTTTTGAATTAAAGATGAAACTCTGCACTTCAGCCACTTCAACCACATTGTGACTGTTTAACCAGAAAATATGATAGTGTACAGAGGCATCATTGTCCAAAAATTTGTATAGACCTAACTCTATTCTGTAATT
Source organism: Copadichromis virginalis (assembly GCF_057382275.1). NCBI lineage: Eukaryota > Metazoa > Chordata > Actinopteri > Cichliformes > Cichlidae > Copadichromis > Copadichromis virginalis. The sequence goes on along the minus strand of NC_140631.1, from coordinate 16,022,056 downwards.
AGACCTTACGTCAGTCTCTCACACTTTAATCATGATCTTTGCCTAAGCTGGAAAAACCTGATGCAATATGGTTTATATTGTCACGTGTATATTTTGGAAAATGTTTAAGGGGACTCTATATCTAACCTCTATGTCTTAGTATTGGGTATGTTTCAGTGAACAATGTACTTCCTGATTAATGGGTGTACTCCATTTGAGTAAACATGGTGAAGAATGCCCCATGGGCTGACAAGTCTGCAGTTTACACCAACACAATGCTTCACAAGAGCAATTGAATCTGTCTATTACTCTAAGAAATCTGGTTGCACTCTGACAAGCCCACCCACATACCTAATAAGCCATAAAATTCATTCTTGCCATGGTGCACAAAAAGCAATATTTTTGCAAGGCCAAGGGTCCAGAAACATACTGCAGTCAACAAGTCAGTGATTACTAATTTCCAATTCCAAAGTCAATTCCAATGCAAGTCAATTATATATTGTGCTTGTGCGAGTGTGTGTTGGGGGGATTCATCACTGAGCAGTCTAAGGCGTACCCAAGTGGCAGATGCTCAGAACATAGTGTCACAAAATGTTACAAAGAGGAACCCCACGATCTGTACCAGAGTGGGGTCTGACAATGGCAGTAAGAGTGCCATTGCCTAGCCTGTAGAGGTCTGGATATCCCTATCCACAGCATCCAGAGCACCACCAAATCGGTCATGCTGAATATTGTTACAGGAAGCATAATGTTTCTCATGGCTTTGTCCAACCACTTAATGTCCTTCACGTGTGGTCGGGGTGAACTTGCTCTAATCCAGGGGTCCCCAATCCCAGTCCACGAGGGCCGGTGTCCCTGCAGGTTTTAGATCTCACCCTGGGTCAACACACCTGAATCACATGATTAGTTCATTACCAGGCCTCTGGAGAACTTCAAAACATGTTGAGGAGGTCATTTAGCCATTTAAATCAGCTGTGATGGATCAAGGACAAATCTAAAACCTGCAGGGACACCGGCCCTCGTGGACTGGGACTGGGGACCCCTGCTCTAATCTATGAAAAGAACTGGGCTCCAGTGGTGGTGGACCTGCCACTACTGGTATTCTATGGCAAATGCCAATCGGGGTCCATGGTACTGAGCAGGCCCACTGGAGAATGTTGGGCCCTCAGGCCACTCAAGTATATCCATACCAGTGGCTTGCTGTAGGACTTTGGCTCATTCTGTTCCTCCTTGCACCAAGGAACGGGATTTGAAAAAAAAAAAAAAATTCCTTGTTGACAAATCCCTAGTTTTTCAATTTGAACAAGCTTCAGTTAAAAAACAGTTCTGTACCCCAAACTTAACTTTCTCATTCTCATTTGTTATCTTAGAGATAGGAGGATGGTGAATGGAGTGATGGAGGCTGATGGAAAAAGCCAGTTTGAGAAACAGCTTAAGTGTCTTTTTTAAGGGGTTCTAGTTTGTTGAAGACATTGTGCAGTGACCTCTCTACTATCTTTACTTCCCTGTTTCTTTCTTAGCATGCTATTCCTCTGCGTCTCCCGTTCTTTCACCATCTCTTTCTCTGTCTGCCTATTACCTTATCTCCAGAGCAACCCTATTGACTTCAGACCGACTGCACAAAATGTGTTTTCAAACAGTGGTGCTGGCGGTCTGAGACGGACAGCCAGGACCATGGCTTTTAATCTCCTGCTGCTTTGCATTTTAAGCTGAGAGCACAGGGGCAAGTGACAGAGGAAAAAATGCTATTCCTGTGTGTGTGTGTGTGTGTGTGTGTGTGTGTGTGCGCGCGCGCGCGTCTGTATATGTCAGACAGAAAGAGAAAATGACAGAGAGCTATTCTTGACCTCTAAGACCAGACATAGAGTACTTCTTAATCCCCTTCACCTGTTGCCAAGGGAACATAGACAATCCAAATAAAATGTGAACATATGAGAGCTTTCCATAGTGGTTATTTATATATACACAGGGATCTTTAAATACACCAATATACAGGTGCACAGGCTGTATATTTACCAACATGCTTGCACATGACTCATACATGTAAAACGTTTTTCGGAACAGTCCTAATACAACACCACTTAAAATGGAATGCCTTCACTGTCCGTGCACTCAGGCTAACTTATGATGAATGAAGATTTGTTGTTGTAGTTTTTGTTTTTAACATAAATGTTGAAATAAAGCAATAATGCAGCTGTGGCAGCATTACAACTATTCAAAGATCAAAATTACAGTTCTTTAACTGAGGGTTTCTACTATTGTAATGTAATCATAATACTTAAAATCACAAGTTTTAAGTATAAAAGGAGATGCTAGCTCTAGGCCCAATTTTTTTTTGATGTACTGTTCCAGCATACTAGTAAGCTGTAACAGAACAGCTTACAGCTTATTCTTAAGCTTAAATAGTGGAGCATGAACAGTGGATCGTGTTTTGACACATTGTTCTACGTTACTATTAAGCTGTAATAAAACACAACACCTGCAGAATCAGCAGCTTTCTCTTGTCATGCTGATTTTGCAGTGTTTAGTCACTCTTTTAGGTCTCTGTAGTTAACAGTCTGCATGAAATGAAAGGCTTGTGTGATCCATTGAAGGTGAGATGTTCTAGATGATGAACTTCAGCTGTTGAGAATAACTAATAGCGACTGACTTCCATGTGCCATATGACTAACTCAATGAGAGTCCAGGCCTGTGAACTGTTGGATCACTGAATGAGAGTGTTGGATTTCTGACACCGTGCAATGTATTCCATAAATGGAGCTTGGGAAGCAAAATATATGTCCACATTAAATTTTATACAGCCTGACTTTATGTAGCTACAAGTACGTTTCAAAAAATTAGAATATTGAAGTGATTGATAGTAAAGGAGCTTCCAGCAAGTATGTATGAATGAACGTGTGTTTCAGAAGTTGAACATTTCTCTAAATCCTTTTTTGATTGATCTCAGGAACTAATCTGATAATTTAAGGTATTGAATTTCTGGTTTTTAAAGTCTCATTAGATTTTTATAAACTGCGTATGTAGTGCAATGTATGAGCTGGGAAAATACATGTATCAGGGCTAAGGCTACTTTACACCATGGAGCCCTACTCTAAAGAAACTGACACAGAATTAAAACGGTCACTGAAGCTGGATTTAAGAAATAACTGTTTAAAGATTTTAGAGTATACCCCATCTTTGTCATTACATAATATGACATCACTAGGTTGGTTGGTTAGTTACTGCTAACAGACTTACATCAAACTAGCTTATAGTTTAACAATTCCAATTTTAAAGGCTTATTTAAACGAACTATCACTCCCCGTAACACCTGTGACCGATGGGAAAAAATGGATCACTGGTTACAACTGGAATGGCATCTAAACTCCAGAAATATAAGTTTACCGGCCGCTCGGGCCAGCGGCCAGACGCATCCTCGGCGCACGCTGATAAAGCAAGCGGGAGCTCATTGCCTAGCTCACAGTCAGGCACCGCGATGGAATATAAAGGTCTGAAATTAGACATCCTCTCCTCTCTGAAAGACGATATCTCCACGATTATCACATCAGAACTGAAAAGTGCGCTTGCAGAGGATTTCGACTCCCTTAAGAAAGAACTAAGAGAAGTTAAGATGGAGATTGCTAACAACACCGTAGCAGTCCGCTCAGAAATTAACAACGTCAAGTCCGCTATTAGCGACCTGGAAGAGGGTTTATCATCATGGTCAGACAAGGTTGTCAGCCTCCAAGAGACGGTTGCAGGATTACAGACTGAGCTGGCTAGCTTAAAAGAAAAGAACGAAGATATGGAGGCAAGAATGCAGAGGTGCAATATTCATATTGTAGGTGTTGCGGAGGATGCCGGTTCCAGCTCGACCCGCTCAGTTTCTACTCTATTGAAAGAAGTTCTGCAACTGGATAAAGAAATCCTGGTGGACCACTCACATAGAGGCCTTGCTCCCAGAAGATTTAACGGGAAACCTCGAGTTATCATTGCCAAACTCCATTACTGCCAAGACTGCGTCAATGTGTTATGACAGGCCCGGGTGCGGGGTCCGTTGCAATACAAGGGGAACCCTGTGGCCATCTTCCCTGATCACACCACGAGCATTGCCAAAGTTCGCTCCGCTTTTAACGACGTGAGGAACCTGCTTCGATGGTGTCAAGATGTCCGCTACGGAATAATGTTTCCAGCGAGACTGCGTATATCTTTCAGGGGCGAGAGTAAGGAGTTTCTGGATCCAGAGAAGGCAATGGTATACGTGAAAAACGTTGTCTTACCGAGTGAAACTGCTGGGTGAAGTTCCCCTCCTGACTGACTTTTGTTTCTAGCCAGTCCCCGATGATGAGGCTTCGCAATACGCGAGGTTTGGTGCACAGTGTAATTACTTCGTTAATACCACATAATGGGCTGGATAAATGATGTTTGCACTATTTAAGGTGTTTATTAAGGTGCTATGCTATTTCATTCTGAGTGATAGCCAGGCAGACGCCCTCAGACATCGGTGCGTTGGTGGTTCTTTGTGTCCAGGGATGGGTGTCCAGGTACACACCGGCTCACTCCTTGGTGGCTGCTTATCGGGGCCTGGAGCCTGGGGCTCGCTCAGGCCACTTCGGGGGTGGGGTGCCCTCGGCCTCTCGGCCTGGGACTCGGTCACTCTGGCACAGCTGGCTGCCAGCGGAGCTCACGGGCACGTCACTGCAACACCCCCCCCCCATCTTTAAAAACTGAAAATAAAATAAATACATAATTATAATAAAGGTCAATCAAATGGACCAATATGGCAAGGCCATGATGATCCACTTGGTAAAGTAAATCCACTTGGCATCTTTCTTGGCCTTCAGACAACAATTCTGATGGCTAAAGATCCAAACGGGACAGGCAAATAAAAAAAAAAAGTGGCCATCCTTATTGGTAAAAGCGTCCCTTTTGCTGTATCGAGCATTTTATCTGATCCTATGGGCCGTTATATTATTGTGGCTGGCCAACTTTATAGACTCAGACTAATTTTAGCCAGCATTTATGCCCCCAACTTGGATTATGAAAACTTCTTTGTCAATTTACTCTCACAAATTCCAGATATGATAACACACAATCTAATCTTAGCTAGAGACATAAACTGTGTGCTCCCTTGCCTAGACCAAAGCTCTAATAAGGATACTCCTAAATCAAAATTCGCAGAAATTATTACATGCTTTCTCCAATCCCACGGAATTGTTGACATTTGGTGTTTTCATAACCCTTCATCAAGGGCATACTCCTACTACTCTCCTGTCCACAAAACATTCTCTCGGATAGATTACTTTTTTACTTTGATAAACGTGCTCTTAATCATCTTTTACTCTCTCAGAAGCATTCATGAATTTAAAAAAATCTGAGATTAGAGACTTTCTTGAACAAAACCAGACCCCTGGGATGTCTTTTTCAGTTATATGGGAGTCACTTAAAGCCTATCTTCGGGGCCAAAGTATCTCATTCTCAGCAGCGAGAAAAAAAGCTGACACTGAGCACTTGAAACAGCTATTAGATGATATTTTGCTGCGGCTAGATATAGCCAAGATGAGTCTGCTATGGGCAACCTTCTTAATCACCTCAGTATAACCACAGTTGACCCTAAACTGGTTACCGAACTTGAAAGGGACCTCTCTATCCAGGAGGTCATGATGGCGATTGGTGGAATGCAAAGTGGCAAGTCCCCTGGACCAGATGGTTTCCCATCTGAATTTTTTAAAATGTTTTCTAACGAACTTGCACCACTTCTGCTGTCAGTCTTTTCAGTGTCCTATTCATCTGGCACTCTCCCTCCAACTATGCGAGGAGCGGTTATTTCATTCATTCTGAAAAAGAACAAAGACCCTCTCATATGTAGCTCATACCGGCCGATTTCACTGCTAAACACCGATGCAAAGATTGTCGCAAAAATTTTATCACAGCGCTTAGAGGTCGTGTTACCAACAATCATCTCCACAGACCAAACCGGCTTCATCAAGGGCAGACACTCTTTCTTCAACATTAGACGCGTCTTAAGTATAATTCATGACCCTCCCTCAACCGATACACCTGAAGCCCTACTGTCGCTTTATGCTGAGAAGGCCTTCGACCAGGTGGAGTGGGGCTACCTCCAGTTTAGTTATAGTTTGAGTAACCTTCTGCCTAACCTTCTGTTTTATTATTGGTCAGCCAATATCAGTGTACTGCTCCCCTGAATGCATGGCACTGATCATCTGGTGGTTCCAAGCTGGCTCCTCCTGGAGAGCTCATCCTGTGGACAGGTGTCTCTGCGAGCACTGCTGTGCATCGAGATCCCTTCAGTCAGGCCAGTCTCTCACTATACTTCTAATCCAGTTAAACTCAATTTGTATTTGGAATCAGTTTAGGAAAAATTCCAGGCTACATAGTCTTTGTCTCTTTGCACCAGTTATTAGAAACCATATGTTTGCCCTCTCCTTATCCGGTGGGGGCTTTCATGTCTGGTGTAAAAATGGTATTCTGTCTGTATCCTCACATACTGATTGCGTCCCCTCTCGTCCACCAGTTTCTCTGCTAGATGATATTTTTAAAGTTGCATTTGATCAGAAACTAATTATTGGTAACATCTATAATAAAGTAATCCAACACAGCTCAACCACTCTCAATCATCTAAAATTAAAGTGGGAAAAAGATTTAAATGTTGAAATTTTAGGAGAAGCTAAATAAGAAGGATCTATTCATCTTCAATTTGTCAACGTCATAGTGTTATTCAGTTTAAAATTGTACATCGACTACACTGGTCAAAGACTAAACTGTCCAGATTTAGATCAGATCTGGATCCTACCTGTGATAAATGTAAGCAGGCGCCAGCCACCCTTCTACATATGTTTTGGACATGTCCAATGCTTCATCAGTTTTGGCAATTGGTTTTCACTACTTTGTCAAAAATTTTAGGAGAGCCATTTGATCCATGTCCCTTTGCTGGTCTATTCGGTACCGTCCCGCAGGGTTGATCTGATATCCTTGTGTTGGTGTTGTTCCCAGATCATCATACTAAATGTTGTTCCAGGATCAACATTGCAAGTGACCAATCAGAATGTTGTGACGTCATACTTTTGCGACTTCGGGAAAAACCGGCGTAAAACAAAAAACTGTACTTAAGCTGCGTGAAACCGCCTCTGTCCACCGATCAACGGACCCTGACCCTAACCCTAACCGTAACCCTTTAATAAACAGTAAGCAGAATTGATATTGTCCTTGTAACATTGGAATTTCATAAATGCACGAATGGCTTGGCGCGCAAAGGAATAACGTCACAACAATGCGATTGGTCACTTGCAATGTTGAAGCTGGAACAACATTTTCATGATGGTCTGGGAACAACACCAACACGAGGATATCAGATCATCCGTCCCGCAGGAGAGGCATCTGAACAAACATAAGCTGAAAACCATAGCCTTTTGCACTCTGTTAGCTAGGAGACGTATGTTGTTACATTGGAAAGACTCCTCTCCACCTTCATGTTCACAATGGATCACAGACATTATGCAGTATCTTAAACTGGAAAACATGAGATGCTCCCTCAAAGGATCCACGTCCAGCTTCTACACTACCTGGCAACCATTTCCGACATTTATTGACAAATGGAAAGATGGACAATATCTGCCTCTGTACAATTATGTATAAATGTGCATTTATATCTGTAAATGTAAATGTTTTTTTCCCCCTCTCTTTCCTTTAATTCTGGCAGATGGGTGGGTGGGGTTTCAGTTTTTTTAAATGGTAAATGGCCTGTATTTTATATAGCGCTTTACTAGTCCCTAAGGACCCCAAAGCGCTTTTACATATCCAGTCATCCACCCATTCACACACACATTCACACACTGGTGATGGCAAGCTACATTGTAGCCACAGCCACCCTGGGGCGCACTGACAGAGGCGAGGCTGCCGGACACTGGCGCCACCGGGCCCTCTGACCACCACCAGTAGGCAACGGGTGAAGTGTCTTGCCCAAGGACACAACGACCGAGACTGTCCAAGCCGGGGCTCGAACCGGCAACCTTCCGATTACAAGGCGAACGCCCAACTCTTGAGCCACGATCGCCCCATACAGTATGCAGTAAGCAGTATGCTCTACTGCTTGAATGTTTAATTTGTTGTTTGTGATTGTACAAAAACCTTTTGTTAATAAAAAAAACTTTGATTTAAAAAAAAAAGTATATATGAATAATATATACATGCATTCAAGTGGCACTGTTTTTTCAACTTAATGAGGCTAAGGCCTATTAACTTCATCTTCACCTGCCAGTTGTTGTCAGGGCTTATTAACTTAACAACACTTGGCAGTTTCTCTTTGCCACCATGAAAAAGATTTGTTTGACAGAACTCATTACCTTTACCAACACTTAGAACAGTGGAGAAGTCCAAGCAACTCAGTGAAGAAGGTGAATTATAGATTTACGCATGTCTCTTGGAGCCATTTCGAAACAGCTGAGATTCCAAGATCCTCTATTCAGTCAATCAAACAATTATAAGTACAAGTTATTTGGATGTGTCATCACAGTGAAGCAAGTTTTACATCTTCATGAATTGAGATGTTGACCAAAAAAAGAAGCCCCTACTCCAAAATTGAGATTTTCAAGCTGGAATTTTCAGTTTGCCACAGGGACAAGCCAAACATATCAACAACAACATATCAGTGGGAGTGTAGGTGAGTGTACTTGACTCTTTGTGGATTAGAGTAAATCCAAAATAAACTCAAACATATGCACCCACTTCTGTTTCTTTACAGTCATTACAGTCAAGACGTGTGCTCTACAGTCAGTCCACACTAATAAAGATTTTTCTTATCCTATGTTAACAAAATAATCACCAGATGAAATGATGATATGAAACTTCTGCATTTTTTTCTTTATTTGAGGAGCGTACACAACACTGTTGAAGGCGTTGTTATCAGTTTATATTACATAGTACATCATAAAGTATTTCAAAAAGTCTCAGATGATTACAGTTTTAATTTTGAAAACATGGTTCATGCAATTAAGATCAGCAGAGCTGTCTATATGCAGGAGTTTTTGTCACAGTAATTTTTCATTCATAGCAAGGATAGATTGTGAGTGGCGCAGTAAGTTGACCGCCCCTTGTGAAATAGCAAACTGACATGAAAGTACAGTGCTTTGGACATGTGTACAGCTTTGGCTGGCAGGGGTGAATCAGTTCATTAGTTACTCAGTTTATCTGAATGACATCAGTCCCTGTGGGTGTACACCTGTCTGTTTACTTATTCGTACTTTGTTAAGCACTGTCTTTCAGACACAAATATGTATTAGAAATCATCCACACGTACACAGACAATCCACTAACAAAAGTGTAGATTGTATATGATACCAAGTTTTGAACTGTGGAGACACATACACACTAACACTCAGACACACCAGGTCTCTGCTCATCATGGCAGCCTCATCTATCTTCTCAGTATTTCTTATTATTTGGTCTGTGGGTCACAGACCCTGCAGATTTCACGGGTCTCTGCTCCTTATCAAGATCAATTCTATTCAACTTCATAGGAGCTGAGGCCTCTTATTACATAATTGAATTTGGTTTCATAATGAGAGCAGAGCAAAGTTCTCACACCTGTGATCTGTAGAGATGAAAGGCAGACCACCTGGTGCAGGTGCTAACATATGACAAATCCGAACAGAAGGATACTCTTACATGACAATAATGGCAATTCAGAGGTTGCTTTGCAAATTCATTTCACGTCCATCCTACATTGCAAATTTATATTGTTCATCTAAACATAATTTAGTCTTGCACTTTTCACATATTTTTTAAGATTATTCAGTCTATTCGACTAAAGTATGTTGAAATGAAATAAAGTAGTTATGCTTTCTCCTGGAACTTTGCACCCTGTAAATCAGCGGTCCTCAACCCCCGGGCCTCGGACCGGTACCGGTCCGTGAGTCGTTTGGTACCGGGCCGCGAGAGTTGAGGCTCAGGTGTGAAATGTATGGTTTTCAGGGTTTTAATCGGTTTTCAGCTTTATTTTGTTATCGTTTTTATCGTTAACTCGGCTTTCCTGGGTCTTTTCACGTGTGTTATTTTCTTTTTTTCGGTACCGGTACTAGTTTTATTTTGTTGTATTTATCCTCGACACCTTAAAGGCCGGTCTGTGAAAATATTGTCGGGCATAAACCGGTGCGTGTCGCAAAAAAGGTTGGGGACCGCTGCTGTAAAGGCATTGTAGAGGTAAAAAGACTGTATGTCCTCTATTTTGTCTTTTGCTTTGGAAACATTACTGTCATCAGAAGTGCTACACGTTAAAGGTAAAGAAAAAGAATTAAAATTAATGAAATGAATGAATTAAAATGAATAGTAATGAGAAAGAGTGTAATTAATGAAGACTATGTATTGGGGGGAACATTTAAGACTAATATAAGACTTAAGTTAACTAATGTTAACTGTTATCAATTGATATGACAATCAAATGACTAAAAATTAAATATAATGTAAGCTGAGTTACAATCAAAGATTTTCTCTGTTTCTTAACTGACAACCACACTTGGGTCAGTGTCCTGTAGTAAGTGGTAAGTAAGTAGGAGAGACACACTTCATCTATTTCAGAGATGACTAAGAACGAGAAAAGAGCAAAGAAAAGATCAAAGATGAAAAAAAAATGATGAAAAGCATAGACAGTGGCACCTTTCATTATTTTTAACAGTTTTATTGCATCACTTTGTAAAACTTGTCTCTTCTCTGGGGCTGACTGACCAATAAGCACAAGCACTGAAACCCCACAGGCTGGTTGTACCACATACTTTGGACACTGGTAGATGTGTTATCGATAGCACCCAGCAGTCTGCTAACACACTGCTAACCGAGAACTATCTTCAGCCCATGAACTAGAGGCTGTGCTGCACAGGTTACCTACGGGGACACTGGCTGACAGTACTAACACAATGACACACACACAAAAGCCCACCAAAAGAGTTAATTTAAATAAATAAATGAATAAAGAAAAGAAAATTTAAAAAATTTCAAATCTATTGGTAACTGCTTGTAGTTATTATTTAAGTTTAAAATGTGTTTTTATTTTATTTTCCCATGTTTACATATGCAAAAATATAACTTTCTTCTTTTTGCAAAGGTGTAGCTTCCCATTTTTGAAGTTGGTCTTGATATTTTCTGCCTTGCTTTCTCCAGAGTTAGTTTTACTTTAGCTTAGTATAATTTTAAGAGAAAGCTGTGTAATCTGAAGTATTACTTTAAGGACTAATATAGCATAAATGTCATGTATTGAAATGTGGACGTCTCTGATGTTTTTCTTGTTAATACTGCTGCTTTGACTGATAACTGTATAACTCAGTAGTCTTTATATTTTTCTTTCAACTTATTCTAATTTCTTGACCTTTTTGTATACTTCAAAGGTATTTCTTTAGTGTTTAGTAAAATAAAAATACGTGTAAACATTTAATTTATAAATATTTGGAGTCTGAAATATCACATGCATTAGCTTTTTCCTTTAAACATGTAAAAAAAATCTTATTTCTTTAATGCTACACCAACAACTTGGTACTCTTTTATTTTCAGAGTTCAGACAGAAGTATCCACATCATTCTGAGTGTTACTGTTACGGTTCTGTAGTAATTCCGAGTATTCAGAATGTTTACTTTAGCTGTTTAAACCACATTCTGAACCTCTCTTTAGTGAATGAAGTGCAGGGCAACTACTTGACCCCACAGTGTGCTGAGGTCACTTCCACTTCAGCTGCTGCTTTGTACTGTACCTTGCTTTGCTGGATGCCTATATTCTTGTTCACTGTGTGTGTCAGTACTTGCATTCTGACTTCACTAGACTGGGGCACTCAGCGCACTTTGGCCAAACAAACAGGTTCTTCAGTTTTGATTTGATGCAGAGCATCAGAGCAGCAAAGAATACCTTTGAGAGACTATTTATGGCTTCTTCCTGGTCTTGGAGATTCATAGAAAGATTGTGTGAGATAAGTTTATACATTTTCTCTATGAAATTTTATTAATTTAACTTCTGCTTGCATCCTATCATTCTAACGTCTTTAAAAATCACAAAACTTAAAATTGGCTTTTGAGACCATGCGGCCTCCACTCGGCAACGTGGTCGGAATTAGGCTACATATGATTTGAAAAAAATGCAACACACTGCCAGTGAGAAAACAGTGAATCCTGTCATGTGCATGTAACAAGAATATTTTATGCATGAAAATGCAGTTGTCACTACTCGCTCTACGTTCTCTTTCTTTGCATCTCTTTCTCATTGAGCAGGTTGTGGCCAGACGATCTCTTCAGACTCAGACATTTTTGTGTGATGACACTGGGGGCTATTGTTAAATTTAAGATAAGTAAAAAGGTAAAAAGTTTTTATTCTGAGGTAATCACAATATTTGACCACTTTAGGATGTCCATAGTTTCTCTATCCAACAACAAACACATAAACAAAAACTAAAAATATTCAAGATAATTATGGAAATATTTTATAATCCTGGAAAAAAATTGCAGTGGAGACATCCTTATATGCCATCATCACAAATGATGAGCACAAATAATTGAACTTTTGAAATTTTATTGCAGCATATTTGCTTGGCTTTGCTTTATGTAAAGTTCCCAAGCCAAAGAAATCAAAAAGAATGTAATACTTTGATAACCTAATCAAGAATGTGTCTTTTGGGACGTTTGTCGCTACACGGTGGGTCAGAGCGAAGAGACACACATTAAGATAACAGGATTTGAGTGTTACATCATTGCAAATTAATAACAAGATGGTGATGAAGACTAGAAAGAAAGAGTCCTTAATAAAGAATCAATGATGGTATTTATGACAGTACCCACATATATTTATTTTAAAAAAAGAGCAAATGGAAACGAAGTAAGAAAAAGATGAAGAAATGCAGGACTGAACGTCTAAATAACATTTGCAGTTTTGTGACCAAAATAGGATGTCCTGTATTCTACATTCAAGGGTACATAATGTGAAATCTAACACTTTCTTAGTAGAAGATTTTGTTCCATGAACAAGTTATTTCTGTTTACACCATAAAATGAAACAAAAATCAAACCATGGTTACACACCTCTTAAACTGTCTTCTCTTATTATTTGATTGTGTTTTATTTATCCTTTCATTATTATGACTATTACTCCTTTGTTTGTTCAATAGTCTTTTAACTGCACTTTCAGCATCACTAAACATGAAGGCGTGACCTTGATGGTTTCTTAGGATTTAGTTTATTATTAAGTAAAAGCTGAATTAATAAATCTGTGTGTGTGTGTGTGTGTGTGTGTGTGTGTGTGTGTGTGTGTGTGTGTGTGTGTGTGTGTGTGTGTGTGTGTGTGTGTGTGTGCGTGTGTGTGTGTGTGTGCACAGAAGTATGCAGCTCTGCATATCCCGGCATATATGAAGCAGTGGAAATCATTGCCTAAGTACGTATGGCTCCTTCTGTGGGAGCCCCTGTTTAATTTTGTATGCCTGCAGAGAGTGTCATAATACATTCGCATCACATGGCTCAACGCTCACAGGGCCAGGCAAGAGAAAAGTAATGCTTGTCTGTGTCAGCATTTGTGAATTCATGCACTACTGCTCCATACATACACATGTGCTTTTGGGCAGTACTGTATGGGTCATTCTTACTATTCGGTGCCATTTGAGTCCTAATGACATAATATGGTATATTTAGTGTAAAACTTGTCTAATGCTTATTTCTAAACCATTTTCTTGTATGTTTAACCCCCCTCTACCATAGAACACATTGATATATACACAGGATAAATACATTAAAAGTAAATTACTTTTATTTTAGCACAAGTCACTAAAGTACTATGTCCCCAGTCATGCTTGCTCGACTTCAGTTACAAATATAACTTTAAAAAAAAAAAAAGAAATCTAGATTTTTCATCATTTCTGGATTGGCTTATTTCTAATGTTCCTCATCAAATGTTCTTTTTTATTATTAATGCATGTTTAATACTTAAAATCTTTAAAAAATGTTGTGTCCCTGAATCAACTGTCACCCCTGTTACTCTGATAAGAATTCCATAGAACACATCACCTGATTATTCTTTTAGTCACATGACACTCCCGGATGTAACATATTTTGGAGGGAAAACTTTCAAGAAGAAGACGAGTAAGTACCACTCTTTAATCAACCCTTTTTTCAATGTTTTAGCAAGATTTTGTAATGTGGCAAAGCATAACACGTCCAACCTGTTACGCTTATTAATAGTGGAAACAATTTTTTTTTTGTAATTTTTATAATATGGCTAATAAACATGTTAAAAATGGTTCTTAGTGGTCACCATGTACTAGCTTGTTGTTCATCATACTAGTAGTAATGGCTAAGTTTAGCATAAAATCTCCCCCCTGATACCGTCACCCCTGTTATTGCTATGCACTGTAACAGGGGGGACACATGGTAACAGGGGGGACGTAAGATGATAGAAGTTTAGTGTTTAGGGTTATTTATACAAGTGTGTATTGGTAATTATTATTAACCTGTATATATATACTTTTAGAAGATTTTGAATAGTATACATTTTTCAGGGAATGGCACCAATGTCTGCTGCGGAGAAGCAGCGGCGCTACCGAGCACGTCGTGATGCTGACCCTGAGAGAAGACAGATATATCTCAATAAAGAGAAAGAGAAGTGGAGAAAGGACAGAGAGGAAGGGGGAAAAAAAGAAAGTGGCAGATCTCAGTGAACGACAGAAGAGAGCACAGAGAAAGCAGTGGCGAGAAAGGAAAAGAAAGCAGAGGGCTAGTGCCAAAGGCAGGACAGAATTTGAGGCTATGAATACTCCTCCCCTAAGTCCAGAATATTCCCTAGAGCCAGAAAATGCCCCGCAACCAGGACCCTCAAGGTTAGAAGAAGAGTTGACAGTTCAATGCTTTGCTGATTAGGTAGATTTTGTATTTGAATGATAAAACGTGATTTTGCCCTAAAAAGAAAGAAAGAAAGAAAGAAAGAAAGAAAGAAAGAAAGAAAGAAAGAGAGAGAGTGTGTGAGTGAGTGAGTGAGTGTGTGAGTCTACCTGCCTAATACATTATAAACATATAATATCCAACGTCTATCTTATACTGTATCTAAACATTTATCTAAACATATATATATAATAATTGTGACAATATTTCCTGTGTTGTAGGCAATACATTGTTGGACGAAGGAATATTAGACAGGGAAGAAGGAGACTCAAGAATGAAATTAAAGAGCTAAAGGCCTTGTTGGAAAAGGAAAAGAGAAAAAAAGAAAAATACAAGAAGAGGTGCCAGCGTTTGGGTGGGGAAAAAAAATCCCCACGTTCTAAAGTGGATGCACTGCTGCGTCATGAAACAGTTAGCAACACAATTAGGAAAAGACTATTACTGCAGGAATCAATCATTGAGGAAATCAGGAATAAATACAAAAACACCAAAAAGGAACGAGAGAGGCAAATTATTGCAAAAACGACAATAGGAAAAATAAAGAAATACAGGCTACAGAGGGCTGCACAGACAGCTCTAGGCTTTTCAAAAAAGCGTGGTCAAAGACAAGATGGAGGGCTCATAACCTTTGAAAGAAAGGAAAGCAATAGATTACCAGTTGATTGCAAGCAGAAAATAAAGGCCTTCTTCTTAAGAGATGACGTCAGTCGGATGACAACAGGACGAAAGCAAACTAACTCAAAAGAAAATAAAAAAACAGAAACGTTTGCTAACTGATTCACTGAAGAATCTGCACCATAAGTTTCTTTCAGAAACTGAGCATCAGGTCTCATATTCTTGTTTCTGCACCTTAAGACCATTTTGGGTTGTGGTGCCCACAGAAGCTGATCGTGAAACCTGTCAGTGCAGGACACATGAGAACTTACAGTTCATGGCCAATGCCCTGTATGTCCAAGGTCTGTCAGCAACAAAACACATTGAAGAGATGGTAGATGCAACAATGTGTGATGCTAAATCCAAAGTCTGTGCATATGGTGAATGCAAAGACTGTTTCAGTACAACACACACACTCTTGAGACCTCCTAACAACACAGAGATAGCCTTTACCAAGTGGTCTCTAGAAGAGAATGAAAAATTAAATGATGGAGAGGTATCTGGTAAAAAGTCAACAATTACAGTGAAGACAACTGTCATGACAACAGAGGATGCACTTGCAGGGGAATTTCATGACGGACTACTCAGATTTAGGCGGCACGTCTTTAATATCCGATGGCAGTATAGGGCCTACAGACAACTGAGAGAAAATCTGAGAAACGATGAATGTCTGCTACATGTAGATTTTTGAAGTTTCTTTAAGGTGGTATTTTTTGTCACTGATGTTATGTCCACCCTGTTACCTCCTGTCCACCCTGTTTCTCCTCTGTCCACCCTGTTACCTGTGTGTTTCTTTTGTTAATTAAATCAAATCAACAAACATAATGCATGTCTCTTTGGTTATTGGGAGGGAATGAATCAGCAAAATTAAGTTACTTAAAAATGGAGCCAATTTTTTTTTAATATTCCCTTTGAATCTAAAAACAATCTTTTGAAATTACACTGTGTCTTAAAACTGAACCTGTCTTCTTTCAATATAATGCTTGTTTAAAATACTTCCTTGAAATTTCCTTGCAGATTTTAAAAAGGGACATTGTAGCTTTTAGAAAATGTAAATATTACTATAACTGTGCATTCAAAACAGTTATTAATAGAAAATTGAATGTCCTGTAACAGGGTGGACATTTGGCACGTCATGGTAAAGACTTTGATTTTAAAAAATATTATAATATAATATCCTTAGCTGGACCAATACATTTTTCTTATAGGTTGAAAATCCCTCTTTTAGATGAAATGTTAAAATAATTCAAAATTTTGTATTTTTTGATGAAGAGTGATCACACTGAAATGGCACCGAATAGTAGGAATGACCCGTATACACAATAGGTTTGCTTACTCATTCTCATGTATGATAGTAAATGTTTATTCATGTACAAATCCTTGTGCACATTCTCTTGAAGTCTCTCTCTTGCCAACATCAATTGTGGTGAGAGCAACACTGAGCAGATAAGTTAAACTTAATTAACAACACATCTATGTATAGTGTCTTTGATAACATCTAAAGGTCTACTCAACACCCTAAAGTCCAACTAAAGGTCAGATCCACAAAAAGAAGACAAAAAACTTGGAACAGGCGGGTCTTTTTTGTACTTCCAATTTTACAGACCCCCCTTGACATTAGATGCTATTAGGCTCCTAAATGTGAAGGTATATTGATTTATTGTGAAACTGCTAAAAGTTTGCATAAATTCTAGCATGTGAGGGATTATTGGAGGGTGACTGGCTTTTAGTTTGACCTTTAATGGAAAAAATGCCCTGGTTGTAGATCTAAGTACAATAAGTTCTTTGAAATCCTACTTTTGGCCGTCACTGTAGTTTAGTGGACTGTGGTGAAATGTAAAACTTTGTTATTTTCTTGACAATATACCTTGCACTTTAGCGCCTAATATTATTTGTCCGTATGGCTTATTATATATAAGTCCTCCTCACGTAAATTGGTTGGCTTAGTTTTAACTGTCTCTGAAATTGTTGGAACCACTGCTTCTTTCTGTGCTTTGTCAGTTTTTTTTTAAAAACTGCTTTTGTGTGTTTAAATTTGAAGTGGTTTTATCAGCATACAGATGTTGACTAAAGAAATTGAGATTATGTTTGTATATCAAGCTGTTCAGCAAAGATAAAGATAAGACAGTCTTTCTGGTGCAGGGAGAGCTGCATACAAAAACACAATATTACACAGAGACACACACCATGACAAAAAGCACATGTTCTCAAAACAAAATACAAGCAAATAAAAATGAATACTAAATGAATTACCATAAAGGCAGCCTTCTTTTACTTAAGCAATGATAATTTTGTTTCACACTGTTCTCCTTCCATCAAAGCATTTGGCAGGATGTTATTTTAACCCATAGTTACTGCACGTTTAAAAGTTGGGGGAACTTTCATCAGCCTTGTGAATTTGAACGTAAAATTTCTTTTAGTGTTGTCAAGTTTGGATGGGTGCAACTCAGAAATTTTGTCATGCTGCAGGCCTGTTCTCTCAATGGCTGTAAAAAGTCCACGGGGGCTTCTCACAAGCCATGTTCTGATTTTCCGTGTCTCTGGCTCCATTGCTTCCTGCTATTCCCTACGCCCACACGATGACAAGGTCGAGACCTGTGTTTGCCTTCCCCGAGAGATGCAGCAATACGCACATGTGTGTGAGCACCCGTGGACACACAGAAACAAGTGCACACAGTTTTGCAAAGAGCACACATACACTTGTAAACACTTTTTTACTCTGGAGTTTCACCCCCAAGGAAAGAACTAATTTACTCTTGCAGAGAGTTCAGAGGTGTCATACAGTGTTTATGTGGATGTGCATGTATGTATGTGTGTAGAAATGTGTGTGGAAATAAATGGAAACTTGTGGAAAGAGTAAAATTGTGGGTAATTATTGATCTCAGCATGTAGGGTTTTTTTGTAGTCTCAGTCTGTATTTTCATATTCTCTCTCCCCATCTTCTTTTGCCTCAGTCCTGCAGGCAATCTGTGTAGAGTCTATAACATAGCCTACACAAGAAGGTTGATGCCATTGCAGGCTTTTGCACCTGTGCAGGCTGCATCAACAGCGATATGCAGTTACATTTTTAGCAAGGGGCACATGTTATGGTGTTTGACGGTATCGGGTTTCAGAAGTTTTTGAGGTTCACTACCTAAGGCAGTGATTTAATACAAATATAAATCCACTGTTATGCTACACATTGTTTTGGTTGTCTTACAAAATAATATTGGTCAGTCAATACAAAGAAAATAGTCTGAACATGCCTTGGGCCTAAACATAAATACGATACAGAGAAGTACGTAAAAGTGAATGAATAAATAAATAAACAGACCTTCATGGATTTCTGGTTTCCAGTGAAGGGAATACAGACAGGCTGAGCATTAGCCAATACCATAGTCAATATACTAGAAAGAGCTATTAGCAATGAGTATTGTGTTTGGGGATTTAACAAAGGCTCTATTGCTTTCCTGTTTTTTTTTTCTCTCTCTGAGGTATAGCACTGACATCGAAATATGCTCCTATCTCTGTGATAACCTATTGACCTCCTAATACCTTGAATGCTTAATTCTAAGCGATTTATTGCTTGACATAAG
Organism: Copadichromis virginalis; assembly: GCF_057382275.1. Classification (NCBI taxonomy): domain Eukaryota; kingdom Metazoa; phylum Chordata; class Actinopteri; order Cichliformes; family Cichlidae; genus Copadichromis; species Copadichromis virginalis. The sequence continues at coordinate 16,002,954 of NC_140631.1, read as the reverse complement.
GTCAATAACCTCATCCTGTCACCTTTGAAGCCATTTGGAGTATAAGCTAAATTGATTATCCCTATCAAATCTCTTCTGAATCTGCAAATACCCTTCCTCAATCTTAATATGTATAAAATAAGGTGCTTCAGTCTTTTAATAAACATTTTCTGCCACTACAAGTTTTGTTTTTTGTTTTTTTTTTTACACCAAGTGACCCTGAGACAGAAGCGATGGAATGATATGACTTTAATCATGGCTATCATGTTGCATCAGGTTAGAAGCAACTTCATGGAAGACTAGGAAGCTCTTAGTTGAAAACTGTGTGCAGAGGAAGAAATTAAATGTGACACCAGCTATGCCTGTGGCAGATGTTGCCATCATAACTATTCTCTCAGGAGCTGAATTCATTAAGGGATTCTACATCCAGTATACTTGCTTGTACCATTCACAAACATGCAGAGGCCCAAACACTGCCAAACGACACACTCACAAACTTAGAACATGACCGTATGAGAGAGAGATATTAAAACTCTTCTGCTTAGAGCAGAAAAGTTAATGAAGTGCGGTGCAGAAGTACAGAATGAGGAACACAGAGCACTCGTGTCATCCCTAGTCTGTTTATTTATTTCATTTTACATGGCTAAACTGTAAATGAAGACAAATTTAAAAAAGCATTTCAAATCCCATCAAACCACATACGGATGTACCACACTGCAGCAGATTGTGGTTATTATTTTTACAGCCATTCTTATCACAAACAAACACACATGCATATAGTGACACAAAGATCCTTGCCAAAATACACGGCTTCGAAGCTTTCGCTGCCATTTCACAGGTCAGAGTGGCTTATTTGGAATCACTTTGTCTCTTGTCATGGTACAAGTTACCAACATATCAGCATGACCAGGGTGTTTCATAGGTGTGAGGTTTGAACTTCCAAAAACACACACATGCACACATATATGAAAAAGATGCACAAGCACAAAATATCTCAAAGGCACAAAAGCACGTTATTAAATTAGATGAGGAAACATGCGCCTAGTGCCTCAAATATAAGAGCCTTTCTCTTTTCACCTAATCCCAACAAAGGGATGCTTACTCCTTTGTTCTGCGCTCCCTCTTGTCTCCATTCGGACAAGGAACGAGGGATCCAGGGAAGGGAGGAGTTCTTGCCAAGCCCAGGCGGAAAAGAAAAATCTCTCCCTCTCTTTGTTTGTTTGGTTTTCTGTGGAGTTAATCTCAGCACTGCTGATTAGCGGGTGGTACAGTAGTCGGTCGTCTTCTCCTAGAGGAAGAGAACGAGGGGAAAAAGAGAAGTGAACAAAAACAAACAACTACTTCTATCACCAGCCACCTCAGGAGAGACAGGCCTATACCTGCTTGCATACGAGTGTGCACGTTCATCGCCACAGAGAATAGATAAAAGGAAGAAAATTAACAACAAAATTAACAAGAAAATGAACAAACAAAAACTTTCACCTTGGGGCTGTCCATCACATCAAACAAGAAAGGATTAATATCTTTGTTCTGTTTAATCACCTCTACTATTGTTTAGTCTGCACAAGCAGCAGTTAAGGTAGAGCATCTCCCAGTAAGAGACAGCTTTAAACTTTTGACTGTACTTTTGGACTCAAAGAAGAGACACCTGAGTCAGATGAGATTTCGATTTGTGATGATCACAGTGTTTAAGGATGAATTTAAAATGATAAAGACCAAAACAAGCATGATTAGGACAAGAGGTAGATAAAAAAAAAAAGAAATGAATTGGGGACTTTGAAGAATTAATGAAGGCTGGTAATAAACATTGTTAAGGACATGAGGGAAAATAAACTGCCAGAACTGTAGAAAATCCCATCCCAGTACTAATCAATATTCATACACTGGGCTCAGTTACAAAAATGAAGAATTTTAAATGGGACATGGTGGGCCTATCTTTATTTAACTTTGGTGTCTTTATAGTGACCATGTAATCTGATGTGCTTAATAAACCAACACTTTGGATAACCATCTTGCCACTGCAAGACAGACAAAAACAAGAATCTGTTATCACTGAATATCCACAAGGAGCCTAGCAATTGATTTCGAGTCAATGAGGATTAGCAATATTTCGAAGATTAGTTAACCTGGACCTTGTGATAGAGTCAAAGCTTACCAGTGTCCTATATTATAAACTCTTAACAAACTTTGAGGTGGAATCCTCAAAACAAAGAAAAGGCAAAAAGTGCATTCAATGCCATACAATTTAAAATCTGCCCTATAAAAGCAAACCATCTGTAGATGTGCCATATGAGTATTTCTATCTATTGGTTTTTTTAGAAACAGATTCCCCAGTTTATTAAAAATAAATATCTGAATTAGCTCTGTCCAAAACCCACAGTGTTGTTTAATGGTGACATACTACTGCTACTACTACTACTACTACTACTAATACTACTACTAATAATAATAATGATAATGATAATAGACTTTTTTTGTATTTTTGTACATAGGACCAGTAGGGAAGGACAGAAAGATTGCGAACTATAAAAGCTTTGCATTGTCTTCCAAAACAATAAGCCAATGGCCTAATGGTAATTTTGCTTTGTCTTTGCAACTTTGAGTAACCTTTGCTTGGTTTGGAGTAAATTTTGCTAAGATAAAAGTTTGCTGTAGGGTTGTAAAAATTAGCATATTTCCAATAATAAATATGTATACAATTGTTACGTTAAAATATTTAAAGACTTTTAAAAACCAAAAACGATTTGACAATGCAATACAATAACATATACAATGCTTCTTCCTTGTTTTTTCATCAGTGCTGAATTTTGGACACAGATGATGGAGATGGCAGCTCTAACTAACATCTCTTTTGCTCTCGATAGTCAAGTGTTGTTTTCCCTCAGAGCAGACAAATGTTTCTAATTGTCACTGTCTTCAAATAATTAAACATTGTTTGCTAATATGCTTACACTACATTGTAATAGATTTTCATTGTCCTTTTGGTACTGTCATCCCATACAGCAGAGTGTACACGATTGCAGATGCTGAGTGATGAGCCTTGAAAAAGCACAAAGAAGACAGTCAGATGGGAACCACATAATTCTCTGTTACCTATATACTTGTGAAGAGCATTTAATGTATGTGAGAGTGCCAGCATGTGGCCAATCACAGTACACTCCAGCATCTACCAGGATTACTGGTACATGGCCTTCTGTACTGCCTAATAGAATCATGGCTTTTTCTGATTGGTTACTGACTCTGGAGGGTTCCACTCAGAAGAAAACCACTTCGACCTAAGTCTCACACATCCCATCCCTGGTGTGAGTGGAATCTAGAGGAGCAAGAGAGGGAAAAGAGTGCTCTCAGACTGCACTCCTGTCCCTTCTTTGTCTCTCAAGCAGATGTGTGTCATGGGAGCTGACGTCAGAGAAGTAAAATAGAAAGCCTCTGAAGCTAAACTCTGAATATCTACACAGTCCAGCTCAAGGTCTCTGTATAGCTATAATGTAATTACCCTCCTCTGTCAGTCTTGTGCTCTTTACTGAAAGACAGCTACTGAGGGAAATTTGTTTAAAGATAGATGTATTAGCTACATGTTAATGGAATATTTGTCTCAAATAAAAGAAGTACAGTGAGGTCCATAACTTTCTGGATGACAATTTTTTTTGTAATTCTGACTTTGAGCGTTGCCACAGGGAATTTCGAGGAAAACAATTAAAATGTGGATGAAGCAAAGATTTTCAGCTTTAATTCAAGGCAATTAAAAAAAGTATTGCCTTAAATATTTAAGCGTGATAGATACTTTTATGCATAGTCCTGTAATTCCTGAGTCTCATAAGTAATTGAATTAAGTGGCATCATCAAATATGGGGGGAGATCCTCTCCTAGTCCTTTAGGCAACTACCTCAGTTGCTGCTTCATTGTGGGTCTCTCTGCATTCACTTTGTCTTCAGTAAAAAGCATGTACTACTGGGCTGAGATCAGATTGATGATGAGTGAAGAAATTACAATTTCTTTACCTTGACTATTATTAGGTTGTGACTGTTAGCAACTATTGGGTTGCTATTGTTTTGGGTCATTATCCATTTGCGCTCTGAAGCATGGTCCAGTCAGTTTTGCAGTATTCGTCTAACTTTGAGCAGAAAGTATAGGCCTCTACATATCAGAATCCACCCTGCTACTTATATCAACAGTAACATCACCAGTAAACACTTTAAATACCCACTTTCTTTGGCAGCCACACATGCCCGTGCCAGAACCTTACCTCCACTGTAATGTGTTCCTTTCCTTCTCCATACTCTTCTTTTTCTATCATTATGGTGTAAGTCAGTCTTCCTTTCGTCTGTCCAAAGAATTTCTTTTCCAGAAATGTGCAGAGTTTTTTTTAGATATTTTCTGGAAAAGAGTAATCTGGTCTTCCGGTTCTTGAATCTTACCAGTGATTTGCACTTTAGTGTAAACCCTCTGTATTTACTTTCTGTATTTATTGATTGTATATATTCACTCTATATTTACTCATTGTTAACATATCTTGACAGGCAAGAAAATGATACATCTTCCTCCTCAAGAGTTCTCTTGACATGGTTAAGTTGTTCTTAACCATGGAAATAATTCTGTCATAATGCATTTTAGCTTTCTTCTGTGTTCTTTAAAGCCCTTACGGTTGCAGAGCTGCTCAGTGCATTTATTATGTTCTAACAATGCACTGGATTGTTGATTTGGCCACTCTTAAAGTGTTCAGCCTAATGATGACCTCTTTCATGTTCATCAGTATCTTTTTGGATCTCATAATGAAATATCAAATGCAAGTTTTTGGAATTAACTTCAGATCTTTTTTTTTCTTTGCTTAATTTACTGATGAAGAAACACATCTCATCTGTCTATAAATGTGCTAATCGATCAATTATCCAATGCTTTCAATTCTCTAAACATTCCAGATATTGCACTACTTTTATTTTAATTATTAAAGTTGAGCATCTGTTTTTCGATCACAACATCAAGACAAATGATGATGACAATGGACTTCAGATTGTGTTCATGAAAATATATCACTTCCATTGACTACTACTTTATTTTCTTAATTGCTAGTTTTAAGTTATATATTTAAGTTATATATTTAAAACATCATATTGTTAATCTACCAAATGATGGTTCCATGTACAGAAGACAGGAATTAAGGTTTTAGGGCAAAAGTTTTAGGGCAAAGTGCCCATGGGTCCATTAATCATCGTCTTTTTTATGTTATTTTGAAGTTTAAAACAACCTTGGGGGAAGCTTCAGAATGGTAATCCACAGTCCAAATGGTGATAGTGGCTGAGTCAGTCTATGTACTATATGTACTCTAAATTGTAAACCTATTATTGTTACACATGTTTTCTAGTTATCAAGGACACATTTGTCGTAACATCATGAACATAGTGAAATAATAGGGATAAAAGATTCATCCACTTGGCTTTTCTTTTGACACATTTGCAATGGCAAACAGATTAGCGCTTCTCTTTTGTCAATGCTACTGCAGTAAGGGGAGAATGATCAGGCACACAACATCACACACACACACAGGCAAATACTCCATACTAATAAAATATTTCCAAATGTAGACTCAAGCATGTGTTGGTTCAGACCCAAACAATTCACACACAAATACACACAGAGAAGAGAAGCGTGGAGGCCTGCAGTTAGTTAGACTTCAAAGGCCCAGTGCTTGATTAGGCCACCTGAGGTTTGGGTGTAAAGACAGGACAAAGCTGATCCACAGAGAGAAGATCTGCTCACTCTTCAGCCTCACTCATTACAGTCTCAAAAGAGTTTGAAGATTTGAAACAAATGTGCACAATGATACTCAGTATCTGGGCAAAAAGTACACAACTCAATATACGTAAGTAACATTCAAAAAGGTAGTCTAACTTAAAGTATTGACACTACTTTAAATTAAGGGTCTGCATGGTTTACATTTAAACTGACATTTGTTTAAGCAACACAACAGAACCAATGCTGTAATCTGTAAATTATGTTTTTTAGTTTCATTAACTTGTATTTTTCATTTCCAAATATGGATACTGAAGAATGAGATAAACACTATGGTAGTAAAAATATTATGAAGGTACATGAAGACAATATTTACTTTGAAAATAAGCTAATGCTGGTGAAAAAACGGTCTGTCTAAAACATACTATTTGCAATTCAAAATTCTTGTATATGAATTTAGGCGGAAAAGGTTGCCTTGACTAGTATGATAACATTGAGCACTTGGTGTCTGGTGGTTTGGAACTTGGAAAAAGTTGGGAATGTTTATCCATTTTCAAAGGGGAAGAAGTTCTAATGTAAAGTTGCTAGAAAATACCAACACACTACTGCCAGCAAAAACAAATAACATGCACTCACACTGAGCCATGTTGTAGAAAACAATAATGTTAGTACTATTTTTTTAATAAGGCGTGGATTAAATAGAGTAAAAATAGTAACTAACAATACTTTTCAATAGTCTAAATCCCAAATATTTAGATATTTAATCTTGTCATTAAAATTATACTCATTAGTTATTAATGCAGCATAAAATATATAACAGTCACATGTAAGTGCACGATTACAATACACAATAAATATTAAGTTTATAAACTTGATATACTTTTACATTTATATTTTTTATGTATATATGGTATATAAACCATGAATGAATGTAAAATTCACATTTTCCCAAATCAATATTTTTAAAATGTTATAGTATTTATTTATTTGCATGTTTTATTTGCTTTTTTATTTTCAAAACATCCTAAAAGTACAAAAGCAATAATGATATCAAGCATGATTAACAGTACTTGGATGGATCGTGGGAGTTTGACCATTTCATTTACAAGTGTCCCCAAACCATGTCCCTGGGGCACAGCTGTGGGGAATAGACCTGATGCCTCTCCATATTGAAAAGAGCCACTTGAGGTTGTTTCAGCATGTGGTTAGGACATCAGTGTAACTTTGTGCTGAACATTCGGGGGTTCAAGATCTCTGTCTAAATAAATAAATAAATCTGCGTAAATTCCCAGATGATTAAACATGCAACTATTTTGCTGGTGATACCTGAAAGGAGTAAAGAAAATAAACAGCCTATTTATGCAAGATAATTCATAATTTTATAGAGGGGTTATATTGGTTGGGTCTGATTATTTGGGGGGGGGGGGGGGTGTCATAACCCCTCTGGAAATTACCCCCTGGATTAAGATGCATCCAGGATGATTGCCTTTTCAGATTTTGTAGCCACACCCAAGGTGAAAGATACCTGCAGGAGAGATTATATCTAACCTGAGGAATGCCTTGGGAAGAAGATTAGGATTTAAATTCACTTAATTATTTAAATTACGTATAAAAACCTATTTTTTTTCTTTCAGTTTGTCTGTGTGTGTGTGTGTGGTGCATGTGTTTAGTTTATAGTAGTGGTTTTTTTACATTTATTTATTGTTATTTGCCCAATATCACTGCATGGTGTATCAGGTGACAATGATTGAATGCATCTCTGCAGCAATTAGGATAAATTGAATCAGTTTGTCTTTTTAATGAAATATTTTTCTTAACCTGTCTAGTTGACTTTTAATCATTTTACTCCAGTCTTAGTTTCTCCTTTATTGATTTTAGGCAAATCATTTGTATCATCTGTATTTCTCAGCTGAAAGGAATAAATGGATGTATTCTGTACTGTGTAGCGTGTGTTTGAGAGTGCTTGTGAATGTAGCATAGTCGCACTCAACAAAACTCGAAGCTTCAAGCACAACCAAGTATCTGTATTAAGAGAGCAAGCGATCGAATGGAAAATCATAGAAAATTACAGGGAGTGTTCCAAAATCAATTTGTGTTTGAGGTTAAATGGGAAGAAACGTATACAGAAGCAACACAAGCCAAACAAAAGCTGAGATACAATGGGAAGCCACAGCAGAAAATACATTTTAGGCCGACAACATAATTAGAGCTCCACGAGTATAATGGCTGGTGGATTTTTCTTCACCAAACATTCAGCGCAAAAAGAACTCCTTTATTGTTTGCTTACTACAAAGTCATCCAAGTTTACTCAATCTGAACCCCAAAGCTCTTCCACAAAAGGAAAAAAAGAAAAAAAAATCATGCACAGATTGTGTTGGAAGACACTTTTTTTTCTAATCTCTTAACACATACCGTTTTTGTGTGTGTGTGTGTGTGTGTGTGTGTGTGTGTGTGTGTGTGTGTGTGTGTGTGTGTTTCCTCTCAGTGAACTCTTCTGCCATTGGGGTTCATACAGTATATACCCTCTCAAAAGGCACCCCTTCCTTGCAATGTTTGTGATTAAATATCCACTTTAGTGCACTCCACTGCATCTGCTTCCATTTAATCTAACTTCCACAGTTTTCTATATAGTGTGTGTCTCCCTCAAGAGAGAAGTTTACACTATGAGATGTATGTCCCTCTATGACCTATGTGCTCATTACAACCATAAGTCAGCTAGTGCACGGTTCTTTCAGAGGTGTTACTTGTTGATGTTATTAATTCCACATGAATCATTGTAAATGACTAAAGGGCTGATATACTTAAATTATTGTGTATTATTTACTGTGCATTTACTTTGTCACTGTTCAACTCTGTGCAGATCTTTGCATGCATGCATGCATTTGTGCACATGCGTGTATTTGTGTGTGTGTTTCTGCCTGTCTACCCACTTGGGCTGTTTTTTTAATGAATCCAGTATCTCCCTGCATGTTTATTGGCTAATTATGAAAAATGGTTAGACTATATTTCTCCCAGCTACACTGTCACTGTTTTGGCCAAGTCATAGTTGCATACCAATATACAAGTTCTATTTTGTACTTTAAAAAAGTTTTTTAAAAAAAGAAGAAAAATCTAAGACAATAACTAACAATTTAGATTCAGTCCAAACTAGACCCAAAACTATTTCTTGCTTAAAAAAAAAATAAAAAAATTATAGTACTCTTCTTTTCTTTCTCTCTTTTACAATCAGTCCATTCAATTTAAACTGCGACACTCTGCAGGGTTGAAGCAGCCGAGCTGTCACAATGAATTTGTGTGCCCTAAACAAGATTAACTACTTCTATTTGTATCCCCATATCTCTGAAAGGGTAATCAACGCAAGCGGTTTGGCTTGCTAATTTTCACCATGGTAACCACTTGCAAAAGCCCATCATAGCAAATAGCTTGATTTTAAAAGCATTTGTACTGTATGTGTGTATGTTTTTTAACATACGTGTGTATTTTCCCGGTCTCACCAAATGATAGAATTAGAGGATAATTCCGATTAGGTTAGGTATTTGATGTTTGGAATGGAATATGTTAGAGATACTATATTAGGTTTCTGGGATATCACCAAACATTTTAATGAGCTCGTGTTTCATGTGCAAGGATTTGGACAAATTGTTACTGCTCAGAGATCCCCTCTGAATTCAAATGAAAAAATAGCAAATGATATAAATTACATATTTTTAAAGGGCACTTTAAAGCTTAGGCAATAGAAATATTCCTAGGAACTTTTTATATATGCAGAAATGGAGACAGACCTATTGTTCAAAACGACAAGGGCATGGGACTTGATGGCTGTTTTAATAACATATTGTCATTTTCTGATGGAATCATAAAATCTCCTTTTACTTGTGATTAACATTGTTTCTCATGACTGACTGAAGGAATATCTTATTTTAATGAAAGAAAATGTATATGTGTATGTAAATGTACACTTTAAAAGGCATTTTAATTAAGTATACACCCCATTGTTGAGATTCTGTAGCCTCATCAAAAATGATAATGAGTAACACACACGGGAAACAGGAATAAAATTTGCTTAATGTCATTTTATTTTAATATTACATAAATGCTTACACTATATATCATTAGTTATTCAAAAAGTAAATTATCTGCTATTAAGTCCAGTCAGTCTTTTTAAAACATCCTACAAAATGTGCTTAGAGGTAATGTGAAAAATAATGGGTATGGATGTGTGAGGCAGGAGTTGCTCTGTGAAATCCCAAGGCCTGAGAAAAGTATAGAAACAGAATCAGAAGGCACGCATACCACAGAGGCCTTTTTTAAGGTCGAGGTCTTTCCCTTCCAGTATCCCCTGAAGCGGACATTAGTATGGTGGAAGACAATGGCAGTCAGAGCAGTTTCAGTTAAAGCTGGTAGCTCCCAACCTGGAGCTTACTTAGTTGAGGCAGCACAAGTGCAGGGACTGTCCAACACTGTGAAACCATTGCCTAACCATATAAGGGCCTGAAGGGAAAGAATGCAGTCCACTGGTGCTTTTTCATTTGTCAAAAATGCATCCCAAATGTTGTGTTAAAATTCTAAATGAAGAGTCATGTTTAGCATATATTTGAAAAGGACACCAGTTTAACAGACACCCAATTTGATGGTTGGGGAAGTGAGCATTCACTGTCTTTTATTACTCTGTATATATTTTGTCATGTAGGTAAATCCCAAAAGTTCAACTTTGTGAGGTTCAAGACGGTTTAAAGCAGTAGATAGTATTCTGAGGAATTTTCAGCACATGAAAAGAAAGGTAGGTTTAACATAGAGATATTTTACACAAAGACAAAAGACAAACTATGGAGGAGAGAGAACACAAAATTTAATGACATGCAGTGGCAATGGGCAAGAGCAGGTTGGCTGGCTCTGAGTTTGTTGTCCATCCATCCATCCAAACCTTTCTCAAGTGGGAATGGAGCCAGATGTCATAGACATCTGGACATGTACACCGTGGAAATGTCACCAGTTTATAGAATATCTAACACAGAGACAATCCACCATTTACACTGATATTCATACCTATGGCCAATTGAGAATTACCATTTAACCTAAAAAAGGATATAGAGAGCCTCTGGAACATGCAAATTTCACCCACAAAGGTCCCAGCCAGCTGTGGTGACAGTGCTAACCATTCCACTGTGCCACTTGTCACTTTATTAAAAGAAGAAATCAAAAACATAATATATTAAAAAGAAGAACTAAGTTCAAATGACATAATTTGCTCAACAGTCCGGCATTTCATGTTTATTCATAATCTAATTTAGTCAAATGGGGTTAACAGATAAAGTGCACTGTGGCCAATTTACTCCCCACAACCAATAAATTGATTAAAGTAGTAGGTACCATCTAAACAGACCAAGATTTTCTTTGGTTCACTAACGCCAACAATAAAATGTTTAAGGGTGAAGTACCTCTTTTGACTCCCTGCATATTTATGTGAATTCTTTTGTGTAGTGCAATCTGAAATTTTTCTGTGTGACTGACTAGCTCTTGAACTTAATCATTGTTTGGAAAGACCTGAACAGAGTGCAGTAAATTGCACCAAACTGTAATGGTGCAACAAGCGAGGTAGGTGACCTATTGTTGTTTTGTCCACATAAAACTCATGAAAAGCCTTTAAATGATCATTATGCTCTAAAACACCATTTGAAATATAAGTGGATTTTGTGATAGGGGCCTACCGCACAATTTTCAGGAAATTCTGTCTTTGTTTCAGTCTCTTGGTTGTTTAAGATAAATGAAACCATTCTGATATATTTTTCAAGGAAAACGTACTTCACCTTTGAATGTATTATACTGCTCATTCTGTTGAAAGTGAGTGTATTTGTACCAAGTACCATTGAAACTGTACTGTGATATCTCTGGAGCTTAACAGCTTCTAAAAGCTATGGAAGCTAGCAGCTGTATATAGGCAAGGCAAGGCAAGTTTATTTGTATAGCACAATTCAACAACAAGGTGATTAAAAGTGCTTTACAGAGACATTAGAAACAAAAACAAATAAAAAGCATGATTTAAAATTGATTAAAATATAGTACAATACCTAAACACATACCTCAACAATGCTTTGGTAACTTTGCTGTTACCATCAAACTACACAGTTCTGACAACTCTAGAATTTTGAGTTGTCTTAATTATAGACTAATTTCTCTGTACAAACAAAAATGTGACTGTAGTCCACTGTGTACTCACTGTGAAAAGTATTTTAGCTGTCTGGCTTACCCAATACCTAATCCATTTTTGTGACATACTAAAGATCAGAGATGTGTTGGACTTGGCCTTAAACTGAATGAATGGTTGAGGACTGAGTGAAGAGTTACAGGACGTAACCAAAACCTTGGCACCGCACTCACAGCTTGGAGCAGTCCATCTGTGCCAATTATGCACTCGCCCTGATAACATCTTCCCTCCCTGGAATTCCAATTAAATGAACACTCCAAGCAGCAAATATCGCAGACACATCAGGCGCAAAATAGGACTTTTTTTTTTGTTGTTGTTTTTTGTTTTTCAAATTTTGCAGTGAATTGCATGTTGTGAACCTTAGTAAATCTTATTTGTGTGACTCATTTAAATACTCCTGTACCCAAAATGCTGTACTTTGATAGGAAAACTCCAACAAATATATGAGAAATAAAGAAAAAAATAAAACCACCTGTGTTCACATCTTTCAGTTGAAAAACTGATGCTGCAACTCCCTAATAGATCCCAACAGTAGCTTTTAATGCCAAAAGAGAAGCAGGGCCAGCAGATCACAAGAAAAAAGACAAGGCTATATATACAAATTTTTCTAATCTTGCGCTGGATAAAAAACAGCTTGCACCATTGCTAATTCTGTGACATAGAATGGCCACTTCAAAGGAGTGATTAATAAGTGAGTTACCATAAGTCATTAACAGAGTCTTACTTGCTACCAAGTAAGACAATGAGTTGAACGATTAGCCTACGGTTAAATAGAATGCTAAATAGCTCAATGCTCCTACCTTACTCTAGCTTTAACTGTGCGAGAGAGAATTTGAAAAGTGTAACTTTCGCTGGTGTCATGATCCTGGGTCCTTTTGACCCAGCGTTTTGTGTTTTCTCTTCGCGATTTTGGTTCTGTTCTTCCTCTGGTTAGTGTTTACTCTGTTCTGCCCGTGTGTTCCGGTATCCAGTCCGCGTTTCTTAGTTTGTGTCCTTTCATGTGCAAGTTCCTGTTTTATTGTGAAGGTCTGCGTCTTATGTGAGTGTTTTCAGTTTGCCTCCCTAGTCTCGTCATGTTTATCACTCCCAGCTGTGTCTCCCACCTGTGTGTAATCTCCCTGTGTTCTCTAAGTATATTTAAGTTGTATTTTCGGTCTTAGTAATTGCTGGTTCGTCTGTGTTGTTTCCCCTCGGTCTCCCTGCGTCTCTCCGTATGTATTTCCCCGGACCTCTGCATCTTCGTTTCTGGTTTGTTTTTGTTAGTTTTACCCAGTTTAGGTTTTCCTGTTTCACCTTCACCCATGCCATTGCTGTTTGTATTTTCTTTTGTTAATAAACACTCACCTGCTCCAGAGCTGCTGCCCTTTGGGTCCTTTTCTACATTCCACACGGCTTGCCCCGGCAATCCGTGACAGCTGGCATCACATCATTTCTCTTATTTAGCTTTTTATTTAACTTTTTTGTGTTTAACTTAGTTATGTTTGTTTAACTTTTGTGTAGTTTAACTTGGCTAACAGAGCAACCTAGTGTTTTCAGCTCCGTTAGCTGTGAGGTGACAAAGCCAAATGTGCATGGTTGCAAATCAGTTGACCTGTTAGCGTGGAGAGACTGTAAAAGCTAATAGTTAAAGTATAAAGACTTAAAAACCAATTAGCTTGGTCTTGAGCATTGTTACTGAAATAAACATGGTCTCTGGCAAAAGCCATGTTTTTGCCTGTTGTTTTGTAGGACACTGTCGGGGAATATCAGCTTACTTAGCATAGCAGTAATTAGGATAGTAAAAATTACAGGGTAGAAAATGGTGAAGTGGTTGGAGGAGCGCCAACGAGGGTTGCCAACTGTCCTGTTTCAGCCGGGACATCTGATATAATGAGCAAAATTGTTTCGCCCCTTATTCTACCTTAAATGTCCTGTATATTGACTGTTACCTGCAATGCCACTTTCTGACCAACTGATGGCTGTCTTACAAATGCCAAATCTGATTTGACCGCAACTGTATCAGACGAATCTGCACCGCATAATCAGAAGACAAACAGGTATGGATAAACCTGCTAAAAAGAAAGGACTGTGCAGCTACAACAAACAATAGAAAGAAAAACATGCCTGGGTTAAACCTGTCAGCTATAATTTTTAAAATATCCTTTAATTTCTTTCTCTTTTTTTTTGCTTATTTTTCAAAGGAAGTACCCATGTGCTTTCTGTTATCATTTATTGTATTTTTCTTTATTGTTTTAGATGAAGTATTGATTAAACTGAATACCATCATTTTACTTATTATAAAAATGCCCAGCTGGCTTTGCATTGTGCTTATGGCACAGTGTTCCTTATTAGTTCAAAACTTGATACTCTAGCCCCAACAGGCTTTACAACTGCCACTGGTCATTAGGCAACATCTTTGCAAACAATAAACCTCTAGAAGATGCTTTGACTTGGCCCCACCAAAGTGTATTTTTAACTTAGTCTCACTCTTCTCAAATATTATACTGCATCTTCACTTCTTCTCCTCACTGGTTTCTTTCAGCAGGGTGCTGAATATATCACAATGCAAAATGCTGGGGGACTCAAAAGAGGACTAGAGAAAAGATGGGATCACACAGTCATAAAGAGAGAAAAATAGACATTCCTTTCTTTCTCCTCCTCTTTGGGACTGTCACTGTGGTGAATCATTCACCATCACAGCTTTGATAAGAGGCAGAGGTACAGAGATTGTGAAAGTGAAAAAGAGAGATGGGGCAATGAAATATTCCCTTAAGCAAAACACTTTTTATACTTAGCCCTAAAGGGTAGTATGCATGTGGGATTTTTTTTTTTTTTTTTTTTTGGGGGGGGGTTAGAAATGACTGAAAGATTAATAGGCTCTGTTTTGAGTTTTGTTCAAAAAAGAATGACTTCCTATAGGGAAAAATATATATCACATGTGCAGGACACCTTAAACTAGTTTTTTTAATTAAGCAGCAAGCCAGAACAAAATCGGGGCTGTATCATGACATGAGGACTAAACTCCAATTCAACCAGACCCAGAACTGATCCGGAATTAAAACAGGACTATAACAGTTCAAAATCAGGACTACTGAGGGCTTAACCAAGACAGAACCAGAATCAGAACTAGATGATGGTAGCACTAAAAATCATCATAGACCTGCACTACACTTGTTTTTTTAATTCTACCAAAGTCCACTATTTAGATTGAGAAAAGTTTATATAATTATTTAGCCTTGTTGTGCAAACAAGCCTGCATAACTTAATAAATGTAGAATTTGAAAAATAGCAAACCTAAAAAGAAACACTAGGTACGAGATACATGAGGACCTATGATACGGTGATACTTTTGGTAAACAACCATTTGACTAACATGTGTGTCTCACCTGCTCTTGTTCTGTCCTCATTCTCCATCTCCCTCTCTGTTCCTCTCTCTCCCTCTTTGTGCTGACAATCATCAAATATACAGTTGAAACCAGATATTTACAAACTCTTCAGATCAAAACACAAACACTTTTTTAATTGTAACATCAAATCAGACTAAATGTTTATTTTTTTAGATTGATAAATATAAAAAACATATTTGTTAACTTTAAGCGTAAAGAGAGAAACTGTCTGTATTTCTTAATTGTAAATGGCACCAAATTGTATTCAAAACTGAGCCACACTTATGGAGCTCCACAATTCTTTTTCTGGTGTTTTGGTTGACATCTCTTGATTTTCCCATTTCAAAGAAACAGGCTCTGTGTTTTGCCTTATATGCATCCACAGCTGTGCTACCAATTTACTCACATGGACTCTACTAACCTATCAGAAGCTTCTTCAGCTCAGAATGGAATCGTCTGGAGTTTTCTTATTAATTAACAAACTTAGTGTATATGTACTCCTAAATTTGATCAAAGTGATAAAAATAGACAGCTCTGTCTCTCTTTATTCTGACATTTAACTAATTCAAAAGATATTTTCAATATTTATCTAAAAGTTTACTCTAAATTGATGTTGTACAGTAAAAATGTTTTATGTTTTCTCCCTAAAGTGTATGTAAATATCTGGTTACAAATGTGAATATCCTGCTGTGTACTGAAATCCCTCTTGTTTTGCATAGAAATATACTGAACAACATACAAAGCATAATATATAAAATAACATTTACCTGAGTTTTTTCTTTGAAAGAAGCCTCTAATGTCCATTCTTATATTTCAGTACATAACTGAAACCGATTTAGTCGGAGAGGGTAAGAACTGAAAATATGAAATAAACACACGTAAGCTAAGACTCTCTAAAAAATAGCATTTGTTCGGCTTTTCATTTCGCCATTTGTTGATTCACTTGAAGAGCAAGTAATGTAATATTGGTCAAGTGATCAGTTTGATATCAATCTTTCGTGATACACCGTCATATTTACATTATTTGTATGGTACGAATGGTTTGCTTTGGTACCTGGGCCCTGTTTCAGGAAGCCGGTTTAGAAAACTCAGAGTTAAAAATGATACGCAGGGTTGAGTAACCCCGAACTGTCCAACTCGGAATATTCGGTTTCAGAAAGGCTGATAACAATTAGTTCAATCAACGCGGAGTTGCTTTAACCCCAAGTGAAGCGCGCGGACGAGGATACATAAAGCCCTGATAAGCGGAGCACAGATTAAGCGAGTCACCATGGAGACGGAGGGAAAGAAGGCGCGGTCAATGTATTTCACAGCGCTTGAGGCCGAAATTCTGATGGCAGCATATGCCGATAACATGCAAATTTCTCAGAAAAAAAGTAACACAGCCTCAGCTGCAAAACAAAGGGAGCATGCATGGCAAAACAAAGCCGACAGAGTCAGTGCGTGAGTGTTAGTTTAAACATTGATCTAGGGATTTCCACCCATTTAACACGTTATTTTATCATATGTTATTTTATTTGTTATTTTATACATTTTATTTTGTGATGTGATGTGAGCGCAGGTGCAACCCAACAGGCCCCAAACGTGCCTGGCAGCAAGTAAAAATGAAATATAAAAATATAGTCCAAACAGGTAAGGTGTAATTGTATTATGAGCCATAGTGCTTGGTCTGTTTGTCCGATGTAAATCAATTGCAGTTAGAGGCTACATTAATTTTCTTTCTGTAAGCACTTATTGAAATTATCTGAGCACATTACAAGTACATATTTGCTTACTCTGTATGCTCAAATGTGACCCGTTATAGCCAACAGAAAAAAAGCGGAGGCCCGAAAAACAGGTGGGGGTCCTCCACCACCACCACTCACAGAGGCTGAGCAGTTGGCCCTCAGCCAAAACAGTGGGCGCCCTGTGGCCGAAGGCATCTCTGCGGGGACATCCTCTGAGTCAATAACCCCGCAAGACACAAGTGCCTACATAGGGGGTAAATCCAAAATAATACATGATGTGCATACATCCTTTCTTCACAGTCACCTTTGCAGTGCTACTCATTCATTTGATAAACTCTTTACCATAATGGATTATTTTGTAGTGAAGTTATTTTCCTACTGATTTTGCCTTCCCTCAGTCTTGGTTGTCTTTGAGAGCATAATGACAATGAAGTGTAAGGTGCTTGGTATGTTTGTTAATTGCCATTTGGTCCCTTGTAAGTTATAAGTGACCTGTATAAACCTCATATTCTATCAGTTGATGGTGGTGGTGTACTGCATCTGGTGCAGCCTCCTGTTGAGCCAGACCAACATGCAGTTGTGAGTAATACTCCACAGATTATATGAGTTTACAGTAGAACAGCAATGTTGTTAACTTCTTTACTACAGGAAAATAATGAAGAAACATTGACAGCTGTTACAGAGGAGGAAGCAACAGAGACACTTTATGAGGTTTACATCTTTTAATACTTTGTGTACAGGAAACACAGGCGACCAATAAAGCCAGTTGAACAAAAAATCTGTTTATTCTTCTTTCAACATGTTGAGGTGATGGGTCAAAAGAAATGATTGTGACATATGGTGTCTCTGACTGCTCTTCCATCTTGTATGCCCGTGGGAGGGTCAGGATGTTCATGGTTTGGATCACTGCTGATGTTTGGTTCAGAAGGACAGTGTTCTCCTCTAATTGTGGCAATGTTGTGAAGAATCACACATGCCACAATAATGTCACATGCCCTTTCTGGGGTGACCCTGAGTCTTTGCAGGCACTGGAACCGGGCCTTAAGCATTCCGATAGTCATTTCAATTCTGGCTCTTGTCCTGCAATTAGCCAGATTATATCGCTGCTGTGGGCCCGGTTCAGGGTCAGGGTAAGGGGTAAGCAAATAGGGTAAACATGGATACCCCCTATCACCAAGCAAGTAGCCAGTGAACTCTCCTAAGACAGAAGGATACACTTCAGTTCAAATGTCCCTGAAGCAATTGGTCTTTATATATTTTAAAGTATTCTCAACTCACCATGTCCAAATTTTGTGCTCAGTGTACATTCACGGAATATTTGTGAGTCATGGACAGAGCCTGGCCACTTGGCTTCCACATTTGTGATAATGTTGGCAGCATCACATATGATCTTCACAGTGCAGAGAACACAAATTAGCATCCATTACTATAATGAAATAATTTGTTAGTTTGAAATGCTACAGGGAACTATGTACCTGCACATTAATGCTGTGGAAAGACTTCCGGTTCACATAGTCTCCTTCATTTACTGAAGGAGCAATGATTGGAATGTGAGTGCCATCTATACAGCCAATCACGCCTGGGAACCGTGAAAATAAATGTAAAATTTAAGTAGTAGTCCAAGTATCACCACATCATAAATTAAGTTTTGGTCATCCTGATACCTGCAATTTTGTGGCATCCCTCTTTGATAAATCTTGTGGGTCTATGACCGGGGAACACAAACGAGTACAGGAGACGTTTCAGTGCAACTGTAACATTCCTGACTGCCCGACAGACGGTAGCCTTGGAAACGTGCTCAGCGTCACCAATATTATACAGAAAGCTCCCGTTTGCAAAAAACCGAAGTGCAATACAAATAATATGTACAGAACTGAGAGGATGTCCACGATGTGTCACATGCGTAATATATGGCCTGAGGATGTTATCCAAATAACTTATAGATTGTGCTGAGAAACGGTAACGTTCACACAGAAAATCATCAGGAAATGATAAAATGTCCAAACGCGCTCTGATCACTCTCTCCCGGCGGAGAGCTCTGCGGAGAATTTGGGCTTCACGATCTACTGGCTCTTCAAGGAAGGGGCACGCCATGTCCGACACTTCCTACTGTCAGGTTTCCGACAAAGGGGCGGAGACAGTCAGGGTTAGTTGTAGTAAACCTGCTAGGGGGCAGGTTAGCTTCACGGAGTGTGTCGTCATAGTGACTCACTGAGGCTTCATCTGAACTCGCTTTGTGAAACCGAAAACCCAGAGTTTTCGTTAACTCAGGGTATACTTACTCAGTTTTTCCACTAAACCGGCTTCCTGAAACAGGGCCCTGGTCAAACTTAAGCTCTCCTTAGTATGGCTGGCTCCGTTTCTCCAACAGCGAACTCACAGGCAGCAGCTGCCCCGCCCCCTCGCTCAGTCGCTTAGTGCCTGAGCTCGGATCATACCAATATCAGGGGGGATTCACGCACAGTCATAAATTCCCACAGTGTGCACTATGTGCTTCGAATATTGTGTGTACTTTTTGTTTTATACAGTTGTCAGCCAGGCATCTAACTATGAAAAAAATTACACCCCAAAAGACCCCGGGCTTCTGACAAAACAACCCGGGCTTAAGCCCACCCCCACGCTCCGCCCCTGCTTGTTATAGAAATTCATGTTGTTGTTTTTTTTTTTTTTTGGGGGGGGTTGGAGAATGTAGACTGATTACCTGATGAGACACACAGAAGGAAGAAAGAGCAATCCAATTACCAAAACTCAAGTGCCTGTAAAAACCCAACTCTGTGCCAGAGACAGTCGACTTTCAGAAGTCAAATGACTTTCATGCTGGTGGCTTGCTGCTTATCAGGCTTTCAGAATAAGGATAACTTAGTCTCTGTGATAAAAAAAAAAACAGTTTTTTATAGCAGGTGAGTTCAACTAATTATAGAGGAACTAAAACACTCGTCCACTGTAAGAAGGAAATGATACGTAGTTTCTCTGTGCTTTTGTAAAAAAAATTAAAAATGAAAAAAAAACTGATTACAGTCTTGGCTTTTATCTTTATGGACAGTGTAACTCTGCAAAGAACAAACAGCTACTACTTTTGGTACCTTAAGAGGTTTTTGTTTGTTGTCAGTAAATACAATAACAAAAAAAAAAAAAACTGTTATGAGGTACAGAAACAAACAGTAAACAGCTGAGAAAAATTCTGGTCTTCTGTGTGAGTGCTGTGTTGTCCCACAGAGCTTTCAGAAAACTATTTAAATCACCTCACCGGACCACGTTTCTACACTGACTGGCATGATCCTTAATGAACAAGGAGGTTTTAGGCATTCAGCTTTATGTCATGTGTAATAGCACTGCAAAGATCACTGTACAACAAAGCTTCTTAGAGCATATTGTTTTAATTTCGCAGTGGAAATGTCATTGTGACAACATGTTTTAATAACTTTTATCCTTTTTGGAATAAAACCTGGTGCATCTTGTGGTTTCTTTTAACAAGGAAGTACACATTAATTAACTAAGTTGGCGTGAATGATAAACATACAAGCACAAGTCTCACACAAGAGAGCAGCGCTACATCTAGAGTCCCATCTGTGGTCCATTGAGGAAGCAGTTTGAAAACTAAGATTGATGCAGAATGTTTAAAGAGTGCTGCAATATTCCACAATGAAATACTGAATTCTACCAGTACGAGTGAATGCTGTGACTAAACAAATACCTTTTAATTTCAGTGCAATTGTGCTTTTTTTTTACTTGGAACAGCTTAATGCTTGTTTAATTTTTGGCAACCTTGTCTCCTGGAATTGTACAGTAGTAGAACTTTAACATCACTAGTGGTATAACCTTTTTGCTTTCCTGTACTTATCTACAGGTAGTCTGTCATGACTACCATTTAGTCATGCTGACTAAAAGATTCTTAGGTCAGAGAGTGTGGTGAGCTAAAGGAAGTAGCCAATCAAATCTGTTCAGTTTGCTGACCTTCACTAAATTCTTGGTCCTGCATACTTTGTATTCTGAATCATCATGATTCCCTACTCTGATTAAAGCTTGTCAGGAGTGGCCATCACAATCTACATGGACTCCCTAATTTATTCCTCCTTTTATCAGTTGCCGAGCGAGAGGAAGCAAGGGACCTTAGGGAGGGTGGTAGGGTGAATGGAGGAAAGTAAGAGTGGAGGGAATAGTTTAAGAAATGAACAATAAAGCAAAGAATTAGGAAAAATGAAGAGATACATTTATAGTTAGGGGATTTCACAGTCTGGCCGAAGCTGACTGTGTGGAGTGAGGAGGACCAAAGTGCTGGCACGCAAAAGAGCAAAACGAATTTAACAAAGAACAAGCCGTTTATTCGAGGCCAGTGAAATAGTACAAAACAAAAGGGCAAGGGTGCAACTAAGCTATAACTTAAACTGGGTGATCTAACGCTAACATAAAAATCCTGGAACATTAACATGAACGTGGAAACCTGGCATGAAAAACCTGAAATGTGAAGATTTGACATGAATACATGAAATCCCTGGAAACATGACATAGACGTAGTAATAAGCAGGCTAAGCAGATGACGAGACAAGGAATGAATGAAAACTCAGAGGCTAAATACAGACAGGAGGTGATCAGGGGAAGTGAAAACACATTGGGAAACACGAGGTGAAGACAGAAGGGGAATCTAATAAACAATCAACTATAACTGGGCAACCTAGGAGCTTAAGATAAATTAGACTTAAACATAAACAACAAACATCAAAATATAAGAAAACTCAAAACAGTGGGTCAAATGACCTAGGACTGTGACAGGGGAGGTGTGAAAAGATGCAGGCATATTGATCAGGGAAGTATGATAGTGATCTTAGGAGTAAGAATGGGGGTTTTCAGAACACCCCAATTTTTCCAGTTATTTATTGCAATTCTAGCTGTTCAAGCACAATGAATAGCTTGAAGTGGTACAAAGGTAAGTGGTGAACTGCCATAGGTTAAAAAAAGGTAAGGCTACCCAAAACTTAAAAATAATGTACATTTCAGAATTATACAGAAAGTCTTTTTTCAGGGAACACACAATAGGTTAACAATTTAAAGCTGTTCTGCAGCAATGTAGGTTGATTGAGCATTGGAAGCTGGCGTTACTAATTCCTACAGGTGTTCCAACTTTTCTGGTTACTTACAACTCCCTCTGTCTGTATAAAAGCAGTGTTGGAACACACTGTGGTATCATACTCTCGTGAGCAACAGCTGAACAGTGTTGTGCTGCAAAAAATAGTGTGTTACTACAAAAATGTGAGAAAAAGGCAATTAACAATGGAAGAGAGACAGACCATGATAACACTCAAAAATGTAGTTCTTTCCTACAGAGGAATTAAAAAGAAAGTCAAGGTGTCAGTGAGTACAGTTTCCTTAACTATCAAAAGGCACTCAGAAACTGGGGCAAACTCTGACAGGAAGAGGTCTGGCAGACCCAAAGCTACAACTGAATCAGAGGGCAAGTTTCTGAGAGTTGACAGCTAGTGTTATAGGTGGCTCACAGGACAACCACTTCAAGCACAGCTTAATAGTGGTCGTAGTAAGCAAGCCTCAGTTTCAACTGTGAAGAGAAGACTTCGAGCTGCAGGTTTGACAGGACGAGTTACTGCAAGAAAGCCATTGCTAAGGCATCAGAATAAGACAAAGGGGCTTGCCCTGGCCATGAAACACCATCACTGGACTACTGAAGACTGGAAGAAGGTATTATGGATTGATGAATCAAAATTTGAAATCTTTGGTTCATCATGCAGGATCTTTGTAGACCGTCTAGTAGGCAAAAAAGATGGTTCCAAACATAAGTCTAAGCATGTCAGAACTACCTTAGGAAAAAAGAACAAGATGAAAACAGACTTAAACCTATCGAGTGTAGAGTGAAAGCAAAGCAACTTACAAGTGCAACACACTTATGGGAACTTCTGGAACAGATATGGGAAAAACTTTCTGAAGAATAAATTTTTTCAATAAAAAACTGGAAAAGTCGGGGTGTTCTAAAACATTTGACTGGTAATGTATGGTGGTAAAACTGAGGCCTATCCTGCATCCAAACATACACCATTCCCACATAAGAGTGGAAAACTGATTCAATGACTTATTTGATTGAATTGTACTGGTACTTGTTTTTACCAGTAAAATGTCTTTAAATAGTAACTGGTAGCATGAATATGCAATCAAAAAAAGTCAATAAAAAAAGGAAAAAATAGTTTAAATAGTCACTACTTCTTATTTTAACCACAGTGTTTAACATATCTATTTGAGTTACATGAAGCACACAGTGATAATGGCATTTGTTTCTTTCTCGCTTTTCAGCTTTCTAAATCTTGATGAATGCTTTTTTTAATAAATGAAAAATTTCTGTTAAATAAAGATGAGATACTTACGTGGTTAGACTTCTTTGCCAGACAGTTTAAGTTTATCTCTTCTTGCTTCTGGCTCCCCCATTCCTTCTCTCAATCACTCACTCTGTCTTATCCAGCAGCTTGGCTGTCCCCTGCCTGAACCTCTTCTGTTTAATATGAGCGCATATGTGTGTGTGCAAGCAAAGAGGGTGAGTTAGGTTTGCATACATGTGAAGTGAATTATTAGAGTCTAAGTGAGAACACTTTGTCTGCACAAAAGCACTGAAAAAAAGTTTTCTTACTTCAAACATAAGTCAGTGGAGTAACTATTTACAGTAACTGTCCTTTTTGTGTGATTTACACAAGGTCATAGTCGCAGCCTGTATCAAAAGAGATATATGACATCTGGGGAGTGCTAGTGGCGTCTCATGTTGGACTCAGCATAAAGTGCATGCAACATTGACTTCTAACACGGGATTAGACATAGGGATACATAAATAGATAGATACTGTAACACATGTCTGATGTGCTGGAAATGTACTATTTTTTTCTTCAATTTCATTTGATATACATGACAATACTATTACAAACATGCGATTTTGATAACCCAATGGTTATCAAAAATTCTGTTTTGGCACACTTGTGTATTGTTTTCTAGGGTTCATTTTTCAATATTTCACTTTTTTTTAGCCTGAGAATGATAATTAATAATAAAAAGTGCTTAAAAAAGTGAGATTAGATAGAATAATAATTAATCAATTATATATCATCTTATTCAGCAGTAAAACATTTATTTATTCAAACAAAACAAAACAACAGCAGTAATGCAAAGCTGTGGTTTCATGTTTTGTTCTAATGTTATAATCGCATTGGTTAAGATAATATTTTACGAACTCTGAACTGTGAATAGTCTCCTTGATGTCTTGCAACATATCTCTTAAATAAAGAATTATAAAACTATGATAAATATCTTGCCTAACTGCTGTCCTTGGGATCGCTGCCGATATCTACAATAGTAATGGAGCTTTAATTTTTCAAAGTGAAAAGCACTCATTTTGAACTTAAACTGTATTTTATATTTCATATAATAATTTAAAATTTCAGCTCTCAGTAAGTGAGTAAAAAGTTCTGTGCAGCCTTTTTAGAACTCATTTTTTGGCTCTTGGCTCCCAGAGCTTCAGATGTAAGTTAGGCTTTACTTACTGCTTGCATATAATGTAATAATATGCCATATTTGCATTCACCTTGGCCCTTTCTGGTATCAGTGGTGACAGTGATGGATTTTGTTTGTTTCTGGATCTCACTTCCAGATTTTGAAAGATAATTTTTTGTTTGTTTACAGCTGCCTACAAATGCCTTATAAAAGACCATCAGCCTCTCCACTCCTTTGGAACCATGTGTATTTTAATCATTTAAACCAATCTATTTTATTGATGGTTTCTTCTTTCTTTACCTAAAGTACAGGCTATTTTTAGTAACCATAAGTTTCAAAATATCCCAGTCCACATTAGGGATAGAGAAATGTAGTGCAAAGAAATTTGGAACAAATTCTTACTAAATGAATTTAGAAATGTATTTTTTTGTATTCTTAGATACATATACATTTATTATTTTTTCAAATATAATTGTGGCACACCAATTGCATTGCATGCAGTGTTACATGTACACATTGAATTAACTTGTCTTCTTATGACATAATCATATTTAGTAATTCCTCAGCATTTGGAAAGCTTTTGTGCAAGACATGCCATCTGGATGCCCCAATTCATAAGGCTCTGATCATATCCTTGCAGTAAGTCCCCACAGATATATTTGATCCAACGCCAGCTAGTGACTTTCTCTGCAGCTTCTATAATGCATCTTAGGGCCTTTAACTTTGAAACCCTGGCAATCGTCAATACAGGCAGTTCCAACAGCCTGCCTCAGCTGTTTGAGCTACCAATTGTTGCTGGACACAAAAAAATATTACCAATATCTGTGGAAGTTAGGCATATATTTTAGACATATATTCTCCAAACACTATTGTTGTATGCCTGATTGTGATGTGCCTGACTTCTTGTGTATAAGGTGAGAGAAATAATTATTTGATCATTGGCTGAATTTGTAAGTTTGCTCACTTACATAGAAATGAACAGTCTCTAGGTTTTATTCTAGTTCCGTATTAATGGAGGGAGACAGAATACCAACTAAAATTCCAGAAAAAAAGCATTACATAAGTTATACTGTTAATTGATTTGCATGTCATTGAGTGAAATAAGTATTTGATTCCCAAACCAAACTTGATTTGTGATTGGTTTAAAAAAACACAGCAAAAAGGTATTTGTTGTAGTTGGTCACCAGGTTTGCACACATCTCAGGAGGAATTCTGACAGAAATGCTATAAATTGTTTACGTTTGTTGGCCACCACTCAACTCAAAGCTTCCGCTAACTAGATGGCTTTCTACATGACACAGTCACACTTGTCGTGTCACACATAAGTTGATGAATGGAAGACTGCTTTTAATACACATCTTGGCCATTTTGAATATCTGGTCATACTGTTTCGACTCATCAAACCCCCGCTATGTTTCAGGCCTCCGTGAACGACATCATAAGACACTTCATGAACCACTTTGTTTTTGTGTATATGGATGTTATCCTCATCTTTTCCAAGTCATGTTAGAACATGAGAAACATGTCTGTCAAGTTTTGCAGTATCTGGTGGAGAATTGCCTCTATGTTAAAGGCGAAAAAATGTGTGTTTCATATCCAGTCTGTTACTTTTCTTGGATTAGTTGTGGAGAAAAGTCACCTGTGGGGAGACCCAGGCAAGATCAAGGCTGTGGTGACCAGAGCCCCTGAATGGAGAACAGCTCCAAAGGTTTCTAGGATTTGCTAACTTCTATTGACTTTTTATCAGTGACTTCAGTAGTTTTCTGTAGTGCACCTCTGCTCATCAGGCTTTTGACATGCTGAAACATCGCTTTGCCTCAGCACTCATCCAGGTTCAGGTGACCTCTCCAAGCCACTCATAGGGAGGTGGATTTAAACTCTACCCATGTGCCTTTTTCTCGGATTGTCTTTTTCAAGCAGAAAGAAATTATGACATGGAGCTTTTCGTCATCAGGCAGGAAGGGAAGGCACATACACTGGTGATATGGATGGACCACAAAAACCTTGTTTATTGGCAAATAGCTAAGTGGCTGAATGCCCATCAGGTGCGTCTTCACAGGTTTTATTGACAATTTTTCCAAGGCTGCTCATTTTGTCGCTCTCACTAAACTCCTCACTGCCTTAGAAACAGCTCAGTTACATACCAGCTCAGTTACTTACCGACCACGTTTTCCACCTTCCCTGAAGATATTGTGGCTGATTAGGGGTCCCTAATTCACACTTGAGTCTGGAAGGAGTTTTGTACGGAACTAGAGGCCATTGATCCATTTGAGATCCAGTCCATAATTAACGCTGTGTCTGTTCGTTTAAATTTAACCAGCAATGTTGGAATTCAGAATTATTTTCATGTCTCCCAGCTCAAGCCAGTCTAGACTGTTAAATGACAAGTCAATGCTACCCCGGCTCATGCAAAAGGTAAAACTTGGTAGTATCTCGTCAAGGTAAAGGAAACTAATCATTGTGCTTTGTTGTGCCCAGGAAACTGTGGAGCGTGTTGGAGCGAGCTTTTGATTGAGATTTTGTAAATATTTCTGTGGGAGCTTTGGAGAGTGTGTGTTGAAGAAGGATTCTCTTCACTGGGAGCTGGGATTATTGTCACGGAGTAATCAACGACTTACTGAAACTGTTTGCACCTTGTTTTTTTTTCACTGTAAAGAAACTCTCTGTTACCATTTAGGAAGTCCTGCGATTGGATCCTGTTTCTTGCCACTCAACAGACTTAACACTAAATGCACTTGCAAACACCTACAAATGCTCAAAGAAACTGCATACACAAGCTTTTGAACAGCAAAGGTTTCATCTCAAATTGTCTGGTTAAATGCCTTTTACTCAGACATATCCACACAGCCAGATGGGTTTTTAGGTCAATCTTGTGCCTGCAGCAGAGCACAGGGAGTGATGTCATCTCAACCTGTTGCTATGATGTCTCCCGGCATTCCCATAAAACCTGTTGACTGACCTTTATCATGAGTGTTTAATGAATGGTGAAGTTCACCGATAGCATGGCTCTGTTCAGTCATCTGAAAGAGATCCATAGTCCACAACAATAACATGTATTGCCCATGATTTTATTCAAGAGGAGGCAAACAAGCTAGATTCAAGCATGATAAGTTCTTTTCTGTTTCCCTTTTATTTTTATTTTGAAAAACATGAGAAAATGGCAACTCATTCTTCTTCTCATTATTATTATTGTTGTTGTTCTTGGTGTTGTTATTGTTGTGGTCTTTCTGCCTTCTGCCAATTTTATCTTGATTCATTAATACTGACAGCAGAATTCACATTGACTCTCAGCGCCACATTTTCCAAAATATGTCCTCTCCTCATTAGCTTTGCAGCTTAGTCACATCTTTTCATGAAGAGAGGAGTGGGTGGGGGAATAGTCTCCTGTCAGAATCGGGTGGCATCATTAGCAGCTATAGTCTGGAGAAATGGTGAAAGAAATTAAAGAGTGGAGGGTCGTTACTGGTATTGGTCAGCAGTGATAATTTCTCTTGAGAGTCTGTGTGAGCAGTCATAGTAATGCCTCATTCCGCTTGAGAGCATGCATTTTATGTATGTCATAGTGAATCTGAGAAAATGTTTGGACGCAAAGAGTTTAGCCCACTGCTGCCTGCCTGAAGTCACCTCTACTAACTGAAATGTACCTTGCCAGCATGTGCTGCTGTTGCCTTATATTTTAGCAGTTTTAAGGAAATTATCTAACAAATGTGGCTTGCTGCGTCAAACCCACCCAAGAGGTTTGTGGTTCAGTTTTGATTAGTGAAATTCTACAACCCCACACTCCAAATATGGTAGTCTGTGGCTCTACAAACACAACACCGAGACTTCAAAATATGCAGTACAGAACTAATGCATGAAATCACAGTGCCTGCTTTCATCATTTATTTACAGTAATTAGGTTTGATATGGATCTCAATTTATTTGAGACAGACACAGAAAAGCTGATACGTATTTCCTTATGACTGCCTTTTTCATGTACTCAAACACTATTCATTTTCCATTATGTATAAGTTAAAAAGTCTAAATTTGAATCACATTTAAGTCACTTCCCTGTTGCCCTTGCCTTGGCTCATTGTCTTGCTGGAAGACCACCAAAGTATTTTCATTGCCCTCCCTAGGGGAACGAAGTTATTATCCAAGATTTTCCAGTATATGGTCCCAACCACCTTTCCTGTACCAATGGCAGAAACACACCCCAAAGCATTATGATTCCACTATGGTGAGCCTGAACATGGACTTTTTTTAAAGGAGTACTTTGCAGGCAATATATGATTTTAAATTATAATGTGCTACCAGTTGTCTTCTTACTGTGGTTGTTTCTGACCCCAGCTGCTTTGAGATCATTAGTACCGGGGTTATCCCGCACTCTTCTTCTAATCATTAATGCTGCACAAGGTGAAATCTTGTGTTTCCTCTTTCCACCTCCTTTCATAAAAGGACCCCAATCCCACAACACTTAACGCCATCCAACACTCCCGACTTGAGCGAGTGTGGTTTGTTTCATGCACATCAAAATTAAAAGCATGCATTAGTCAAAGTACAACACAAAAAATGAAGCCAATCAAATGTGTACCATGGAGCTTCCCTCAGTTTTTCCACTGAGTGCTACAATTTGTAACAATTATAGTCTGCTTGTTTCTTTGTAAGCAGTTTAAATTAGGACTTAAGGATTCAAATAATTATTTCCCTAACTGCAAGTATAGCATGGATGCTTACTTGAAATGACTGAAAATGAAATGATGCCAGAATAAATTAAAAGTAAATGAAAGCGATTAAAAGTAAATTTAAAGTTGGGTTTATATTTTTGTTTCACATAATATACAATAAAATGTTTTTCCCCTTCATTTTTGCTCCTTCCTAGTGCATTGAGGCAGCTGTTGTTGTGATTTGACATTATATACATAAAATTGAAAATTGAAACTTGTATAAGATGACTTTTTTTTATAATAAGCTCACCTTTCAAATATGTAGGTTAAGTGAGAGCATTTATTATTGTCTTCCTAACCTGTCTTGTCATCTCGTAATAAGAAAAGAGAACTTTCTTTAGTGATACATAAAATACTTCTAGTAATCAGTCTTTAATTGGATTTGAGAACTGATGAGCTGAGAGAATGTGGTAAGGTGTAATTAAAATAGATTTTGAAGTTTTAAAATATTAATACAACCTTGCAGATAAAATAAAACTAAAATATGTAAGGAGAAACTGGACTGATTTTCTATTAAAAAATATGAAAAAGGGATTTATGAAAATTATCTCGTGCACGTGCACTCCGCACCTCTTTTATCTATTTTATGATTTTAATGTCATAAATAAATGAAGTATATTATAATCTGTCCTTTGGTTGATGAGGGACTATTACTTTAGTGCTGAATTGCAGAACTGTCAGCCTGAACTTAAAAGGAGCGGATCTGAAGGTGAATTAACGTGATTCACCATTTAGAGACGGCTGGAGCTTCTGATCCCAAGTGTGACAGAAGGTGTTCAGGCGGTGACCTTTCACCTCCCTTAAAACATGCGACTGGGAACACAGAATTGATTACTCATAGTCACAACATTTCTGCTGCTTACAGGATGGACAGGGATCAAAATGCAATGCGAAGGAAAAAGCCTTTGAGACAAGAGCCTAAAGGATCTGCACCTTGGCAGAGTTTATGCTAAATCCGCATAGCTGAAGCTGAGCAAGTTAGCAGTACAGCTATCTTTTTCTTACCTCTTAAGTAACCTCTTAACAGCACCTTTAGTAACTTTGAGGTAAAAAAAAGAAAAAAAAGAAAAGAAAAACAAAATTCACATGTATTTATTTTTTGTTGATCGAAACTATGTTGATACTAACTATTGTTGACAGTACAGTACATATGACCTAGCTGCCTATTTT
The DNA here is from genome assembly GCF_057382275.1 of Copadichromis virginalis. Lineage (NCBI taxonomy): Eukaryota > Metazoa > Chordata > Actinopteri > Cichliformes > Cichlidae > Copadichromis > Copadichromis virginalis. The sequence continues at coordinate 15,972,593 of NC_140631.1, read as the reverse complement.
GCTTCAGTTATCAAAATTGCCACTGAACTGCAGCTGCGTAACTTCCCCCCTTCTGCTTTCTGGACCATCTTCACTATTGCTATCCAATAAAAAAAACTATGCAGGAGGTATTAATTTAAAAATGTCCTACAACTACAAAGTCACATCAGTCATTTTGTCTGAAATGACCCAAGCAAACATGTATGAGTTTATAAGAGCGACAAAACAAGCATGTTTTACTACCACTGCATTACCTTGTAAACTGGTCAGGCTGTTTTAACTGAAATCTATTATGTGTGCATAGACCTCACAATTCATTACTGAGGTAATTACAGTTTTATCCTTACAGGTAAATACTTTAAAAAAAATCAGCAGCAAATTCTGCCTTGTAACCAAATGTTTAAAGCTGATAGCTAGCAATTTAACTATTTTTACAACTAGAAGCTTTGCTTGAAGAGATCCGTTTGCTCTCTAGATTGCCAAGCAGGAAGCTTTAACTCAGGGAACCTCATGAAAAAAAAGAACATATAGCCTGTCAAGTATAAAAAAGTCAGAATTTGCCACCACTGAAACCTGTCAATGCATTTCACTGCAGGCTGACCTTTTTTCTAAATCTGTTTCTCCCACACAAGTTACTTCATTCTAGTAGCATAGCACCAGTGCCACCTTCTGTTTGCCTTTTACCTTCTTTTTTTGGCATCGGTTTCCACTTTCTTCATCATGTGTGACAGAGTAAGGACATAGTAGTTCATACTCAGACATACAGACCCCCATTTTTAACCAACTTGACCATTTTCTTCCATCTGTCTTCATAGCTGGACTGGCCATCGGGCATACCGGGCATTTGCCCGGTGGGCCGCTGGCGATTTTTTGTTTTTATGGGCCGATGGATATTTTTTTATTTTTTTTTTTTATTTTTTTTTTTTAGGAAGGGTATATATAATGAAAGGTGTTGGATTGGCCAATTGGTCATGATCGACTCTGGGCTGGACCAATTACAGCCGAGGAGGCTGGATGCACCCTCCCCCTTGTTTAGCAATCACGTGATTTTCGCGCATTGCATGCCGGGAACTCGTGGCAAAACAATCCAAGTACCGCATCAAATGCAAGCATTTGCAGCACCGCAAAACGTTCATTCTCCGGTTCCAATACCTTCTTTTTTTTTCTTTGCCGCACAAAAAAGGAATGTACAAAACAAAAGGAGAACAATGCCGGTCCGTACAAAGACAGACTCGACGAAAAGACAAAGAAAAGATACGAGGAAAAAATCAAAGGAGTGAAAGGGTCAGACCCTTACGAGCACACAGAGTGGACAAAAGACGTCAGTGTGCTGCCAACTTTCACCACGCTCAGATTTATAATTACACGGTTCTTGGAGTGAGTGCATACACTCATGAAGTTTAGTAACTTCAGGTCACTGCAACAAGCCCAGGTACAGTTTACCGACGGATGGGTGCAGGACCTTGAAATGCACCGTGTAGGACGAAAGACTATTGTACGTATCATAAGTTTACCAGTCTCACAAATCGTCTTCATAAATACACATTCATTAACAGTTTATTAATAGGACCTTTGAGCTCAACGGTAATTAATTAGTAGTGGAAATAATTTCTGGTAGTGTAACAGTGTTTGTGGTATTATTCCACTTGCCACAAATATCAGTGTAATGGGGAAACAGCGCCCCCCCGCTCTCAGTGTGGCTGGTTAGGTGAGGCTGGCTGCAGTAATCGCTGCCAGTCTGCCGTAGCCATACGAGAGGTGAGTTGTATTGTTCCGCACACAATATAGCTAAGTAGTACAGACACATAAAACATGTCTGATTAGCTGACGAGCACCGAGTGTAATAAGTGCTTAGTGGACACATGTCCAACACCAGTTTTATGTACTTTTCATTTGTTTATTACAGTTTTTTACAGACGCTAGGACACATTTCTCAATACTTAGGTCACGTTTGCAAAACTCCTCACACAGTGAGCACAACAGAAGTCTATGTGGGCTAAACTGAGGACCAGTTATCATTGTTTTGGCACAAAATGCATTCAATGACTACATCTCTCAAATTACATGAATCATCTTCTCACTCAGACACAACAACTGCCAAAAACCTTTGTACGGACAGGACATTTTGCATGTGCTTACATACTGTTTTCAAAACTGTTAAACTCATGGTCAAAACAATAACACAATGCAAAACTTGAAAAGACAGCAAAATCCAACGGCAATATTTTACTGAAACATATTTTAAATCTAACAATGCAGTTTAACCAGCCACAGCTGATTCTCATTGTGGATGAACATCTACACAGTTGTTACTCCTTCAATTTTTCAACTCCTTCAATTCTGGCATGCCAGAAGATTCTTTCCTAGGTGTGTTGCCCAAGATGACATAAGATGTGATGTGGATGAGAACCTGTGGCCAAATGGAGAAGACCGAGTAGATTAGCATTACTATTGTATGTGTATCAGTGGATGGTGTGTATACGAATTCTTGTATTTTGGGATTACTTAGTGCAAAAAAATAAAAATACATAAACATAAATACATGATGTCTGATTCATTCCAGTAACATATATTGAAATTATAAACAGAGATGTGTCCTTGTTTTACACAGGAAAACACTGTGTAATGCTACATGTTGTTAGTGTTTTTTAGGTCATTGTTTTGTGGGTGACAAAGTGTGTTTGTCGGCTGTCAACCTTTGCTAGTGTTCTGGAGGAATGTTTTTATTTGAGACCTGAATGAAGTGTTTTGGTAGTTGTAGTGCATTTTGAATGTGGAATGAACTGCTTTGCCAAGCTGAGGGTCAGTTAGGAGAATTGTGTGAAGAGTTTTGCAAAAGTGACCTAAGTATTGAGAAATGTGTCCTAGCGTCTGTAAAAAACTGTAATGTGTGAAACTGTATGCTAAAGCGGAATGCTAATGAGATGTTCTGCCGTAGTGTGCTGTGCGGAGTGGTGTGTGGCGAGCCTGTGCACTGATAATACACCGTTGTTTCCATTCAGGTACATAATTTGTTGTTGCTGTTATTTTATTGTATATTAGAAATTGTAATATTGCTGCAGTAATCGCTGCCAGTCTGCCGTAGCCATACGAGAGTGTGCTGTGCGGAGTGGTGTATGGCGAGCTTGTGCACTGATAATACACCGTTGTTTCCATTCAGGAAATAAAGTGGCAACGATCGATCAGAGACTCCTTGTCTTTTTAAAAACACTACACAACGCAGAGTCGAGGAGTCTGTTTGGGCCGAACTGTTGCAGCGGGATGAAGCAGAAACCGGTTACAGTAGCATTACAGAAATGTAGCAGTGACAGTAATATTGTATGTTGTAATCGCAATGGACAATAAGTGATACAAAACAACTGTTTTATCCTGTGAATAAAAGTATATGTTTTTGTCAATGTACCATGGTAATAACAGAAGCGAAACACAATATTGTGTCAGGACAATTTACTATTTATGCACAATAAATAAAGGAGCATAGCGCGACAATTTCTGTTCAGCGCCAGACTTGCTTGTAACCTATATCACCAATTATGTTAAGAAAAATGACGTATTAACTACTAAAAAACTCTGACCTTTGTGGGAATGCTTGGAGCAGACTAACATGTGAGCTGGAGTGTTCTGAGACGTTATATTTGGTATATCCAGACCATCCGTCGGCTCTTACTTCGGAAACATGGCTTAAAAAATTTCTCTTCAACGACGTAATCCGATAAAAAAAAAAAAACGATCTCTTTACCCATCGGCTTCCCGTGGCTGTCATGCGACCGGCTATTGAAGTTAATAATACAACAGCTTCTTGCCATTTTTTGGGTTTCTTTTTATCGCTGTGTAACTGAGTTCAATTGAAAGCCTGCGTGCGCTAGTACCTCTTGCCACAAGTTCCCAGAATCCTTTGCGGTTTTATCCCTGAATGACGTCACATTTTCAATCTTTATCCTGGTGGGCCGGTCTCTAGTCAAAATGCCCGGGCCGATTTTTTGTCCCAGTCCAGCCTTGTCTGTCTTTCAGTCTCTGTTCTGTCTGTTTTCTCGTAGCTGAATATAAACATACACCGTAAACCTCTCATGGCATTCATTTCTCCAGATGTGAGTGTAATGAGTTTGAACATCTTCAGCGGGAAATATGTTCTTTGTTTAATGACCCTTACTTAGAGTGACTGGCACAACATGGTATTGTTTATTATTATAATAGCCTTCTTTGTAAACTCTTATGGATTCAATTAAAAAATGTGTTGGTATGAATACATATAATGAGTATATGTCTATAAAAGTTGATAGTTTGAGAGAAAGCAAAAACATGTTCAAGTACAGAAACAAACTGTGTCCGGTGATATATACATCTGCTCCTTCTAAAATGTAAAACAGACAGACACTTTGTTACATTGACTAGTAAATGAAAATAAACAAAACAATGCAGCACAAGCAAAACAATTTAAAGTACTTGGACTAAAGACACTGGGTTGAATAAAAGCTGAGCACAGAAAATTAGGAACGAAAGGTACGGAAAGGTCAAATGTTATTAAGCAGAGGTAGAGTATGTTTAATGAATGGGATAATTGACAAAAGAAAGAAAAGAGTCCTGTTGGGGTGTATGCACACTCAAAGGCCTTCAGATAGAAAACTCTATTAAAATGCTTTATTAAAACATCAAAAGTCAGTCTTACAATCATCTGCCACTTAATAGAGTAAATTCATTCATCATAGTTAAGACAAGAGAGAGACAGGTGGAGTGTGAAGCTGCAGCAAAAATGGTTAGAGAATGGAATGGAAGAAAGAGAGGAAGAAAAAAAAGAATTTCGGTTTTTAGAGAGCTAAATGAAGCCGTAGAGTGTGGTACAGATGGAGAATGGCTTCAGACACAAGATAATTATTTCCCGGCTGGTGGGATGGAAGGAGCAAAGGCTCCTTCATTAACTGGCTGTTCATTACTGATGGATAGCGGGATGGGCACACATACACAGAAGCATGCAAGCATGCACGCTCACAAGTGTGCATACAAGTGTGCCCTTTCTCCCTCCCAGTGTCCCTCACTCTTATGCAGATGCAAATACATTTAAATTACAAAAAATAAGTAAAAACATTTTCTTAAATGAAAACTAAGTATACTAAAAGTTTACTATAAAATATAAATATATTTTTTTTCTCCACTGATAAAAATGCATAGGTAAAACTAAAGGTTTTATTTTTTTTATATATTTTATATATTTTTTTAAATGAGCAAGGTCAGGTTAGATATCATCATAGCATGTTTTCCTTTGAATTTAACAGAGAAGCTCAACATTGTGGGAAATACTCTTGCTTTCTTTGTAAAAGTGGATGATAAAAAAAAAAAAAAGAAATTAAACTACAACTAACATCTGATTTAGCTTAACTTAAAGACCAGGAAAAGTTATCGAATTGCCTACCAGCACCTTTGTATAGAACATTGCCAGTTCAGATTTGTTGTTTTTGTGCACCCTAAACAAACTACGGGAATTGTTATTTTGTAAGCCCTGCTTCTCACCTGAGCTGAATCAGACACATGACATATTACACCAGTGTCATTATTTATTTAACAGAAACTAAATCCAAATGCAGAAGCAGCGTGTGAAGAACTTAGTACACTTTTACTACCTCCATAAAAATTAAGAGAGTAAATAGAAGTCGGGCTAATCAAATGGACTTGATTAATTGACCATTAGCAAGTGTTGCCACTTCCAACCAACAACTTCATCATTCTACGGATGATCTGATATCCTCGTGTTGGTGTTGTTCCCTCATCATCATAATAAATGTTGTTCCAGGTTCAACATTGCAAGTGACCAATCACATTGTTGTGACGTAATACTTTTGCAAGCCAAGCGATTCATTCATTTATGAAATCCAAATGTTGCAAGGAGAATATGCATAATGCTTACCGTTTATTAAAGAACAGTATCCTGAAATGCAAAGAATTCAAATTGCTGGATCGACAGACAGAGGTGGTTTCTCGCAAGTTAAGTAGATTTCTTTTTTAAGGCATTTTTCTGAAGTCGCAGAAGTATTACGTCACAACAATGTGATTGGTCACTTGCAATGTTGAACCTGGAACAACATTTATTATAATGATGTGGGAACAACACCGACATAAGGATATCAGATCGTGCTCATTCTACAGTCAAACAGATTATTCACAAGTGGACTGTGTTAAAGACAGTTGGTGACAGTGGAGACACTGCAAAAAAGACCCAAGTGTTACACATCAGACAGGTCTCATTTAGTATTTTAACAGTTAAAGTTCATCAGAGTTAAATTAGAACAAGCATGGCTTGTTTTTAAGAAGAGAGAAAGGAGAAAGCTTAAGGTTACAAATGTGCATTTGAAGAAACAACAAAAACCCTATATGAAAACCGTATATAAATGGAGACATTTTGCTGTAATCCATGTTTGAAAAAAACCCAGGACAACCACAGTGCATCAACAAAAACACCTTATATCAGCTTTCAAGCATCGGTAGTGACAGGTTGATGCATCCCAAGTACCTGGGCACCTTTCAGTTTGCTCTTTTGTATACCAAAGCATTCTAAAGTCAATTATGAGGCCATCTGCCCGACAGCTAAGCCTTGGCTGAAATTCGATCATGCAACAGGACAATGATTCTAAACACAACAGTATATTTACAACAGAATAGATGAAAAAGAAAAGAATCAATATGTTACAATGACCTAGTCCACAGGTGTCCTGGGTCTGTGACCCAGTGTTTTGTGTTGTTTATTATTAATAGTCTTTGCTTTTGTCTTATTTAGAGTCTCTAGTCTTTGGTTTCAGTGTTATTTAGTGTTCTTAGTCTTTGGGTTTCTGTCTCTGTGTTCCATGTTTGCTCTGTCGCTCCTGTCAGCCATATTCCCTTGTCAACACTGCGCTTCTGTGTTATGTTTCCTGTTTTACTTTGACAGTCTGTGTCTATGTTAATGTTTTCCGTTTTGCTTCCCCTTAGTCTCGTCATTTTTGATTACTCCCAGCTGTGCTCTCCTCCTGTGTGTCCTTCCCTCGTTATCCCTCTGTGTATTTAAGCCCTGTGTCTTCCTCTGTTTGTTGCTGGTTTGTCTGTGTATCGTCCATGACATTTCCCATGTTCCATGTGTTTTGTTTCTTTTCACAGGTCTTTAGGTTCTTTTTACTTCTTTCTAGTTTTCTTAGTTTAGTCAAAGTATTCCTGTGTTTTCGTTTATAGTTTTCATCTACCTCAATAAAAGGCACATTTTCAGTTTAAGTCCTCTTCTGTGTCTACATTTGGGTTCCTCTGTCTTCACTCCATACGTCTGCCCCAGCAGACATGACAACAGGTGTTAACTCCAGTCCTCGAGGCCCGGTATCCTGAAACATTTCATTAGCAAGACTATATAACTTGACTGCATGCTGAGGTGGCAATTCAGCCATTTGAAATATGTTACAGCAGCTCATGAGTGAATAAACATGGTGCAATAAAAGTACTTTTAGAAGTACATTTTCCTAAACCCTTACATTTAGTTACATGCAGAGATGGGCAGTAACGCGTTACTTGTAATGCGTTACTGTAATCCGATTACTTTTTTCAAGTAACAAGTAAAGTAATGGATTACTATTGCAAAAACGGTAATTAGATTACCGTTACTTTCCCGTAGAAACACTGCGTTACTAAAACCGGGATTTTTTTGCGAGAATGTCTCATGACAGTGAAGTAAGCAAGTGCGATGTTAGTGACAACAGCTGTGTGCAGATCAACAATGGATAATATATCCAGTGTGGGAGAGCGTATGAGCATGCAGCGTTTAAAGCGTGGAAGTACTGACCTTACTTTAAGTTTGATTCCATAAAAAGTGACAAAAACATTAGCGTTAGGGGTGCAACGATATTCGTATCGATATTGAACCGTTCGATACAGTGCTTTCGGTTCGGTACGCATATGTATCGAACAATACAACATTTGTAATTTATTTTATCAACTTTCCTTCTGACGATGTTGTCTGTGTTGAGCGCTCAGTGAATCTGCGTTCGACTACTCCGCCTAGGCTGCACTGTCCAGCGCAGATCCACTGAGCGCTCAACACAGACAGCATAGTCAGAAGGAAGAGCGCAGGGCAAGCTAGCAAGACAGAAGTTAAGCTCTCCTTGCAACATGGACCTCCCCCACCCTCATTCAGATCTGGCGTTTGGAATTATTTTGGTTTTCATGTGACGTATGACCCTGAAGGTAAGCGAGTCATGGACTAAAGTAAAACAGTATGTTGGACGTGCCATGCAATGCTCAATTACATGGGTGGGAGCTAGTGTGTTAGCGCAGTTAGCTCGTTAACGTGTTGGCCGTCTAGCCCCATGCACGGGGCGATCGGCGGTAGCTCGTTAACGGAGATTTGCCGTGTTGTGGCGTTAAGGTCATTTCAACGAGATTAACCTGAAAGCACTAGTGGGAACACAACGAATATGACTGCACATTTACGCCGACATCATCCTAGTGCAAAGACAAAAACAACAAGCATGCTACTAACTTTAGCCGAGTCATTTAGACATCTGTTAGCACATGATTCTCCTTATGCTGCTGAGAATATAGCCCAGAAGAAGCGGATAGTATAGCTTTTATTTTGGAAAGAGACATTTCTCTGTAATAAACTCTCTTTTCCAAAGACGAGTGATTCCTCAATCAGATACAGGGCTTGCAATATCACTAGCCCGACGTCCTGGGGCTAGCGATTTTTTCAGTCGGGCTACCAAAATCTATCTCTTCCCTGCCCGTCGGGCTATTGTAGGAAGGAAAAATATATGTCAATGCTTTTGCATTCTTTCAGAAATGTAGCTGGGTAATTATGTCATTGGCATCGGTGAGCCACTGTCAATATGTGACATATTGAAATCGCGTTTGAATTTGCGGTTGTTTTTTTTGCTTTCACTTTGCAATCATGCGAACTGTGTATAGAGAGCGACAGCACTGATCTGTGAGTGATGATAACTTGTGCACCAATTCCTCTGACATCGTCTTATTAATCGTTAGCTTACTATGCAAACATGACAAGTGAAATCTCCCGCAGCAAGCTTAAACATGTGAGAGGTTGATCGCGCAGAGAATCGCTGAGCTTATGTGAGTGCGTGTGTAAAAGCAGCAGGATTTATATTTGACTACGATGACCTGGATGACTGAGAACCTTCACAGACAGATATATATTTTAGTTCTGCTGAGCCAAATAAGACAGGTCAGGGTGAAGAAGTGACAGCCAAAGAAAAGCTTACCACAAAACGGAGAAGTTATGACAAATCAGACTATAAGGCAAAAAGAAAGTGCAGCTTTATGGTTTCATGGACAAAATAATTTCTGTGGCTGCAATATGACGAGCTAAATAACCAGGGCTGCACATAAGTGGTCCGCAGGTGCGCATTCGCTGTCAAAATAAAAAACACGCACAAGGGTTAGGGTTAAATTTAAAAACTGTACTTTTGAGTTAAAATATATATTTATAATTTTAATAAATGACAAATTAAAAAGGCATGAACATTTTTTTTGTATCGAAAAAATATCGAACCGTGACACCAAAGTATCGAACCGAACCGAACCGTGAATTTTGTGTATCGTTGCACCCCTAATTAGCGTGCGCTACGACGTAATGGGAAACTCACAGAGAAACTGCCGTATCCTTCCACTGACCGCTGCGGCACACCTGCACCACTACTACTGCCTAACTACTACTGAAAATAGAGCAACAGGACCACTAGTCTTTGACTTTTTTTATTTTCTGCTTTACTGTTTTACTTGCATCTATTTGAAAGAGTGACTGTAAACACTCTTATGTATATATATATATACTCCTTTATTTATTTATTTATTTATTTCATGTGCTGGAATGTGCAGAAAATAGGTTTAAATATTAAACAAATTTCTTCCAGTCAGAGAATGTTGCATATAATTACATTTTTGCTTGATGCATAAAGTTAAAAGATTAAAACTAATGAAACAAATTTTAAAAAGGGACTTTTCCATTTGATTAAATTTTGTATGATGAATTATGCAGAAAAAGTAGAATTGTGCTGAAAGATCTATTGCTTTATTACCTATTCAGGTTGTAAATCGTGTTTTTAAAAAGTAACTAAGTAATTACTTACTTTTGAAAATAAGTAATCAGTAAAGTAATGGGATTACTTTTTTGGGAAGTAATTAGTTACTGATTATTTTTTTCAAGTAACTTGATCAACACTGGTTACATGCAGAGGTGGGACCAAGTCATTGTTTTGCAAGTCTCAAGTAAGTCTCAAGTCTTTATCCTCAAGTCTCAAGTCAAGTCTCAAGTAATGTCAGGCAAGTCAGAGTCGAGTCTCAAGTCACTGGTGTAAAAGTCCGAGTCAAGTCACAAGTCTGAAACTTTGAATTTCAAGTCCTTTCGAGTCTTTAAAAAAAAAAAAATGAAAAAATAATGTTGCAGTTATATGCTAAATGTAAATATTAGACCATGTAATTTTAAAATCTGTGTTTTTCTCAACACATGACAAAATAGTGAACTTAGAAAATATACACAAATTGTGAAATTGCACCTCTTTAAAATGCAGCTCAATTAAACCTAGCTCCAAGAATAATTTTCACCGACAGTTCTGAGATAAGCTGCATGTTATTCTTGGATGCGGTTGTAGGACCGGCTTTAAAATCGCATGACAAAAATATCATACATATTAAAAAAAACTGCATCACCAACGTAGCCTGGACAACATTTGCTAGTTAGATGAAGTCAGCTATCTCATCTTAGCATATTTATATGCATATTTATAATTATACGGTTCTTGCACTGTAAAAAAAGTCAGTAAAATATACAGCAAAACACCGTCAAATTCCAACGGTAATGGAGCATAAAACCAAAAACTTCCTTTTACTGTATTAAATAGATTGAATAACCGTTAATTGTGAGACTGGATAAAACTTTGTTTTTTACTGTAATAAAATGTTGAAATTATAAATATTTTCTGTGAAAACAAATAAATATGCATACATTTTACAATTACATATTGTAATGTTGAAAATGTCTGAAAAACTTAGATTTTACGGTATTATTTGAGTAAAACTACATCTTTTGGGGTTGTGCACATTGGAATTCACAGTATAAAGCTGTAGATTTTTAAGCAAACAAAAACATTCATTTTTACAGAAACAAGATGTTAAAAAATAGGGTCCACCGTAATAATACAACCAGTACATACCATTAAAAAAAAGCAAATATCAGCAGTGAAAGACAATAAAACTGATAGTATTTTTATTTTTTTTTAAATTCAGATACTGATATACAGATTAAAAGTTAGGCCTGCAGTATATCATTGTTAACCTTCTGATAAAAAAATCAACAGCAAAAGAAGATGTTAAAAATAAAGTTTATGGTTGTGAATAAAATTGATTTCAATAATCTTTTTTAATCATTATTTTAAAACAACTTTATGTTGTTGTGTTTCACGCCATATTATCAGACCACCTTAAGTGGGTCGGCCTTAAATTTTGAATTTGTGTGATCGCTGTTGATTGGTAGCTAAACTGCTGGTAAACTGTGTGTACAGACGTTTTACGTTCGAATTGCAGAGAAAAAAAATCTGGTAGCAACATTGTGCAGTATGAGCGAACCATTTCACCAAAAAAGGGGGAAGCAAGGCAAGACGTGGCTGCAGCGGTCTGCAGACGTGACTTCTGATCAAATTCGAACCTCCTAAAGAAACAAAGAGCGACGTTACATTGCGGGATGACGTCACCTGAAAATGACCAATAGCGTGGCGCGCTGCTGAGCTGTGTGCCAACCGCTCTTTTTTTCATGCAGGAGACTCAAGTTGGTTTCGCTAACGGACACAGTTTTGAACTCGTATATTAGCGCCATTTATTGCTGCTTGGACCACAGCATCTTCGGAATTTGTAGACATCCTGGCAGCTTACAATTAGTTCGAGGTGAGGTGAGTACATGCAACTTCAAGTTATCTCTGTTATAAAAATCCACCAGCCCAGCGTTTATAGATAATTTTAGCAGTTCGTTTTTTATGAGTGAGGTTGTGAATTTAGTTAGCATTTGTGAGTTGAGTTAGCATTACTGTTGCGAGGGAAGCATTGCTCTGGATTAGTTTCTGTATATGGCGTGCTTAATTCGCTAGGGAGGAATTACCAAAGTACATGGAGTTATGTTAACGTGTAATTTCTGTGGTAAGGTAGTTCAGTCATCAAGGGGCTGCGTGCTTCATTGTAAACTGCATCGGAATGAGCCACGTTGTTTCTTTCGGTGTATTGAAGCAGGCTGCAAGCAGACATACACCAGGTATGGCGCGTTTAAGGCTCATTTTTACCGAAGACACTCTGCCCCCACCCATGTCACTGGTGTGGTGGTGGTTTCTTCGTTTACATGTGCAATGGCGATGTGTGAACGTCAGTGTCAGAACTCTAAAGAGTTAATAGCTCATCTGAAGAGCCATATTGTGGAAGGACACGTGGTCACTTGTCCAGTAAGAGGATGCACAAATACCTTTAGAGTTAAATCATCTTTTACTGCTCACATGTCACGTAAACACAGAGTTTTCAGACAGCAGCATTGGTGATTTATATAGAGAGTCTGCATGTCAATCATCATCTGTTCCAACCACATCAGATGACTTTGTACCCTTGATTTCCGAGCCTGCTGCACAGTCTATTACACATGAAGATAACATGGAAATGCCCCCTGAATTCTGTGATATTTTTCTGAGAAACGTTTCACTATTCTACTTAAAATTGCAGGGTCAGTTTCTACTGCCTGCTTCAACCATACAGAACATTGTAGAGGAAATGCAGAACATGCATGAGTTGGGACAGACATACAGTTTGGGTAAACTTGCATCACTGTTAAAAGATGACACATCATTATCAGAGGAGGACATCAATAAAGTCTGCGAGTCTGTCAAAAGCTATGATCTTTTTTCTGCATGTCATACCGGGCCATTGAGGACAGTGCACTCCAGAGCTCAGATCTTTAAAAAAGCCTTCAACTATGCGGAACCAAAGAAAATATTTTTAGGGAGAGATGAAAACAGAAAAGATAGGTTTGCCTATTATGTGCCTTTAAGAGAGACTTTGAGATGTCTGCTAGAGTCTGATCTGTGGCAGAAATCAGAAGAGCCCTCTACTGAGCCTCCTGCTGATGTTCTGTGTGACATAAGTGATAGTAAGCTGTTTTAAATAAAATGATTTTTTTGGTCAAAACCCATTGACTTAATTGATTTCTATCCATTAACATCTTACATGAAGTATGGGTACCAAATGGTTCCATTGAAACACAGTGTGCTGTCACAATAATGGTGCTGTTAGTTTGGTACTTACGAAACACTGTATAAAAGTGTAGTATCAAGCAAGATCAGCTTCATATTTTAAGACCAAAGGTACCACTTGGTGTAAATTGACCTTTATTCACATTCTTTTATCAGACATCTTGGAAATGGGGGACAGCATAAGGAGTTCCATTACTAAGGTGCTGCCGGACCTGTCTGCCTCAATCCTTGAAATTGTACTGGAGGCACTACAATCATTAGGAGTGGAGACATCTGAGAAACAAACCAGTAAGTATTATGATTTCATTGCACAATAGCCATGAAGGGCTTTCTGTTTTTTCGATTATGCTTTGGCCAAGGTCCAAAAAGTACAATTAATCTATTGTTTGTGATATTGTTTTACAGCACCAAATATGGAAATTTCAAGCCAGGCCAGCATATCGTCTCCATCTGTTTTAAGGTTTAAGGGTGGTGGCACAGCTAAGACCCAAGAGTCTCTTTCAAGGTTAGTAAAGTAAACAGATTCAAGAAGATATTTTACACATTTCTTTGTCGTCTGTCTCTAAATCTTATTTTGTCTTTATTATGATTAAAAAGGTTTGTTTTGTTCCTGCCCTTTTCAGACACTGAATTTGAGCAGAAACCATAAGGATACTCAAAGGACCTGTGACTCTCAGGAAATGGTGAGATTTCAGGTCATAATCTTTTTTTTTCCCATTAAATTAATTTTCCTTTTCCCCTTTACAATATTGCTGTTTTGTTTTTGTAAACGGCATCAAATGAGAGGGACCGATGAAACAGTTTCAAGACAATGGCAGGAAAAACATGCTGAAGATTGAAACAAACCTTGGCTGGAAATATTTGGTATGTGTTTTACCGTAAATCAAATTGTTGAAAAACATTCAGCTACACTGCAACACAGGGAAACTTGATTTGCACTTATTTTGTTACTTTAATTTCTTGTCTCATTATTTTTGTCAGTTATTATTGTTTATGGTGTATGCCCTTCTTGTTTTCTTTCTGAATGCAGAAGGTATCTAGCCAGTCCACAATGAAAGCTTCGTTGCACCCCATGAGTCTTCTGGCAGAAATGATGGCGGCTGTATTCTTTAGTTTCCCTAAACATCACACCCTGCCTGTTTATACGAGGCTCTTCAATTAAGTCTGCACCCAAAGATTCAATAAGAGGTAAGCAGTGGTATTATTCAAGTTTTGCTAAAGAAAGATGGACAGGAGACACTAATCTTAATCAGCCGAGCTCAGGTTCATGTCCAGGTGAGCAGTTTCATACGCTATAAAATGTAGATTGAATGATAGGTCTCATCACCATGCATTCAGCCATTAACTTCAAGATTTAAAGTATAACTATTGCCAAAACGCAACCTGGGCTGTGTGTTTTTTTTTTTTTTTTTTTTTTTTTTTTTTACTGTATCGATTTTGATGTGCTCAAATTTATGCCCCGGCCCCCTAGTATTCCCATTCACTGGCTATTGACCACAAAATAAAATCACGGTCAATCTCAAAAACGGCTTGTTTGTTGTAATTATGCTTTTAGATATATGTTTGTCTCGTTTACAGCCCAGCCCAGGTTGCATTTTGACAATAGCTATCCTTTAAGAACTGTATATTTTACACTTAAGAAATCATTTATCATTAGATCTGTTTTTGGCAGCACGTTTTGTTCATTTCTGTGCATTTTGCTCAAGCACTGATCAAACTTTGTCCATTTTTTTTTGCTGCAGAGGGGATCCTGCCACTCCAAAGTGAACTCCTGATGGACATTGAAGTACTCCTGCAGAGCTTGTATCTTCAACACCATGCGCATTAGAAACTCCACCGAGTCCTTTCCTTCACCAAGGCAGGACCCAGTGACTCATTACTGTTGATAGGTCAGGGGCAGGTAATATTTTGTTTCATGTTTATTCATTCCTCCATGGATTACCAGCCATATATATGGACACATGCTGTATTCTCAAGATCTATGCTGTTTTGTAGGAATAGAGAAAATGATATGTTTAGTCTGTTTTCAAATGGTATGTCAAATTTTCTCATTGTTTATCAGTAATATTCTCTACCTTGGTTGTATATGAGCATCTTTAGATTTTTCTATATTTAGCGGTTGCAAATGTAAAATGTACGGTAAACCATTTATGTTCCTCATATTGTACTGTATTTTTAGCGGTAAAATACCGGCAGCTGTGGTTGCCAGGAATTTACCGTAAAATGTATCTGGTCAAAATAAAATGCTGTAATTTGTTATACAATTTCACTGTGTTTTTTACTGTCAAAGGTTTTAATAAGGTTTAACATATTTCTGTTATTTTTACAGTTATTTACAATAATAGGGTCTATCCTATTACTGTTAAATTAACAACAAATTACTGTAAATATTATTATATTATAACTTTTTTTTTTACTGCAAATATCTGTAAAAAGCTATGGAAAGTTGCATTTTTTACATTAAATTGCTGTATAATTGACAAATATATTTGTTTTTTTCTATCATGATTTTGGTAAAATAATACGTTGTCTACCTTAAAAATTAGGGTTACAAAACCAGTATACCGTATTGTCTTTTACAGATTCCACATTTTTTACACGGTATATTCCTGGCAACCACAGCTGCCGGTATTTTACCGTAAATTTGACAGATTTTTTTTTACAGTGTGGAGTGAGTGCATACACTCATGAAGTTTAGTAACTTCAGGTCACTGCAACAAGCCCAGGTACAGTTTACCGACGGATGGGTACAGGACCTTGAAATGCACCGTGTAGAACGAAAGACCATCGTACGTATCATAAGTTTACCAGTCTCACAAATTGTCGTCATAAATACACATTCCTTAACCGTTTATTAATAGGACCTTTGAGCTCAACGGTAATTAATTTGCCTTGCAATCGGAAGGTTGCCGGTTCGAGCCCCGGCTTGGACAGTCTCGGTCGTTGTGTCCTTGGGCAAGACACTTCACCCGTTGCCTACTGGTGGTGGTCAGAGGGCCCGGTGGCGCCAGTGTCCGGCAGCCTCGCCTCTGTCAGTGCGCCCCAGGGTGGCTGTGGCTACAATGTAGCTTGCCATCACCAGTGTGTGAATGTGTGTGTGAATGGGTGGATGACTGGATATGTAAAGCGCTTTGGGGTCCTTAGGGACTAGTAAAGCGCTATATAAATACAGGCCATTTACCATTTACCAATTAATTAGTAGTGGAAATAATTTCTGGTACCCATCACAGAAATGTAGCAGTGACAACAATATTGTATGCTGTAATCGTACTGGGCAATTAGTGATACAAAAAACCTGTTTTATCCTGTGAATAAAAGTATATGTTTTTGCCAATGTACCATAATAACAGAAGCGAAACGCAATATTGTGTCAGGACAATTCACTATTTATGCACAATAAATAAAGGAGCATAGCGCGACAATTTCTGTTCAGCGCCAGACTTGCTTGTAACCTATCACTAATTATGTTATGAAAATGACGTATTAACTACTAAAAAACACTGACCTTCGTGTAAATGCTTGGAGCAGACTAACCTGTGAGCTGGAGTGTTCTGGGACGTTATATTTGATCTTTGAATGGCTGCAATCCAGGCCATCCGTCGCGTCTTTGTTACTTCGGAAACATGGCTTGAACAATTTCTCTTCAACGACGTAATCCGATAACAACCGATCTCTTTACCCGTCGGCTTCCCGTGGCTGTCATGCGACCGGCTATTGCAGTTAATAATACAACAGCTTCTTGACATTTTTGTGTTTCTTTTTATCGCTGTCATGGTCCTGGGCCATGTGGGCCCAGTATTCTTAGTTTCTTGTATTTTTGTATTTCGTTCCTTATTTAGGCCATGTTTCCTACGTTGTCCTGTTGTGGTGTTCCTTATTTGACTTCCCCTTGTGACTTTTATCCCCTGTGTGCCCCTCTATGTATCTGTGAGCCCTCATCTCCCCTCCTTGTTTCATTCCATGTTTCCCCAGCCCACTATGCCCGTGCTCTCTCTCCCCTCATGTTTGCACCTGTGTACTTCCTGTTTTACTTTGACAGTCTCCCGTCAGTGTTGTTTACTCCTGCCATGTCTTGTTATGTTTATCTGTGTCAGCTGTGTTCCCATGTGTGGCCACTTCCCCTGATCATTCCTCTTGTGTATTTAGTCTCTGTGTTTCATGTAGTCTGTGTTGCGTCGTCTGTGTTACCACCCCCTGTGTTCCGTATCTCCAGCCATAGCTTTTTCTTAGTTTATGTCCAGTTTAGGTTTTCTGTTTGAACTATTACCCTTATACTGCCCTCGCTCTGGTTTGTTCTGTTATCAGCCATAATAAAAGGCTCGCTTTTGTTTAATCCAAGTCCAAGTCAAGTCACAAGTCTTAGAACATTTTTTCAAGTCAAGTCTAAAGTCATAAAATGAATGACTCGAGTCTGACTCGAGTCCAAGTCATGTGACTCGAGTCCACACCTCTGGTTACATGTATTTAAATTTACTTGTGTAGGGTTAATGGTTGCCACCTCAGCATACAGTCAAGTTCTATATATAGAGTTAAAGTTCTAACTATAGAGTGTTGCTAATGACCTACTAATTTTATTCAGGTGTGTTGCAGCAGGGGCACATGAAAAAGTTTCAGGACACCAGCGCCATCCATCCATCCATCCATCTTCATCCGCTTTATCCGAGGCCGGGTCACGGGGGCAGCAGCCTAAGCAGAGAGTCCCAGACCTCCCTCTCCCCAGACACCAGCGCCAAGGACTGGAATTTGAGACCCCTAGCCTAGTTAAAGTCAACTTGATTGAAATACGCTGGACCTTAAAAGAATCAAAAACAAATACCCACATACATCAGGGAATTAATGCAATATTGTAAATAACAGTTGGCCAGCGTTCCAGTAACCATGTGAGAGACTGATGAAGTAATGCAAAAAATCATTCCTGCAGGTTATTCCTGCTAAAGGTAGTTCTACAAGCTGAATAACAGGTCAGACCATTTTTTGTCATCAGAATCAGAATACCTTATTAATCCTAAAGGAAACTATTTGGGTTCTTCTGATACATAAAAACTTAGAACTGAATGAGTGTCCTTTCTTTTCATCTTTCAGATCATCAAACACATTTTAAAGTTGAAATTTTAGACAACAATAACCTCAAAATTCCAATCTAGCTGAATTAAAAGACTTCAGTGGGCCAAATTTCATTCCCAATGATGTGAAAGATTCATTGCCAGTTATCACAAATGCTCAACTGCAATCAGTTATAGGCTTGGGGGCAATTAGTTTTTCACATAGGGCTAGCTAGATTTGGATATATTTTAATATATTTCTATTTATTCAGGTAATCTTTGTCTAATATTAAAATTTTTTGATGATCTGAAATATGAAAGTCTGACAAATACACAAAAAATAAGAAATAAGAGAGGGAGCAAATATGTTTTCGCATCACTGTATAAAGCCCAGGGTATTTTTTATTTTTACTCATTCACAAACCCAGCCACCCTACACTTTTAGCCCCAAGAATAATGCAGCATCCATTACTCAAACTCTATATTATTTGTATGTCTGCAAAGAATCCACTTCATGTTTTACAATTATAGTGCCTTAAAACAAGGTGATACTATAATCTGATACTATAATCCCACAGATAAGTGGGCACTAAGATTAAAGCAGCATTAGGTTCATCAGTTTAAAATGAGATTTGAGGTTTTAAGTTTGAAAGCACGGAGAGTGTTGGGAGGGGGTAAAGCACCCTTGTTTATGCCTCTCATAAAGGGCTTGTCAACTCTGTCAGCCCAGAGGAGAGAAACCAATTTGCAAGCTGACACCTTGTGACACACACGCGCGTGTGGGTGTGTGTGTTTGCATGAAAAATCCCCACAACTTCTTACCTCTTGTGACTTCCTCAAACATATATTACAGACACACATATGTGCATTTATGTACATGAGGACATACAAAAAGCCAAAAAACACACATGGCATACTACTACTTGCATGTTGTGCCCAATAAATGTGGCTAAATTCAATACTTAGACCACAAACACATTCACAAACACACAAGCACACTTAGACAAGTTATGAATTTGAATGCAAATGAGTGTCTGGATGATGGTTGCTGCAGGCTGTCCATTTAGAAGAGTCATCACCCTGTTTCCATCCATGACACATGGAGACACCACAGTCACTTCTCATCTTCCTCAGACACCTGAAGATACACGAAGACACACTGAGAAAAAGCAACAGACATTCATAGAAAATCAGAGAGAAAAAATAAATATAAATCAACACAGAAAAAGCTCTTAAAGTCTTGTTTGCATAATTATAAATTTGCATATTTGTATGCGTGTGTTTGTGCTGCCAGTTTGCTGTCAGTTTTACAGTATATAAATGCCAAAGGTGAAAGATCATCTTATTATCATACCTACTGACAGTGGCTGCCTACTCAGTGAGAGTTCTGGAATTTGTAATTATGTGTTAAAAAGAAAGACAATGGGACAATGTAAGAGACTTGACTGTTTCAAGCTTTCTGTTTTGAACTACTGATTACTTTTATTTAATTCTTCTTATATGTCTGTTATATGTGAAGTATGATATTAACTTCAGAGGTCTTGATGTTACTTGCACAACTTCCACAAGGCAACATTGGCCTTTGACTGTTTTTGGTTTGGTACTTTCCTACTGAGAATTTGACAGGGTTAAAAGTAAACTGAGCCTTCTTAATGATGATTTCTTGGTTTCTTGCAGTAAAGTCAGGAAATGACAGAAACTGCACAGACATTCTGGTAAGGCGGGATATTTCATGGATGTTAGAGACTGGCTTTGCTTTAGAGCACAAGACAAGGAAGTGGTTTTCAAGACTTACAGCTTTTGCGACTTACATTTTGTGCCATTTTTTAAAAATTTGTGGGTTTTTTTGGAGTTTTGTCCTAGCTGAAGCATATCTACAAAGGGTTTTGATACAGATTTTAATATAATTAGATCCACTTTGTACAGGTAAAGGCAGAGGCCAGAGGAGTACAACTGAGTTGGTAAAGGAATGGCAGACATGAGGATAAAGTCGATCAATGACATGTGATACAAGAATCCTCAGCTCAGAGAGACCAAAAGAGAGAACACTGCAATAACAACCGGTTAAATACAGTTAGCTACAACCCCACAACTGTGTGCTTTTACAAAGAAGTTCACAATACTAACATGTGATAATAGTCAATACACAATAATAATAGTGGAAGGTAATGTTGTGCAACTAAGAGTAGAGAGGACATTTTGATTTAAGTTGGATATCTTGGTGTCTAAGACTAAGCACAGGATGCACATAGATGCAGTCTAAGTTTTGTGTTAGACGGAGGTGGTATAGAGAAGGCTTGTAGACCCCTTAATTTCCTGCTCAATTTAATTCCACCTAACTTCAATCGCATATGATCCCAAGCTCTGAAGAAGAACTCGAAGGGTGAAACTGTGGCAAAATTGAACCTAGATGAGGTTTGAGTTCAGATTCCTCACAACTAACACCATTAAGATAAGATAACCTTTATTAGTCCCACGTGTGGGAAATTTGTTTGTTACAGCAGTGGACAGTGCAAAGTTGCATAGAAAAATTAGAGAAAACACTGGAATAATATATCCATAAGATACTGTACACAATAGAATAGAATAAAATAAAAATAAAAATACTATATGCAATCGAATAAAATAGAATACAAATGCTATATACAATACGAGTATAATACAATGATCAAATCAAAATGAGAATTAAATTTAGATCCAGATTTTTTTTCAAAAGGTTCTGGAAACATTGTCAATGTTCATAAATTTAATTAAAAAGGACGTGTTTGCTTATACCCCTAACATTTTTATCTGATATTGCCTTTTGTCAGGTCTGAATGAAGGCAAAACACAGCTTATAAAAAGGAAACTTTGAAAGTGGATACCCACAGTCATCGAAAGGGCACATTCAGATCAAAGCCCTCTATGAACTGTGATTGTCTCTGTGTATCAAGTAGATTGACAGATAATGCATATCTACAAACAGCACTTAAAGAAGACACACACTTATCATTCTCTTTCTTCCTCTGTTTCTCTATATCTTTCAAAGACACAATATATACACACACTTGCATTTGATTTCCCCTTCAAGCTTCAAAGAGTACCTAGAGTGACGATGAGGACAGGGATTAATCTGACAAAGCATCAGAAAGCTGCATTATCCACCTAGATTACAACTCCTTCTGCACAGGGATATTGCTGTGTTTACGTGCATGAGAGTGTCTGTACAGGTGTATGTGCATATGAATGTAGATGTGCAAATGTCTGTGTTAAAAGCTAGGTAGTAAACACAGCCTAATGTTGTAGGACAAAGCTAGGACAGAAGATGGAAATAAACAAGATGGTATAGACAGTAAAAGTCATAAAGTTTTACTTTTTTTTCCTTTTTGCTATGGGATCTTTTGGCATTGAACTCATTTTAGAAAGCTTACACAGCAAACTTTTAAATCATGGTGGAAAAAACAGAGTGTTTCAACAGCAGTGACAGGATGCCTGTTGCCAGTTTCAGAGAGGAAGAAGAGCATTATTTAAAAATGAAATGGAAGAAATAATTCTGAATTCCATTTAGGCAAAAAGAATCAAAACAAAAAAAAAGACATCAGAACGAATAAATAAAATGTATAAAATAAATAAAAGTAGGTATTGTAACTTGTGAAAAAAATATGGATGAGAGGAAAACTCATCCATATCCACGAATCGCTACTCCCACCACGCATTGCTACCTTACCGTGGTGGAGGGGGTTTGTGTGTCCCATGATAAATTGGCCCTGGGTGAGGGACTAGACAACAAGCGATTCAGAACCCCCTAGTACACGATCAAAGGAACAGTTAAGCCTGCCCAGGATAGGTTTACCAGGGCCCGAGGGTGAGCGTCTGGTGGTTGGGGCCCAGCTGGACACAGCCTGAAAAAAGGACATGGGTCCTAGCCAAGCTGCGGAAGACTTTCACTTGTGTGGTCTCAGAATCTCATCTCTGCTATTTGCAGATGATGTGATTCTGTTAGTTCATCGGGTGATGGCCTCCAGCTCGCACGGGACATGCTGGACAGATTATATCTCTCGGCTGACCTTGGTGTTCCTTCAGACAAGCTGGAGGAGGTGGTCTGGGAGAGGGAGGTCTAGGCTTCTCTGCTTAGGCTGCTGCCCCAGCAACCTAGCCCCAGATAAGCGAAAGAAGATGCATGGATGGATGGATCGATGGAAAACTGATGAGTTATAAAAAAAAACATTTTATATTCATTCCTCTCAACACCACTGACTTGGCTGACAAGAGAACATATAATGAGAAGAACGTGTACTACATGTGTATTCATCTAATACCAGTAATGGATAAATGAAATTAAACGTTCTTGACTGAAACAGGTGAGGATCAGTGACAGACATGTGAGTGGTGATGACAGTGGCATAGAAGCTAATATAATGGTTGACTGGGTGGACATTCTTGATAAAAAGTCTTAGGTGAGGAATGGCGATAGAGATATATGTGCTAAAAGGTTGGAAGGATGAGCAAATATGGATGTCAAATAATGGATAGAGCAATGACACTGTTGAATGTTAACAAACTGAATTAAATATTTTACAGACACATGGCCACTAACTACATGAAGTTAACTTGTCCACTATTTTCAATCAATTTTTGTGACAATCATGGTGACAAGGTTCAAATGAATAAGGACCGGGTCACAGTGGTCCACAACCATCTGGCATCAGTCATGAGTCACTGCGGATTCAGGGGGCAGTGTCAAGAGAGGCTGGTGGGAACAGCTGAGGCTCGTTATTTTTATCATGTCTACCCTCATCTGGACCTGGAAGAGGTCCCGTTGCGCTGGTGCAGACGGGAGGGGCTGGAAACCAACACTGGCAGCAAGGTATACTGTAAATAAACGTTCACTGTCCTGCAACGCTGTGTGTACTCGGTCCTGATATCACAAGTTGTGCCGAAATCCAAGCTCCTACAATGAAGGACCAGCAACCAGCACATCCTATGGAGGCAATGGCCCAAATGATAGTGGAGTTGGCTGCCATGCATTTGGAGCAGGCTTCGGTGAACCAGTGATAATTGGACCAACTACAGCCCAAACATCAGATCAAAGTTTGGAGAATCTGGTTGCTGCTGAAGAATGGACTCAGCTGCTCTTGCTGCTTTCAAGGGACGTCCAGACACCAGGTCTTAGCCTTAGTGGGTGAAGGTTAGGTGTGTACATGGGGACATACACAAGTATCCCTTAATGCCTCTGAAAATTAAATACAAGGGCAAAGCTCCAACCTGATGCATCCTTTAATTCTGGGAACAGATTGGCTGGTATTTAATAACCTGTTGTAACAAGGGTTTCTTTGCTGCACTCAGTGATGATGCAAGGTCGCCCAATGCTGACTCTGGGCAGGAGGAGACAGGGGAGGCTTCTCGGGAAGGCCCGTTCTTTCCAGCAATTCACTCCATGGGACATGGAGAAATCATTTCCCAGGCAATGAGGCTGAACAGGATTCATAAGTTCATTCACGAGGATAAACCCAATTCGGATCACTAGCTAGACCCTCTGTTGTTTGAAGTTTGCACTCCTGGAAAACTGAAAGGAAGGTCCAAGCCCAGATAAGAATGAGATTCAATACATTATGGACCTGAGAGCAAAGCTACACATATTGGGGAGGTTACAGTATTATTGGTAGAATTTGCTCCAGCAAAGCGCCTGTGCAACAAATAGGCTAGCCTAGCAAGAATGACGCACCCGACCACATTTCAATGCTTTTCAGCATCCTCTTTATTTATTCCAGTTGCTGTTCCTTTACACTCTCGGCTGAAGCTTTTCAACCCCCAGCCGTGCACACCAATAACAACAACAACACTTCAGGAGCCAGCACACTCTGATATGCACGGGAGGCGTGATGAGCCGATGCAACTCAGGTGTGTCTGCTTGTCCCAAACGTGTTGACTATGAACCCTTGGACAGAGGGAGGTACAGTATCTGGGGTAGTAGGAGGTGGGCAAGTGTGCACCCATATGGAGACAATAACAGCCATTACAGCCTGCCTGTGTCCTGAGACCAAAAAAGAGTTGAGGCTGTTCTTGTGTCTGGCAGGCTGCTACTGCTGCTTCATGCTGAATTTCTAATGAGCCCTTAACTAACCTCAACCAAAAGGGTGGGTGCCTCAGATCTCCTTTTTGAAATTACCAAAAAATTAGGGACTGTTCATTTCTTCATATGTGCGCAAACTTACTTACAAAGGAACAAAAAGCTTCCTAACATGCATACATTAACATTTATATGTTAAGATATTGTATAGCAAAGGGTGATATTTTTTTGACAACCATCCATCCAGTCAGCCAATACATTGTCTTATTATCACTAATAAGAATATCTTCTGGATTTAAATGCCAAGCTCCAAATGTTAGGGGGTAAGAAAAATCTATACTGAACAGTTCCTTCTGTTATGAAAGGCAGTTCACTTATCTTTTTTTAATATATAATGTTTTATTGATTCATATGAGTTTTGCTTCTTGCAACTTCATGGCACATGTGATATATAGCAGTATGGTTATATTTAATTTTATCTACAGCCAGGAGGTTCCTTGAGGACGCTTCTGTGTTTGATTTTGGTGATTAAACTTGAACCCAGAGATGTCTCTGTAACCAGGACACTGCCACTTCTGATAAAAAAAGCAGCTACACTGTTTTGTGAATAATGCTCCACAGTAAGAAACCAGAAGCACTGCAGTGAAAACAGAAGCAGAAGTTAAAGCAAGGCCACCAATAAGAGTTCTCATATCTTAGCTTCCTGTCCCAAGACACCCTCTGTCTCCTTCACTTTCTTGTTTTATTTTTCATGGGCAGTCATCTTCCCTGGTTTCTCCAAGATCCTTTCTCTTTAACTCATTTTGCAATGAGCACTAGAGTCCTTCAGTTTGACACACAATCAGTATATGTGTGCCTGTGCCGCATGCACCCAATTCTAAGCATGTCCATGCTCTCTCACTGGTGCATGAACAGTTCTTCATATTATTACGACATGTTCAAAGGCTCCTCCATCTGTGAGCAATCTCATAGCATTCAAGCAATCAGTCAGAATAAAGCAGATGCAGTAACTGCTCCACTTAACAACTTGTCATCTTTATTTTATTTACTTCTTGTTTTAATATTCACAACAGAAACATTATATTCATGTCTTCTTGTTGAGTGAATAAGATTTGTTTGTGCATGGCTCAGTGATCCTCTCATTCAGCTGTGCTGAGAGTAAGAACATCGTGTGTCATAACACTATGGAGATATATATATATTTTATTATTTTTTTCATATGCCATTCTTCCTGTCTTTATTTCACTAGATTTACCTAAGATGTGAGGTGAAAAAATTGCTTGTATTAATGGAATTGCAAAATTATATGTAAAGTGATGCGACACCAAACATTAATAACCAACGTAGTAATGCTTAATGTCAATGTGGACAACAGTGCTTTCTTATAAGATTTGTCCTGGTTTGGCATCTCTAATGATCCCTTTCTCTGCAATTCTGCAAGTTTCTCTCACATCTCCCTTGCTCACCAGCCCCCTCTCTTACCCAAAATTGTATCCCTTCCCCTCTGGATTATGTTCATTAGTATGATAAATCGCTTGGGCCCTCCTAAATATTCTACTCTCTTTCTAATGAGATACAAACACAGGCATGCACACAAACCAAAACAAAACTTGGGGCAATGGTGTAAACACGAAACCTAGTTTGTGATTAGGTAGATAATGTATTCTTTCAAAGTTACCACAAGTCAGAGTCCCAGAGATACACAAAACCATATCAGCACACATTCTCCAAAGTGTACAAGAATGATATCAGAACTGGATATAACAACAAAACAGCAGAGGTCTGCTTGAGTGCAAGTCAAACAACACAAAGAAATACATTTTCTGCAAAACAAATGTCATAAGCTCACAGCATGTGTCCCAAGTTTTCCAGACTTTTTGTTCCAAGTTGTGCTGCTTCTTCCATCTTATCCCAACCAAATGGTTGTTGAACCTCTTGCTTTTCTCACAGGCTACAGTAAACATCTCTCCTATGTCCCCCCCCTTAACAGATCTCATGTTACACATCAATTCATCTGTTTGAAACTGTATAATACCTGCTATGTCCCCATTATAGGGTCAGTAGTCTAAGATGCAGTTTTCTAATTTTCCTATACGTGTGTTATTGCAGTGCCCCGTAAGAATCACTGTCCTATCTTTTCAACTTGATCTTATCTTAGATAGGGGTATACATTGCCTGTAAGTGACCTTGAGTGTTGGTTGACATCTGAGAATAAGTTAAGTAAGCGTAGGTAAGGCTTGTCAGTGTCTGCAAGTTTCCTCTTCAGTTTCTCCTTCAGTCTGTGGAGAGTGGGTCACCTCCTAATAAATGACTAAGACAGAATCAGTGTTTCCTCCTTCTGTTATTCCTCCCATCCAAGAATACTGGGACTGCACAGAGAGGATTACCGTTACCTGCCACACACATTCACACACTCTCTGTCACACGCACATAGGCATGCACCCACAGTGCCATTTCTCCTGACTTACCCAGAGCTGTCCAGGGACAGATTAACTGTGCCACGGTGTTGCCCTGCCACCTCTGACCTTCCAGAAAGCTCTAAGAGAGTAGACCCCAGGCTCACCACTGAAATCCAATTACCCATCCAAGCAGGGAAGCAAGAGAGGGGACATGGAGGGAACTGTAGCAAGTGATGGTAGGCAGAGAGAAAAAAATTAGACTGAAAGTTTTCCATGTTGTGGCTCTACATAAAGCCTGCACCAATGCAATTCCTCTTTCTTTTTTTCTTTTACTCCAACTTTGCCAGTATTTATATTCCTCACCCCACAGTTGTGTCAGTTTTTGATAAACTGCATTTGTTTCATGGTGCTTATGGTATAGGGCTAGACACGGGAGATGAAGATACACGGTGAAATGGCACATCAGAGCAAGGTAATCATCTTCATATTATTAGATACAAGCCACTGAAAGTTTCAAGGTAATCCAAGAGTGCTAACAGTTTGCATCAAACCAAGTTTCTATAAGCTTTGACAACTTTGCATTTACACTACATATTCATGAGAATCATAATTGCTTCTGCAGTCAGCCTTCTGAAGGTTATAAAATCTTTTATTTATCTTGTCTTTGCACATATGCGTCAATCAGTGAATCAAAGTTCAGGTAGTTTTTATCAAAGGCACGTAGCGAGACTTTGATATACAAACTGATAGCAGGGTCCACACATCCCTCCAGAGAAACTTGATAATCAGCATTATCAGCATTAAGATCAGTATGGATGGGTTACGCATCACAGCCAATCCTATTAATGCCCATGAAGGATCTTTTGGTTCTACTTTTAAATCCATTTGCAGCAGCTAAGCTACATACCCAAGGACCTCTCTAAAGGAAGGCAGCAAATGGATGAACCACAAGGTGAGTTTCCATGCTGTTGTACAGTAGGTCTGATACCTCAAAGAAAAAGATGATGCGCAGCTGGGTTTACTAAGCAGTAGTAAAATTAGCATGATGCTGCAATCACAAAAAATGTTGATTAACTAACAATGAATGAATAATGCAAAACAGAGATTTGAGATGGGAAACTGTTCTTGAAGTACAGAGAGAGAGAGAGCTGTGCATGAAGTGTGATTTTTTTTATCGTGGTGGAAGCAAAACAGCAAAAGTAAGTAATTCATGATGATGTTTATCAAATGTGAAGCGTAGTTTGCTGCTTCTTTTGCTGCTGGTTCAGTGAATTTTGGTTGGAGAGAGACAAAACCTGCAGCTCAGAATCTAGCGCAAAAAAAACGTAAACACAAAGCGCGGACCCGACGCATCAAAATCAGTGAGCTGTCGGCTTTCAGCCCCGACAGCGTGTCCATGTACGTGCTGTCGGGTGAGAAAGCCGAGAAAGAGAAAGCTGATTCTGATGTGTCGAGTCCGCGCTCTGCATTTATGTCTTTGTGTGGAATCAGTTTACCTGCTCTCATTTAGGGCTGCCACGATTAGTCGACTAGTCAATATTACGTCGACTATCAAAATCGTCGACGACTGATTTAATAGTCGACACGTCGTTTGAAGCTTTGTAAAATCCCAAAAGAGGCAGGAATAAGTAGTAGGATTTAAGAGTGTAATAACGGACTGAAACAGAAGATGGCAGCACTGCATGTACAAGGATGCCAGCTGCTGTTAGACCCCGAAGAAGAAGAAGAAGCTGTGTCCCAGAGTTCATAGCGCGGCCCTGCTCAGTTTTCAACAATGGCGGCAGCTAGTTAGTTTTAATATTACTCTTATTATTCTTTCTGGGTCACAAAATAAACGTTTAAGATATTCTCAGGCGAGAATGTTGCTGTGTAAACCTCAAATATCTGCTCAGTTTATCAAGACATATTTTCAAAATTGCTCCGACGTTTTCGGAGACGTCTGTTACCCACCAGCTCGATAGCTAACGGGTTCAAGGCTCACTAGCTAACGGGTTCAAGGCTCACTAGAGCCCGTGAGAACACCGGACTCCCGGCAAATCGTTTTCAAACCCACCGCCGTCTTTCGCTACTCAGGTTAAACATGATATATGAATCACTTAGATGTAATTATTTGGCTTTTTTTTTTAGTATTTTATTTGTTCCTGAGTAACTCGGTTAGGCTGAGATTAAAGTTATAGTTTTTACACAGCTGAATAAACGTCAAGCAGACAACTGATTATCAAAAGTGTGAGATGCTCGAGAATATACTCCGGTGTCCTGTTATATTTTAGATAGCAAGGAGCAGACGGCTGAGTTTATTAAACTTCACTGAAACAATCTGCAAATTTCATTAACATTTAATAAACTATCATCTTGTCTTTATTTTTAGTTAGCACATACCTTAAACACTTAAAGCTGTAAGCTAATGATAGTTATATTAAGAGCAGATGCATGATGGTGCAATAAGCTGTACGTTTTACGTCCAATGGATGCATGATCTGATTAGTTGACTAATCGCAAAAATAATCGGTGACTAGTCGACTATCAAAATAATCGTTTGTGGAAGCCCTACTCTCATTTACTGTTTGGTGGTTGTTGAAATAGTTTTGTGAGCTTTAACCTGAGATTCTGGAGTTTCTGGGAAAATATATGTATATTTAATATATATACTTTCACACTTGCAGAGTCTTTTTTTTTTCTTTTACTCTAACAGTTGGTCGCACCGGTGCGACCTAAGATTTTTTTTAGTCGCACTGGTCGCACTCTAGAGCCCTGGTTATGCACACAGTATAGCAAATATTATATAAATATCAATACTACAGTCTAAATATCCATCCATCCATTCAATTCCACTTATCCTTTTCAGGGTTGCGGGAGCCTATCCTAGCTGTCATAGGGCGAGAGGCGGGGTACACCCAGACAGGTCGCCAGTCTGTCACAGGGCCAACACACAGGGACAGACAACCATTCCCGCTCACATTCACTCCCACATTCACACCTATGGGCAATTTGGATTAACCAATTAACCTATCCCCACTAACTGCATGTCTTTGGACGGTGGGAGGAAGCTGGAGTATCTGGAGGGAACCCACGCAAACACAGGGAGAACATGCAAACTCCACACAGAAAGACCCCGGCCTGATGGTGGAATTGTACTCAGGACCTTCTTGCTGTGCGGCAACAGTGCTAACCACCGTGCCACCGTGCTGCCAGTCTAAATATCAGGAGAGCAAATCAATATGCATTCAGATGTGTGGCTACATGTTGACCTTTTCCTGGAGCTTGATTTTGGTTTAATTCTTTTGTTAAAAAATTCTGGGGACTGTGATTCTGTGGGTTGAGACAGTTCTCTGAATAAAACTGACAGCTCAGGTGGAGCACAGGATTTATCCAAACGACAGATGCTTTATTACAAACTATTCCACCACATAAACATGAAATCTGTGTCACACTCAACTGTATGATGCGTAGCAGAACATAAAATATTACTTACTGTCAGTTCTTGACATCTAAGTTTGTTAATGAAGCTATTGTTAGTTTTTCATGACACACTCTGTGTGTGCACTGTCGAGAAAAGAGTTTTATTTCATTTTATTTCAGTTCTGTTAAGAATAAGGAAGAGAAATGTGAAGCTTAGCTTTAAATATTCGGGGTAAGAACTCACTGAAGAGCTGCTAGACAAAGGCAAACCCTAGGCAACATTCTCATAGCTTTGAGCAAGCCGCCCACATTAATTGCACGTTTGTTCTGAAAACTTCTCCACCTGTCGTTTTATTAAAATCAAAAGTAACACATGATTTATTTTACATTAACTTGAACACAATTTGCACTAAATTCCCTGCTACAAATCGTAGAAAACCATGTATGTTTGAATCATTTAAATAGTCTCCACCCACAGTGCGATCTACAAAAACATCTATGAAATGCTGGTAGGGGGGTGGGATGGGAAGGATGGTATTCTAGTGAATGGGAAAGAAAACTGAAACTAAACTGGACTGAAAAGAAATGTAATGATAAGAATCGGAGAAAAGTGCTAAACTTACACTAAACTTCAACGCTAGAAGAAAAGACGAAAGTTGTCAGTGCTAACATTTGACAAGAAGCTTATTAATTAAGCCAATAATTTAATGTATTGACAGTGTAGGATTTCCAATAGAAAGGCTGTTAAGCCCAGTGGTTGTGACAGGGAATGTGGCGGTATAATATTGTACTTAGTTAATATACTGTCCACTAGCTATGAAGTTAATTATATTGCAATAAACTGGTAGATGTAACTTTTCTGGCAACTTCTGTGCAAACAAAGTGGATGAAGCAGAGAGAACCCATACAGGCACAAGAAGAACAAGTTCAAAAAGGTCCAGCTGGCTGGTGGATTCAGACCCAGGCCTGGCAATGGTGCTAACTGCACCCATTGTAGCCCATTACAGAAAGCTAACACAGAGAACGAGACAGCAGTAATCTCCTACATACACACCTACAGCCAATTTAAACCACCACCAGTTACGCTAACAGGTATGTCACTGGGAAGTAGTAGAACATGCAAACGTGACAAAAAATGGCCCCAGTCAATAAACAAGTTTGAACTAAAGTGGTTAGTTGTGAGTTTGTGACCACAGGGCCAGCTGCAGTAACTTCAATCTTTTAGCCACATTTTAACCTTTGTACATTTAAATTTATTATTTCCAAAATTAAAAGTATTCATAAAAGCATGCCTAAATTAAGAATCATAACACTGGGATTTGCTAACTTTACAAAGCAACATATGTAAATCTATTATGTTTTTATTTATTTGGGGGTTTTTTTTGTGTGTGTTTTTCAAAAAGAAGAGGCAAAAAAGGGAGTTGGAAATTTTGCAGCATAATAAAGAAAATGCGATAAAACTGATTTAAGTAATTACACTTGTGTTTTTTAATATACTACACTAGGTAGTGTAAAATTACAAATTTAATCTTAGAAATAGTTACCATCATTCAAGTATTCTTTTAATAAAATCAAGAAATCATATAACAAATCATATACCTCATATATTTCTGCTTTTGAAACATTGATTTAGTTGTCTAAAGATTACATTTATTAGTATTGTATTAAATGTCCATCCATCCATCCATTCGCTACCGCTTATCCTTTTCAGGGTCGCGGGGGGTGCTGGAGCCAATCCCAGCTGTCATAGGGCGAGAGGCGGGGTACACCTTGGACAGGTCGCCAGTCTGTCGCAGACATTGTATTATATATAATTATATGTATATTATTTGTATTGTTTTGATTTGGGTGTACCTGTGTCCTCATCAGCTCTGTCATCATGGCAAGATGTGGTCCTAGAGAGAAGCACAAAAAAGGGTTTGCACACTTTGGTAAATACCAACATGTCAGTCTACCTAGATATCCTTTGGTAGATTTTTTTCAACACTGTCTCATCCAGTTTACAGGTGCTGAACTTGTATATAGCTATAGTTAAATGATTTGTGTGGTCTGAACCATAAATATCGAGCAAAGTATGCCAAAAGTGCAGGACAAGGGGTTGAAATACCAAAAATGTAATACTGTTATGCCAGGTGTCATCCTACCACAAGAGCTGTGGTTGCTATTATGAATGTGATACTAACACACTGTTATAAGAAGGAAAGAAACACATCTAACTTTTTTATAATGTATACAGTGGGGCAAAAAAGTATTTAGTCAGCCACCGATTGTGCAAGTTCCCCCACCTAAAATGATGACAGAGGTCAGTAATTTGCACCAGAGGTACACTACAACTGTGAGAGACAGAATGTGAAAAAAAAATCCATGAATCCACATGGTAGGATTTGTAAAGAATTTATTCGTAAATCAGGGTGGAAAATAAGTATTTGGTCAATAACAAAAATACAACTCAATACTTTGTAACATAACCTTTGTTGGCAATAACAGAGGTCAAACGTTTACTATAGGTCTTTACCAGGTTTGCACACACAGTAGCTGGTATTTTGGCCCATTCCTCCATGCAGATCTTCTCGAGAGCAGTGATGTTTTGGGGCTGTCGCCGAGCAACACGGACTTTCAACTCCCGCCACAGATTTTCTATGGGGTTGAGGTCTGGAGACTGGCTAGGCCACTCCAGGACTTTCAAATGCTTCTTACGGAGCCACTCCTTTGTTGCCCGGGCGGTGTGTTTTGGATCATTGTCATGTTGGAAGACCCAGCCTCGTTTCATCTTCAAAGTTCTCACTGATGGAAGGAGGTTTTGGCTCAAAATCTCACGATACATGGCCCCATTCATTCTGTCCTTAACACGGATCAGTCGTCCTGTCCCCTTGGCAGAAAAACAGCCCCATAGCATGATGTTTCCACCCCCATGCTTCACAGTAGGTATGGTGTTCTTGGGATGCAACTCAGTATTCTTCTTCCTCCAAACACGACGAGTTGAGTTTATACCAAAAAGTTCTACTTTGGTTTCATCTGACCACATGACATTCTCCCAATCCTCTGCTGTATCATCCATGTGCTCTCTGGCAAACTTCAGACGGGCCTGGACATGCACTGGCTTCAGCAGCGGAACACGTCTGGCACTGCGGGATTTGATTCCCTGCCGTTGTAGTGTGTTACTGATGGTGACCTTTGTTACTTTGGTCCCAGCTCTCTGCAGGTCATTCACCAGGTCCCCCCGTGTGGTTCTGGGATCTTTGCTCACCGTTCTCATGATCTTTTTGACCCCACGGGATGAGATCTTGCGTGGAGCCCCAGATCGAGGGAGATTATCAGTGGTCTTGTATGTCTTCCATTTTCTGATGATTGCTCCCACAGTTGATTTTTTCACACCAAGCTGCTTGCCTATTGTAGATTCACTCTTCCCAGTCTGGTGCAGGTCTACAATACTTTTCCTGGTGTCCTTCGAAAGCTCTTTGGTCTTGGCCATGGCGGAGTTTGGAGTCTGACTGTTTGAGGCTGTGGACAGGTGTCTTTTATACAGATGATGAGTTCAAACAGGTGCCATTCATACAGGTAACGAGTGGGGGACAGAAAAGCTTGTTACAGAAGACGTTACAGGTCTGTGAGAGCCAGAGATTTTCCTTGTTTGAGGTGACCAAATACTTATTTTCCACCCTGATTTACGAATAAATTCTTTACAAATCCTACCATGTGAATTCATGGATTTTTTTTTCACATTCTGTCTCTCACAGTTGAAGTGTACCTCTGGTGCAAATTACTGACCTCTGTCATCATTTTAAGTGGGGGAACTTGCACAATCGGTGGCTGACTAAATACTTTTTTGCCCCACTGTATGCTACTGGGTGCTTTATTTCAATCAAATATATGTATATTTTATTTTATATATTTTATTTATTGTTTACTCTATTTAATTTGTAAAATATGTGTACACACACACACACACACACACACACACACACACGCGTAGAAAAATATTTAGTATACACATCCAGAAATGCATATACTATTATATATTGTACATATATTTATTAGTTTCAGATGTAGCCATTCTTGTATTTTGCTTGTTTACATTATTGTATTTTGCACAACTCTGTTGCTTGTGAAGCTCGCACACAAGAATTTCACTCACATGTGCTGTACCAATGTACCTGCACATGTGATGTGACAATAAAAGTGATTTGATTTGATTTGATTTGAAATGAACACTGATAACAGTCAAATTTATTTTGAAGTTTTTCACTCAAGACTTTTTCTGCTTCTGTTTTTAATTTCTTTAACAAATTCATTTTTTATTGCGTGCCTATCTATGCTGTCACCATTTGTATGCATACACTTGCACTTGCTTTTAAGAAGTTACAGGTCAGGGAACCTTAACAGGTTTTGTATCCCAAGGACATAATCTGACTTTAATTTCAATCATCTGCATGACTGCCTACATCAACATGATTCCCTTCAGGAGAGTAGACAATCTCAAAAGCATGTTCATAAGCCACAAAGAACATTTTCTAAAGAGTCAGTTGATAGCTTTTGAAAATTTTAGTGTATTTATCTATTTTATTTTGTAGCTGTACATGTTTTTACCGTCAGAATATTATTTGATTTTTGTCGATATGATCCACGACATTAGGAGGCGCATACATGTTGAGGCTTAGATATATTGTAAGTGCTTACGATAGGCACAAACTAAATGAACAGATAAAGTGAGCATTAGATCTGATGTCTCGGGGACAGTGGGTCTTTTAAGTAACAAAAAGTTAGATCTGCCTATACACTGGCAGATCTGTATTATCACTCATCCCAAAGATCATATCAAGCATATGTGTAGGGTTTGAAGATAATTACTTTTGCCTTTTTCATAGACAACGGTGAGGATGAAACATGATGAAAAAGGGAAACGAAGAAAGTACCTTTATAATTAAATCCCACGCTATAACTCAGTGTGGAATGAAACTGCAAAGACCTGAGCTTGATCCTGTTTGGGTGCAAAGCTATCTTTTTTTAATAAAAATCACCTGATACGTCTTTCTGAAAATCATTGTCATATGTAAGGAATGCAAAATTTTAAAAAAGGAATGAAATCAATCGCACTCAACTTGTAATGTTTTTTTTTTTTTTTGCTTTTAAATGAGATAAAAAAGGAACAAAGCAAGTTCCATTAGCTCACAAGTATAATTAGAGTCTTGGTTAACACACTCAGGTAGAGACCATTCCCTTTCCTTCTCTGCAGAGGTTGAGTGATGAGATTGAGATGTGAGTTATGGGATTGCTTGTGACACCTCCTTGAACAACACCTGCTACCTTGCTAACACGTTTAGCATAAAGTAATCAAACTTTTCTCATTACCTCAGCAATGCGAGCCAATTAGACATCATACATCAACAACTCTGCAATTATCTACAATTACAACTCATTAGGTTCTGAGTTACTTATGTTTTAATTAGCTGGTGCCACACTTTGTGTTACCGACAATGTCCTCGTGCTGGTGTAGATGGTTGTTGTCATAGCTAATGTAGCTGATGTTGTTGTTTGTTGGATTGTTGCAATTGGCCGAGCATAGCGTACTCAAGAGACCATCAATCTCCACTTCATAGCATCACTGTTGACACTCAGACCTCCAGTACACTGAGTCAGACATTGGCCAAGTGTTGGTAACTTTAAAAACATTTTGTCAAGAGCACAGTATTTATAAGTTCTCCAGATTTAGAATGTATAGAAAAGCAGTGTAGATAGATAGTGACTAATTTTTATTATTTTTAACCCACTCAGATTCACTAACATTTTATGTGTGTGTGGTGCCCAGTGGTTTAAATAGAGCATAGCCTATTTCTAGATTAGCGGTACGCATATCTTAGAACCAGACCCATTATATGGTGGCTTTTCCTTTTCTGGGCTTTTGGTGTCTTTGCATGAATAAGAGAGTGAAGAAAGAGTTGAAGGCGCAGAGAAGGGGAAAAGGATGGATTTAGAAAAGCTCTGTAATTGTTAAAGGGAGGAATGGACTGAAGAAAGAGGCAAGAGAAGAGAATGGGATTGACGCCACAGATTACCCATTCCCCCATTGCATTCTGCGAACAAGTAATTTAGTTATTTCACTTTGAGCTTCTTTCATTTCTCCCCTGCAACATTTTAACCATTTTTAGTATCAATTGTCTCTTGCCTTCATGACGGAAACAAACCAAACCAATTTTCTCCCTGTTGTTTTTGAAGAGGCAATCAGCAACGTGTCCTTGGTTTGATTAGATTCTGAGCTCCTTTCTTCCTTCCTTCAATTTACACACTTTCTTCTTCTGTTGTGTTTTTTTTTTTTTGTTTGCCATTGAAAAGGAAAGAGCAATAAGCCTCCTTCTTAAACTTTGTGGAGATTACATGAAAATGAGATTCTTCACTCTGCTATGAACTGTCTACCTTCTATCCTATCTCTTACAGAGATGTGCAGGAGTTCCATAAGAACTGCTTCTTTTCTAACAAGACCCTTTTTTGTGCTTCCATATTGTCTATTTGTGTCATTTTGTCAATTTAGGTTTAAGTCAGTTTTAATGACCTTATGAGGCTGTCCAGTATAAAAATCCACTACAGAGAGAAAATAACATGGGGTACACATCTGAAGGACTGCCAGTCGAACCACATTTCAAAGTGAATAATTTTTCTTTGGAAACTTTATAATTGTAGTTCTAAAAAGTTGTGACTCGTTTTACTGAAAGTAATATTTTCATAGATCTATTTGGATTATTCTTCTAAAAGCACATCTTTGATTGCCTGTGTTTTATATTCTATTCAGTTTACCTTTTATATTATTTCCTTTTAAACAAACAGCAATACTGCTTTAATGTGATAGTTGATCCCCAGTTTCTGTGTTCACACCATGATGTTGACCTACAAATGTAGAGAAATGTTTACAAAAAGCTGCTAAAAAAGAAATTAACATGAGCCGCCTGTATGAGGAACTACACAGAAAGGTAATAAAAAACTGGCATTGTTCCAAAACTGTGTTTTCAGAAATGCCAGTGGAATTTTAAAAGAGGTTCTCTTAATTATGAGACAGATTCCCAAATTTCCAGGTTCAATCAACTCTTTAGTTTAGCTTTTGCACATGTGAGTGTGCAAGTGTGTTTGAGAGACACTGTTATGCAGCATCTCTGAGCGTCTCAAGGTTAATTTCATTAACTGTCAACCGATCTGAGCACAGACTGCAGAGTATCATTATGCAAAATTATGAACCGAATCTGATTTGAGAGGGTGCATATGTGTGCACGTACATGCGCATGTGCTTGCAAAAGAGCGTGAGTATCGCAGAGAGAAAGTGGAACATGAACTGTCTAATCACCGCATCCTCATCATTGCATTATTGTCCTAGTCTTATCTGGCTCACCTTGGTCCGTTTTTCTTTCCTTGCCATCCTTCTGCTTTTATTGTCTCTCCCATCCTTTCCCCCTACAAATGAGACACAGCGGTTAGAATGATGAGAGGGGCAGAGAGAAAGGGATAAACCAAGGATAAATGTAAACCATAGGGCTAGAGCTGACAGGGAGATGCACAACAATTTCCAGTGAGGAGACAAACACATTTAGAATTGAAAAGTACCAAGCGATAAGTAATGAGACACAAAAGACAGCAACTTGGAGGCAGAGGAAAGCTGATGATCTAAATTAATTGGCAGCAGTACCCCTGCAGATATTCTAAAAAGGCAAAAATAAGATTATCCTCAATTTATTCTAGCAAAAGCTGAGAAATGTCAAACACCTCATCTGTCTGCACAGTGGGGGAGTGATGAAAGGTACAATGGAAGAATTACTTCTTATTAAGAGTTAATATTGCAGAGGAGAGCCAAAGATAGCAGGGAGTGACCCCAGACACTCCTGGTTTAAATAATTAGTCAAACACTCCATAGACACTAAAGAGGTATACTCAAATATTCACTTTGTGGGAGCTCTAAAGTGACTCTGTGTAGTACTTACAGCATAATCGCTTGACTACCTGCACGTGAATGAGGTGCAAAGAGATTAGGTGAACGTATGTCAGGGAGCCTGTCGTTTGGGTGTAGTTTTTCCGAATTTGAGCCATCCAAATGTATCAGTCTGTTAAAAGCATATAACCTTAGACTTTTTTTATTTTTAATTTTGTGTGTTTGTGTGTGTCTCTTCCAGCGTGAAACAAACACAATTGTGAAATTGGCAGCTGCGCAAATTAATTAGGTGTGGAGGCACAAGCATCCTAAAGTGAGTAAACACTACAAAGGATGAATGGAGGAGACAAACAGCCCTGACAAGTGAGTACATCCAGTGATCCACGGCAAAGAGAACTTAGATGAAGCTTCTTTGGACCTAGATTTGATGGATTTAATTCCTACTGATGAACTGCTAGATTAAAAAATCAGCATAATGGAGTCAAACTGGCTAGGCCAGTTATTTATTTATCATCAACTGCAGTCAGCTGAAGCTGTCTGTCTACTTATGTTTGAAAATGAATTATTTTCTCTAGGGAGACAATGTTAAATCTAAATCTGACATTGGTGGTTTTTAATTGAGGTGAAAATTTTAACACTACTGTAAAAACCTATAGGGGTGTATCTCCCAGTGCTGTACTTTCAGGAAGTTGTTTGTATATAAGGGGACTTCCAAGAAGATTTGGATATATTTTTCTCTCTAATGGTCATATATTATGGCCCAAGTCAGTTTTAGTGAAGAAATTGAATCCCTAACAGCGATGCAGCATTAAAGGTTGTGGCTAATGATGAATGTCCTGTCAGGGTCAATTAGAGCCACAGATAGCATCACATACAATCTGCCTGGAAGATTGCCCAGAATGAGCTAGAGACAGAAGGAGGAGAGAAAAGGAAGAAAGGAGAGGAGTGGGGGAGACGTGGGGAAGTGAGGATGACAGTGAAGAGGGGAAGAAAGAAACCAGAACTAAGAGAAAGTGAGTGAGAGGCTTGGAAAAGACAGAATGGTTGACTAAGGAAAATAAATGGGGCTAAGTGAAGAAAATGTTAAAGGATGAGTGTCCTGCAGAACAACAATGATTCACTTGTTATAATAAACGAAACAAAATAGAGCAGTAAAATGTAAATGCGAAAAGAAAAAGAAAATCAATGAATCTATTCAGCAAATAAGGGTTACAGAACACTAAGACAAAGCAGAGCCAGAGCCAATTAGCTGTACTTTCTTTACTGTAACTGAAAAGAATCAGCTCATTATGAAATACAAAATAATTCATCATCCTGGAATTAGAGACACTCATGAGACAAAGACTTAGTGATCATCATTGCTTTGTGGACTACATTAATTAGAATTTTGATTCTTCCAGTACTTTACTTTGTCTACTGTCGTGGAAAATTTAACAATAACCTGCAACACACCCAGCAAGCTTGATTTGAAATGGGTTTAATAAACACATTGCAATGTGGAGAGAGCATCCCAGTAAAACACCAGGACCATCTCTGAATTGTGGCCACTGCCCTTCATCTTATATACAGAGACACAGACAAAGAACATTCCACAAACTCTTACATGTTGGCACCAAATTAAACTACAGTTGTAAGCAGACATAAATACGTATTCATATATTTGTCAGCTTTCTAAGTTCTGACTCAACCTCCAATGGCAATGAATAAAATTATAGTTATTTTTAAAAAGTATAGAGAATACGTTTAATACATGTCTAGGGGAAGTTATAGTATCTGTTTAATCTCAGAGAACCCGAAAGAATAAATGATGCATGCACAATGGTGAGTATGACTTGCAAATTTAAAAGTCCTTATACTTTATTTTTGTCTGAAGCATTTCAGGGAAATCCGAATGAAACTTTTGAGGAATGGTAAATGATGTATGAACAGATATACTTAATAGAAAAAAAGGGAAATACACAGGCAGCAGTTTTGTTTTGGAAACTCCCCATTACTACTGCTGCCGTCATTCAAAGCTGTTTCCATGGCAACCAAGAAAAAAGTTTACCAGTTTGTGACACATTATGTAGAGTGTGACCAATTTGCCACTCCATCTGTGAATGCACTTCAGTACACCACTATTCCGACAGTTGGAGCTAAGACACGGCACACTATATTTATATGAATAACTGCAGTATGCATATTTATAAGCATGTGGTTTGGTCATGCTTATAAGCTGTACTTGTACATGTAGGATGTAAGCAAGCGATTGTACGGTGGAGATTGTGTGTACATGTACTATGTTTATCTGTATCTAGAAGCTTGTGTATGTTTGATGTTTAAATTGAGTGAAAGTGAATTAATCCTGTCTCAAATTGATAAATGTAACATATTGTGCACGCAGATATATTGCAGCAATACAAACAAATCCAGGTTGACAGGAGTAGAATAATTCAACTCTGAAGCTATGACTATCAAAACATTCTAGTTGCTAATTATTTTATTTCCTTCCACCATTTAAAGGTAACCGAACATGCTAACCAAGATGATATGTTAGTGATATCAGGTCAAATATTCACTCATAAAATTGGAGGAAGAACAATAAATAAAACATTTCCATTAACATATCCAAAAAAAATCAGTTTATTTTTTTTTTTAATGTTTGCGAGGATATTCAAATCTATTAGCCCCGTGTTCTTGCAGCAATCAAAACCCTGTTTTTATCTGTGAACATAATCACTATTTCATAATCTGTATTTTAGCTTTCCTCTTTTATTGATGGGCCATGACACGAGTTATCAATTTGGAAAATTAGTAATTATAATTTAGTTTGATTCTGTCTACAAATAAAGTTGCAATCCAGTCTTCTCACAATTTTCTTCAAGCATGTTCAAGCATAGTGCTTTAGATAATGCTTGCTAAATATGTGGACATTTAAATTAATGATAACAATAATCATCATCATCATAGCAGAAGAAGAAAAACTTTATTTATACACCTGTTTGCAAAACACATTCAAAAACTGCAAAATTATGTTTTACAGTGATAAAATTTCACCCCAATGAAAATGCCAGGATCTTCTGTGATAGACGTTATTCTGGAGCGGTGGGTCTTTGCAACAGTAACACAGAGCTTCTTCTTGATCTCTGTAGGACTAAATGTAATTTTCTTCAATTCAAAGGAACAATGCACAGAAATGGAATTTGCTCACATGGGGATATGCACACAATAATGCATGAATACAAAGAGTAGCTACCACTTTTCACTAGTTCTTTCAAAACTGAAAAAGCTTTTTTCATGCAATGAAACCTCCAAAGACGTGAATGTCAGATGCGAGTGTTGAGTCAGCTAAATGTTTGATTCAAAAAGATCTTTCTTCAGACTTAATCATTAATAAGTTCGAAATATACTGGGCACACACACACACATACACACACAAAGAAACACACACATACAATCTGCTGTTGAATCAGATGCCAAATTGCACCCTGCTTTTTTGGCTGCCAATCAAACCACAAAAATAATAACAATTTCTTTGTACCACCACCTGAAAAGATTCATGTATTTTTGAATGTCTACACATGTCTTGATAGCCTCTAGCCTCTACAGACTCGCCTCACAGAAGATTCTTACTGTGGTCTAGTGCTGGTTACTTTCAACAGTCAGCTCAATAGTATACCACTGGTATACAGTAAACCTCTACCCTAGAACAAGACAGAGGATAAGCAACACTGAAATAAATCTCACCGGAGAACCAGTCACCACTACATTTGCAACCTTCTTGGAATACCTTTAAAACTTTCTTGGCTGCTAGAAAGCATCCTAGTCACAGACCCTGTGGTCTTATTGGGGAACCTCAAAGTTTTCCTGAGAAATAACAGTCAAACCTGGATGTTTCACCCCGATGAAACCAGTAACTCAGAATTGTTTCCTGTGAGCAACAGTGCTGCACTTTTTCACCTATTCTGCTTATTTTTTGGACAGACCCTGCAGGTCAAGTGTCAGACGGTGCCCTGTTCAGTGGTCTCAGGATCAAATCTTTACTCACAAGTAGGGGAAGAGTGGAGTGGGTTTTTAAAAGATGCTGATGCTGTTTGGGAAAGCTTGGTGTGATGAAGAAAAAACTCAGAGTTCTCAATATAGTAGTCGATCTGTGTTCCTACAGTCACCTATGGCCAGACGCTGTGGGCAGTGATGGCTAGGCTAGGTTCTCGGGCTCAGAGCTGCAGGGACTGGCTGGGGAGAAGAACGTCTAGGCATCTTTTCTATGATAGGTGACAGAAAACTGTGTAAGTGT
This sequence comes from Copadichromis virginalis, assembly GCF_057382275.1. Classification (NCBI taxonomy): domain Eukaryota; kingdom Metazoa; phylum Chordata; class Actinopteri; order Cichliformes; family Cichlidae; genus Copadichromis; species Copadichromis virginalis. Next base: position 15,930,296 of record NC_140631.1, on the reverse strand, counting down.
ATGGTAGGACTAATGATTTTATCCATCTATGCTTTATTTACTACAGTTCTCATGATTTTCATAGACACCAATCACAGGGGAAAAAAAGGTATCAAAATAATGAGAAATATATCGAGGCAGCATCAGTAAAACAAAGCATGCTGAATTTAATTCTGTAGTTGTGGCACATGTGTCATGGCAGCAGTCTCGCTTGTAATTTTGCACTTTAACCCAGGCCACAAACTTCTGGGATGGGTGAGAAGCATGTCACAGAGCCGAGATCACAGGGTTAACGCATTCACAAGCCTATTTAAATACAACAGTCAGCTTCATCATATCTGCATGTTAAAAATAGAAATCGAATGAATACATAGAAACATAAAGCATTCACGTTCACACAGTAAAAACCCAACCCTTCTGAAAACCAAGAGGCAGCCAAATACCTAAAATGGTACATAGTAAACTATGAGGGTGTGATTGAGATACACTAACTTTTCCGATTTTTCTGTCTTGTATGGCTCATTGGACACTTTTTGTTAAAGCAGTGCTTAGGCCCCCTTTGTCCTCGGATATGAATATCAGCTCATAACATTCTGTCAAAGTCATCTATCCACGCACACACTCCTGCTCATATTCACTCTATAGTCTACAGTATATCAGAGAACTAATGGAATTACATAAGGACATTGAAAAGCCAACACTCCATTTTAGGGACATAGAAAAAAATATTCTATACTTCAAGATTATTCATTAGTTCTTCTGTGCCATTGAGTCGCTAATATTCCAGAAAGGAACACTCTTCCCTTAAAAAAGGCACTCCAAGGTCAGAATTTTTTTTTTTGTGTGTGTGTGTGTGTGTGTGTGTGTGTGTGTGTGTGTGTGTGTGTGTGTGTGTGTGTGTGTGTGTGTGTGTGCGCGCGCGCGCCACAGGTTCTGACAGTGCTACTTAGCTGCTGCTCTAATGGCACTCAAAGGGCAAGATAAGATAGTGTCCAGTGATATTTTTTTGGTGTTTGCCTGACATCTTTCTCTTTGCAGTTTACAAAATTTTGTCACTTTAATTTCTCTAATTTGCCAAGTAATTTGATAGTAAGTTAATATTAAATAAAAACACATACATGAAAAATATAAGAGACACACACGCCATTTATGTTATTTTGGTCACCTTTGTTTTGGATTATTGTGATGCTATACTCTCTTGTCTCCTTTAAAATCTGCTTAATCACCTCCAAATGGTACAGAAATCTGCAGCAAGATGTGTCACCTGCACCACATCCACCAATCATATTACACATATTCTCATTCACCTTCAGCAGCTCATTCTTCCCCAACATACCCAGTCCAAGATTCTGCTCCACACTCTTGAGCTGTCAGTGACTTGGCACCCCCATATCTCACAGACCTCCTTCATCTTCACACCCCTTCCTGTACTGTACACTCAGCCTCTGCTGCAACTGAACACCATGGGTGCCAAAGCCTTTATCTGCACTGCCGTGTCACTGGAACCACTACCACTTTAAATCACAGCTCTTTACAGCAGTCTATTAACTACAACCATCTCTCGTTGTTGGTGGCGTTTTGTTTTATGTATTTTTTGCATTACATTTTAAATCTCTCTTAATACTGTTCTTGTTATTCATTAGTGCTGTAAGCTGACCTTGAGTGTTTTGAAAATTAGCAATAAATTAAATTTCTTCTTCTTCTTCTTCTTCTTCTAGTTGTAAGCTTGTAAAGTTCACCTGTCATTCTCTTGATTGCAAAACATTTCTGAACAGTCAACACACAGAAACACCTGTGGATTGAGCTATGGGGATTTTGGAGGTCGGGTTGAGGCTCTGCTCTTTGTTGTGTTTCTCAAACAATTCCTGAACAATCGCTATGAATTTACCACAACTATTTTTAATATTATTCTGTAGATGTTCTCAAATTATTTTCATGTTGTTTCCTCAAATTCATTTTCAGTGTACTGTATCCAGTTTCTCTTGTTCTACAGCACTCTTGTCTTTGTAATGTTTTAAGACCAAAATCAACTTGAAAACAGGCCAACTGAATTAAATATGATCATGCCCAGATTTCAACCAGAAACACACCTCTTGAGCCAAGAAGAGTTAGAGCAGAACACCCCAGTAGCCCATGCCAAATAACTGTATGGCTTTATTACAGTCTCTTCCTCATATTCACTTCTGCCATAATTTCCTGTCAAAGAGGAAAATTAAGTGAAAGCTAAAGCTTATCCCTGTAACAAGCTAGCACCAGAGTGGATATATTGTCTTTTAACTACAGGGCACAGTTTCCTGATATATCACTGTTGTGCCTTGCTGTGTCACTAAGCGTCTCTCCTGCTGAAGTGTCCTTGAACATGATACTGAAAAACTGCTAACCATGAGGGGTACACTTTGACGAAGAACACCCTGCAAAACAGCTAAGGTCAAAGGCACGGATAAAGAAAGTACAAAGATTACAATAATTATTCAAAATATTAGGGAGACATGAATCTCATCTTTATTGCTCCTCATCTTGATCAACAACACCATAATCAGCTGATGTCATCAGCTGATGTTATAGCCGTTGCCAACTCCATCACCATGGTAACTACTAGTTGCCAAGATGCAGAGATGCCGGGTGTCAGATATCATGAAGTGGGGTTTTTTTTCGTTTTGTTTTTTTCTCAGTTGCCTTGTGATCCTGTTACACATGATGAGTTGTTTTCTTTCCCTAACCTTGTGAATCTTCATAGCCCCTAAATGCTGTTGCAGAGCTTAGGACATGAAAACAATGTTAAATCTCATGCTATGTACCAGCTAAGTACAACAAAGCATTCTGAAAACATTCTGGGAGGAGAAAAAAAGGTAAAATCATCTTAGAAGGTCGTGCACAACAACATGCCTTCCTGTTTAGTTCTCCATGTGAGAAAGCGTAACTTCTGACAACATTATCTCAGAGTTCATGTGTAAAATAAAATAAAAAAAAGTCTGCTGTGTGTTTTGATGATTGTGGTAAAGAGCCCTTCTAGCAACGAGATTCCCTATTATGACTGCAAAGGCCAAAATATTATATTCCCATTATTTTCATACTCTAAAGCCCTATGTATCATGAGTTTGTCTAGAAAAGACCGCTCTCAATAGGATGGAACTGTTTCATCATAGGACAAAGGTGATTGCTCATAATATGTCCCTTCCTCAAGCATTCAGGGCTGTACTGTTCCTTACTCTAGTGTACTGTAGACCACACAAACACTAGCCCACATATCAAGTATGCGGTGAAGAATAAATCATCGGGCCATATCAGATGTGTTATTCTGTTATACTGCAGTGCTTAGCTCTGTTGCCTCGCAGCAAGATGTAATCTCTAATTGGTGATTTTGAATTGGCTGTGGATGTGAGGCAGATAAAGTAATCAAGTGTGTAGAATAAAGTGCTACATGAATATATGGGTAAAATGGTACGTGCAGTCTAAAGAGCAAATGCCAGCATGTTCATTTTCATCCCTGCAGTCTGAGTGCCAATGCTGAACTGTCAAATGTGCATTCATCTTGGTTATGAAGGGTTTATGCACTGCAACCCAACTATCACATCCATCGCTATGTAATCGATATATTGTTCTCACTGACACAGTCCGACTGATGTGCTCAGTCACCCGAAGAAGAGTTGCTCCTCAGTTTATTTTGTTTATATTTCACTAATACACGAGTCATAAATTCTGCAAAATTTCTGGCATCTACCAGTGTCTTTCTCTTACATACAAGCAAAGGAACCATTTTATTCAGATTTCCTATTAAAGCAGTCTTTTTGATTAAAGCTCTGTGCCTCAACATTGAACCCTTTTTCAAAGTCACTTTGCTAATTTCCTCTGGTCATCATGTGGGAACAAAGGAACAGAATCATGTAAGCCTGCTCAACATTTAATACATGTCACAGAGCGTGACTGAATGTTGTGTAGTATCCAGCCCAGCTGTGAGAAAGCATTCATATGTATTGTGGTTCTCCACTTCCTTTAGTCAGATTTTCCTGTCCATCACCCATCTGTACATTTGTAAGGCTTTATTCCAAAATTCTAAATGCAGAATATTTATACGCTCAAGAAAGTAATACACTGTATGAACCTGAGCATGCACGTCTCTGTAAATGTTTATGTTCATGTTCATGATTGTCTAAAGGAACACAGCTTTTAAGATGTCAGGGGTAAAAACAATGAGCTAAAACCATGACAAACTCCTAACGGGAGTTTGAATAGCAGAGCAATCGATGAGACTAGTTCAAAGAGACGGAGCACAAGTATGACACCTCTGTGTGTGTGTGTGTGTGTGTGTGTGTGTGTGTGTGTGTGTGTGTGATATTGATTCAGTTCACTGCAAGAACAGCAAGAAACTGAGTAGTGGAATCATTATTTTGACAGTTACAAACCTTCTCCGCACAGACTCATAGTCACACACAGTCTCGCACATACGTGGAATAACAAACCAGAATATAGCATTAAACACTGTTCAGAATAGCATGCTTCCTGCAGTCTTCACAGTCAACTTGACATCAGATGGATGTTTTCCTGCGGAGTATATGTACATCCTACATACAAATAAGTGCACAACCATGCAATAACCGGTTGAGTTCATCACATACACAAACACACAGACACCCCCGAGGCCAGAGTTCCTAACCTCGTCACAGTCTGCTACAGCAGCACATCGATCAATGTGCCCCATAAAGACAATGAGGATGTGAAGGCCAGAAGAGCAGCGCTGAATAAGTAAGCCGAGACAGGAAAGGTTTGAAAACAACTACAGCAGCGTGCTGTATGTTTGACCTCATGATAATAAGGCAATTTCACATAGGCATTGGATTCTAATATCAAACTCTTGATGTCCAGAGAATGCAGGGCCTAAAGCTTAAATAAGGATTGCTTTGAACATCACATTTCGATCTTTAAAACAACGCAATGTAAGATTGATTATTGTTGTAATTTTGTAAGTCTTACTCTGACGTACATTTCACAATAATTCTTTGCCTTTAGCTCATTGTGATGTTACTGAGAATTTGATCAGAACTACACAGCAGGAATGAATGAGAGAATGTGGGTGGAATGGCAGACAGAGAAAGAATTTTTTTGCTGAGATCACATTAAGTTACAAAATGAAGAAGGATGAATAATGAAGTAAAAACTAAACTATGTTCAAATTAAAAGAAAGAGTGCTGAGAGGGGAAAATGCCAAGAACCAAAGAAATAAAAGGTAAATAATGTTAGAACAGACCAGAGAGCAAAAGGAGATTGATTCATGTGGATTTATGCTCTGGAACTGAAGTATTTAAGAGCGGGGCAAAAGTAAAATGAACAGAGGGTGACACATGGCCCTTCAAAGACTAGCTGTTACCAAACCTAAAATTTCAGGACAGCTGAACTGTCACCTTAGTAAATAGTGTTAAAACACTTGTTAGTTTCTATAGGGCTGAGTTTTTTCAGACACATAGTGTACTAAGAGGACTATTTCTTAAAGTTTTGTAAGGCTGAAATTGGACTTTGAAGTGGTGAACAGGTACTGACAAAATGGGAAGAAGTAGCAAGACTTTCAGATGTGGAGGGGTTAAACTAGTAGAGTGAAAATCGGGGAAAAGAAAGTGGAAGCAGGAAAAGAAATCAAGTGGGTTCGCGGGGTTCATTTGCCAACAGTTGGGAAAAGGTAAAAGGGTGCATGGAATAGAGGAGAATGACTCAAAGGGTTTGGTCGTAAATGTGGAGAGGTAAACTAGATGAAAAAAGTAAAGCTGTGCGCTCTAAAGGAGAATAAGTTATGAGAGAAAACAAAGCAGGGAAGAAATGCAAATGTGAGGCAATTTTCCACAGCAGTTGAAAATGCCGCAACTTTGCAAGCGAAAAGGAAATAACAAGAAGAGAAAAGAAGAGAACATGTCCCTGCAGTCACAAGTGAATACGTCATCAAATTAGATTATCATTACCACACTCATTAAACTGTCATTATTAGCATCACAAACACAGATGCTGCTTTATTTTTCTCTCCCATTTTCCCTTCTACTAAATTGTCTCCTGATCATGTTGTGCCTGTAAGGAAAGTAATCAGATAACCCTGGAAGCTAAACATCTTGAAGGTCTGAAACTATTAATAGCAAATTGTCTATTTATGGACTTCATTTCAACATTTCTCCAAGTGTGGCAGTGACTTGAAGAATATGGATCAAAAAGAAGACATCCAAAGTGATACCTTGCATGGATTTGGATTCTGGCAACATTTGCAAATCACAGTCACAAAACTTGGGATTTAAAGGGAGCAATGTGGATGATGTCCTCGATGTAGAGCAGTGGAGCAAATCTTCACCCTTGCAGGACTTCTGGAGGGATCATGGAAGTTCATCGATTCAGTTTACATGTGGTTTGTAGACTTAGAGAAGACTTGCAACCAGGTTCCCCGGGGGCACTTGTGGGGTCTACTGCAAGAGTATAAGGGCCAGACCAGACTGACCCCATACTCATCCAGGCCTGCTGCAATAGGCCATTAGGTTCTTGTATAACAACTGTGAGGGCTGTGTCTTGCGTCCTTGACACAATGTCAACCATGTTTTCAGTGGGTACTCAGCTCTACCAGGGTTGCACCTTTACTCCGATACTGTTCTTGATTTTCATGGACATGATCTCAAGGCAACAGACCAGAAATATAATCTTTCAAGTGTGTTATGCGTTCTCTTGCCTGGAACACCTCCAAAGGGAGACAGCCAGAAGGCATCTTAACCAGATGCCTGCACCACTTCAGCAGGCCTTTTTTCACTCACAGAAGCAGCGGCTCAGAGTGTGGCAAATGTGAGGCCGTGGTTCTTTACCATATCATCAGATTTGAAAGAAATGGTGGAATGCTTCCACTGCCTTAAGCAAGGGAATTCAAGTATCTTAGAATATTATTACTGTTGAGTGATGGAAAGGTGGAGCACGAGTTGGACTAGCAAATTTGTCAAACATCAGCTGTAATAGGGCCATTGTTCTGGACTGAGAGTAAAGAGAGAACTGAGCCAAAAGGCAACGTTTTTGATTTATCAGACTATCGGCGTTCCATGATCTCACCTGTGGTCATGAAATCTGGGTAGTGACAGAAAGAGTTAGGTTGCAAATACAAGTGGATAAACTTAGTTCAATCTGCAGAGTGTCAAGGTTTAGTCTTAGAGATATGGCAAGGAGCTCAAACGGGACAGAGTAGAAAAAAAGGCGTTTTTGGAATACCCAACTGGGAAGAGACCCAGAACCCACTGGAGAGATTATATTCCTTGTCTGATCTGGAAATGCCTCGGGATCACTCAGGAGGAACTGGAAAGTGTGGCTGGGGAGAAGGATGTCTGAAATACACTGCTTTGCCTGCTGCTACTATGACCAGACTTCAGATAATGATAAGATAATGAATATGATATGATAATAGATATGATGATGGATAATCAGAAAATCACTTTAAGATATACACGTCTATGAGGAATTAGTTGTTAATAAGGTCAGAGCTACTGTTGAATGTTGGATGTAATAAGAGGCAGACATATTATTCAAATCACCTTCAAAGTATTTAGAGCTTCAATTTACAGGATGTAATAACTTTTATTACAAGCATATGCTAACTGCATTGTAGCTTCTACTGCTTCCTAACTTTCAAATTTCCTCAAGAAAGCAGGACAGTGTTCTTTTTATTTATGTATTTTTGTTAAACATATAGGTGCCTTATATAAATTCCACTGATAACTTGGCTTACAAGTGTAAAACCAGTTTTGCGATATACTTTTTAAGCATTCCTTTTGAAGCCGATGGTCACAAATGAAAATTCCAGGTTCCAGCTGCCTATGTATGACTCCAATATACTTATTACCCTATTAATATACCAGTACTTTTGTGCACACAGAGATGCAGTACAATTCACATTGATGTGAACTGTTTCCTGTATAGATACAGTATTAGAGTAACAGACCCATGTTGAAAACTGAGAGAAATACACTTTTGAAAATAACTCAGAGACAAATTAGAGAGAGAGAAATTAGAGGGAAATCAGAAACGTACTGTGAGATTATTATATTATCTTATGCCACGTTATGCCCCTGATTAATGATTGTGAAATTATTATGTAGTTTTAGTTTGCATTATTCTCCCGAATTAGAAGAAGGTGAAACTATTACATTTGTTAAACTGATTTGTATTACATTAGACTGCTGATTTATTGTGAATGAATGATATTGTTTATGATGCATTATACTGCTGAGTGATAAGAAATACTGTTTTCAGAGAGTCAGGACCTTGCTTTATCAGATGGTAGAGGAGACAGAGAGCACATTCCACGGGAGCTTCACTCCCACCATTGTTGAAGGTAGATGAAATAGGGAGCCAAGGCCATAAGTCAGGCTCGCTTTTGATTAGAGAGTCCCAAACATAATAGCTTGAACCAAGTCTGAAGAATTAAGAGACCAATTGAAGAGATAAGTGTGGGAGGCGTAGTAGGGAAAGGCGCTTGTTTTTGTCTCATGTCTCAGAGGTTGTTGTCTCATTCCCTCGGCCAGAGGATGGGTAGAGAGGGTCAGAGCGAGGGCAGTGGACCTGGCAACGGTGACACGGCCCATGATGCCATTGATGGACATGGAAGCAGCTGAGTGGGTCGAGGAGTGACACAAGCAATGTATGGTGACCTCTTGTGGTCAAGAGGTCAAAAGGAGGAGTGTGGAGATCAGGGAAATATTTTACTGCTACTATTCATAACCATTATCATTAACCATTGCATTAATTCTTATTCTCATCAAAAACATTGATTGTTGGCATTATGTTATAATTTGTATTACTGGTGTTATCATATGGAAAGAACACGCTTACACAACACATATTTTACATTCTTTTATTAAGCCTTGAGTAGGGGCATTTTGGTAAAACATTTATTCAATAGATAACACATACTTTTAGTTAAGATTATTACACATACCACTGAGAGCTTCTGTCTGGGAAAAGATTAGAAGCGCCAACGGGCAGGGTGAGGCTGAGTGCGTTGGAGGTCGACACACACACACACACACACAGACAACAGTTAGGCTCGTGTTTAGGCTAGGAGATCAAATAACAGTTTGCAAATGCCTGTAGCTGCAAAAGTATGCTCCAGGAGATAAGTGAGAATCGGCACCTGGCCTCGAGACGGAGAGAAGGCTCCTTCCATATATGTCGAAAGTCGTCAATATTATTGTATGTGAATTGTATCTGTTTGACGCATGAGGGGGGCATCATAAACCAAACCCTGATGGTATAAAACAACCGTTTGTGTATCATTGGGCGGAGATCGATGCTGTCTGCGGGCAGTGTTCATCTCCCCGCGCGTGTGTTCATTAAAATCATTGTTTGATCGAAGCTCTTCTGGACCATTATTGTTTTTGTGCTCACCCTCAATATCTGAACCCGCAACAGTACTTAACACATATTTAGGCTAATTGACATTAATTCAATGTTTTTTTGAAAATGTGTTTGCCCCCTTCCTGATTTCCTTTTTTTCTTTTAATAAGTGAAAGGTTTCTGGAAAGAAAGCAGTGTGAAGGATTTATTCTTGGCACCACAAACAGGTCATATTGACAAATACAACAACTACAAATCTTTTGTAAAGAAACAGTGAGTGATGCAATAAGAAACAAAAGGTAAAGGCATTGCTAATGTTTCTGTAGAATTTTTAAACATGTGCCTAATTTTTTTCAGACTGACAAATACTTGTATCCACTTGTCCTCTTAGAGGTAGGCGTTAAAATCAGGACAAGTTGATTTCAGTGATCACTTTTATTCTGTGGTGAGGACAACAATGTTCCCATGGCCACAAGAGGTCAATTAATGGCTTGATAAGTATGAAAAATATGAGAATGATATACTGTGGCCTTGTGGTCCCTAGATCTCAATAACTGAACAATAATGGAAGACAATGAACCAACTGTGTTAGACAATGTCCTCCACAGCCATTATCAAAATGCCAAACGAGGGAATATCTTTTAGACGAATGCTATTCTGTCCTTCCTGTCACGGTCTGGCTGGCAGACCGTGGGGGTGTAGGGAAGGAGGACCCAGGCGCGGCACTCTGTGTGTAAACAGTGCGTTTATTTACAGTGTATGAATCTAAACAACAATAAATCCCTGTGCTTTCCCCAGACTCCTGTGTCGTGTCTTCTCCCAGTGTTTGTGCTCTCCGCTCCCGTGTCTCAGCACTCCCCCGTGCTGGCTGCTGTCTGGCACTCCACCCCTCTCGTGGAGTCTCAAGCAATGATCCCGCGTCGGTGGGAGCTCCAAGACTCCTAAGTAGCTCCCCTGACGAGGCCTGATCAGCAGCAGGTGTGTGGCTTTGGGTGTGGCCAGACCGTCAGCAGGGCCACACCCACAAGGCCTGAAGGCGCCCGCCGAAACACATATACACACAGACACACGCAAACAGGGAGAAAGACAGCAACACCAAATATACATACAATAATAATAACATAATTCATAACTGCTCAGGGATCCTGGGTCGCTCAGACCCAGGACCCTGACTCTTCCATTACAGCACATCTAAAATTACACAGATTTAGAAACCACAGAGTGTGCTTGGAACTCAAACATATATTTAAAAACTATTAATAATTGATAAAATGACTTGTCACATACTGTAAAAGATCTAAATATCTCAGTCTCTCTTCCAGTCCCAAGTTGACCCACTCCATGCTTAGTAGTTTGGTCACTGGTCACCAAACTACTAAGCATGGAGTAGGTCACCAGTTCCATTCCCATGCACTATACTTATGCTCTTCTCTTTTATACATTCAATTCCAGGTTATTTTCTATCCAGTCATATGCTCAGTTACAGCATGTCCTTAGATGCCTCCCTAACATGTCCTGCTGGACAAAAGAACAAAATAACTATTCTGTATAGGCATGGAATTCATCTTGAACACATACTCCCATTTTGTCAGTGTTCTCAAAGTTTTCAAAAACTGTTGAGCTAAAAGATGGTCATGTGGTCATATGGATACTGATGGGATAGTAGTCAAAAATGGCAGAAAAGTTTAGGACAGTCTCTTTTTTTTAATCATCTTCTACTGACTACACATTTTGCTGGAAATTCAACACATCATCATTAATACCCTATCCAGTGTATAATACTTTAGTTATTTGTCTACTATATGAATTTGTTTATATTAAAAAAGATAACTATTCCAAAGTAAGATTTTTTTATAGCACAAGATTACCAATATCATAAGTCTTTTAGCAGAGATGAAGCAGACATATGTGCACTTTTTCTGGTTTGTCAAATATAATAAAAAAGTAAAATATTTAGGCACTCCTGTCCAGTTGAGCATCCTCTTCATGTCCACTTACTGTCCACCCAGGAATTTGCCTCATTGTCCCACTTCTTTGACTTTATCATAGATGAGGACTTTAAGTCACTCCACATTTTTAGGGACAGGTTTAGCATGAGAGGTTGTGTAAAATGATCCTTCCCTCTTCACGTGGGTTGGAAGTTTAGCCTGAGAAATGTTCTCAGTTTGAGGCTCATTTTGCTAAATTAATTATACTACCTAAAAAAAACCAACAACTTTATTTTCCTTTTTTACCCTGTGCCTCACCAAACAAACATACTCAACACACACTTTCTTCTGTTAATGTTTTGCTACCCTCCACTGCCGCCCACCCCCCACCCCGCTCCATTGCACCTTACCCCTTCTCTTTTGCCCCCTTTCACTGCCTGTAAAACAAAAGGCCAAAGTGTGGTACTAGTGCCACCTTTTGACTAAGCACAATTTGTAATGGTGAGTGAAACAGCATCTGTTCCCATGTGTAAAGAGCACATAACACGTAGGCAGGTCATCGTGAGGAGGGTACTTAGAGATGTGTAATTTTTCCACATTTTTTTCTTAGAATGGCTAATCTTCACAGAAATGGTTTAAACAAACTTTTCACCCCAGTTTTCCTTTGTTCCACAGCGAGGCAGAAGGATTAAACGGCTCGAGAGGATGGGTTCCATCTGCTTTTTCTGTTAATTCTCTTTTTCTTGCTCGCTTTTCTCTTTTATTCCGGGTTCTTGTTTGTGCTAACATAAAAAATATGGTTGCTTTTTGTTTTCTGTCACTTTGAATTTCTCCTCAGAAGATTTAGTGGTCTGCTGAACTGCACATCAAGGGAGACAAGATACATTACAAAACATTTCCCCTCACAGCAAATCTCATTGTAATTCAACCTTGATGCAAGAAAAGAAGAATCTTCCACAAACTTTAGCTATAAACATCCACACATAAATGCACACACATACACACGCACACCTATTGTACAAACAGAGCAGAGATAGTAATAGTAATCATGCATTAAATGTTTGCATAAATTTTCCATTCATATTAGGCCCACTAGTGCAGGTAATTGAGATTCTGCTGCAACATATGAGTTTGAATACAACCACTGTTGTCCCTGTTCAGTGATCTATATTCAGAGAAAAGCCTGAAATAGAATTCACTGCTTTAACAAATTTTTGCAAACTAGCAAGCTGTCACATACACAAACACACTTTAATAAACAATTTTTGAATCTGCTTGCAAGGATTTGCCAAACATTTTTGGCCACTCCCAAACCTCTGAGTACAACTGCAACAAACCTGGGCGAATGTATGTAAAGACTTACAGTAAACTGTGTATTTGCACATGCAAAAAGCTAGAAAAACTAACATCTGTACTGACAATGATCTGTTTAGGTTCTCAGATAAAATAATGCTTTGTTTTCTTTGATGGGTTGATGGATTACTTTTTGGGGATTACTCTTTGAAATCAATTGTAAACATTTCAATTTTTATGGTATAGCCTTCAGTTTGCCTTGATACATGAAACCAAGGAGACTAGCTTCTTATGATCACAAAACACTAATGTTCAAAGAGAGTTTCAAAGTTCGATGATAATAAATTCATCTCACTGCACACAAATGTGATACCTGAAAGTAGTACATGATGAGGGCAACTCTATAAAATTAGAGCTGAAAAGATATACTATATTGCTATATTGTGAGTGACATCCACTTCATAGTCCATGGGGTTTGCAATAGTGCTAGCCCACCCTTTGCAGCCTTCTGGGAAGGCTTTCCACAAGGTTTAGGAGTGTTTATGGGAATTTTTAACCATTCTTCCAGAAGCAAAGATATGAGGCCAGACATTGATGGTGAATGAGAAGTCCTGGTTCACAGTCTTCACTCTCAATCATTCCAAAGATGTACTATCAATTTCAGATCAGGACTCTGTGCAAGTTCCTCCACACCAAACTCGCTTGCTTATTGGACCTTGCTTTGTGCACTCGAGTGCAGTCATGTACAGAGACTGAGTCTAACTCGTGAAAAACATCCCCAGACCATAATTCTTCCCAAACTTTACACTTGACACAATGGAGTATTTAGTAGTGAGGAAATTTCATGAATGGACTTGTTGCACAGATGGCAACCTATCACAGTGCCACACTGAAATTCACTGAGCTCCTGAGAGTGACCGATTCTTTCATTTAAATGTGTTCAGGGTTCTGCTGCCTAGATGCTTGATTTTATACACCTGTGGCCATGGAAGTGATTGCAACACCTAAATTTAGTAATTTGGATGAGTGAATGAATACTTTTGTGAATATAGAATAGTTTTTGCTAATGTGTTGACATTGTTAATCTCATTATACTATCATGCATTTATTTCCTGTTTTAAAATGTTTTTGTTGTTTTTTTTTACTAACAACTTATCACAGATAATAACTTAATTTAGCACATAACTATAGAAAATGCTCCTAATTAACACCAAACACAAACTACAACTTTTGTTATGTATATTTTTAGAATAATAATATTTATAATTATCAGAGCAATAGCATTTAGCTATTAAATAAACTAAATAGCATTTAGCTAAACTGTAAGTTTAGCTAAAGGTAGTCATTTATTCATGTTACTGTGATTGTAATTTTTGGTTGCAGCATAAGTGAGAAGTAGCAGTTATCCCTTTTCTGTCATTCTTTTTCAAGTTTTTCAGGTTAAATTATTTCACAAAATGTACACAGCAGTAGTGCAGTTTAAAGTGATCCCACTTTAAACTGCACTAAATATTAATAGAATTTAACACTATTAACTTGAAGAATGTATTTACTGTCTCTTCATTGAAAATGTGTCAGGTGTTTTAGTCCACATGACATGAAGGTTTTTACTGTCATTTATTGGCACTATGCCTCTGGCCATCCAGCATCACTGAAGATATGACTGGTCCAATTCTAGAAAAATGTTATGTCTGAAGTGTTCAATTTCAACCCCATCTCAATGTCTAATGGTGTAATAGGCTCTAAAATAATGAAATGTCTTCTACTGGCTTGCATTCATGTCACTTTGCTGTATGTTTCCCTACATGCTGCCTACTATTATGTTATCTGTATTATTATTAAATAACTTAAATTTACATTATGTATCTAATTCTGTATGTAAGTCAAAGTCATTTATGGTATGAGGGAAGGTGATTTCTGAAAATATTAGAAATCAGCAGTGGTAATGCCCATTAGAGTGAAAAAGTTGCAAAACATCACTTAAAATTTTGGGTTCTTTTCCCTATCTACAGTAAAACAAATTATATACTTATCGAGGAAGCCTATTGTTACCCATCTTTGGAGAATGGTGGTGGTGGTAGTATTGACAATTTGGCTATTTATTGCTGCATATGGGCCATAACAGGTCGGATTAATAAAACAAGATTTATGTAAATGCATTAGATTATCTTGCTAATGTTTTTTAAAACACCTTTTAAATATCTAATCAACTATTTGCCAATATCATAGTCACAATCAGTCCCTGTTTGCACCTTGGACAAGATACATCATAGTATAATAACAACATATTCTCTATAATGGCACCAAGCCTGGGAATAAAGCCTATTTTGGTGAGAAGGTGTCGAAGCAGATTACTCACAACAATGGGTACAACTCAGGTCTAATTTATACTCTAGGAAAGACAAAGATAAGGCATTAAACCGCAGGTGAGAGAAGATTTTTTAATCCCTTGTATCACTACATGTCAGCCATAAGTTAACATGTAAACCTTAATGAAGTACACAGTAAATGACTCCAAAGCAAAAAAAAAAGCAAAAAAAAAACCCCCACATGAATCTATCCATGCCTCTAAATTAAACTGAATTTTGACTTTCAAATGCAACTCATTTCCTGTAATGACCATATCACCACCCCATTATTCTGTTATTGTACTATGACTTCTGACCAGAAGAAACAGCAGAGCCAGCAGATTGTGCACTTGTAATCAGGTATAGTTGGTGTTAGCAGGTACAACACAAAATCTCCCAAATGACTTAGAAAAAACTGGAGCAACGCAGAAGTTTGGAGTTGGGTTAGCAACTCTATAAAGCGTATCTAAGTAGTTTTGTGTGACCTGTAGCATCACACAACATAGAAAAAGCTGCTTTAGACTTCAGAACCAAACCTTCCACAGCCTAGCTCTGCAATGACTTCATTGATGACTTTGCAGCCAGTGGAGTAACACACACAAAAAACAGGTACCATAGCTAAGCATAGGAGTGCATATCAAAGTACGTGTATTAATTTGGTTTATTTACAGTAACTTGTATTATTGTGATTGCAAGGTTGTTGTGGGTTATACTTTAAATAGACGTAGATAGTCTTGCTGAAAAAGTATCCATCCTCCTTCATAACTTGGCACCATCCTACATGGATCACAAAGCCTACACATATTTTGAATTGGCTTAAACAGAAGCGCACACAGTAAGGAAACTCAGAGCCCCACATATTTCTTTGTGCTTCTGAAAGAACACGTGTGTTTACAGCGTGCACAGCAAATATACAGCAGAAAGCAGTTTTTTTTAAACACATCCTTCACACGTGTTCCTTTTGAACTTTCTTAAACACATTTAGTCAGAATGCATATTGTGTTTATCCCTCGTTATCCTTTTTCAAATGTGAAAGGTAAATGTTATGAGTCAATATCACCAATCTATACTGTTCAGAACTCTAAAACTCTTGTAAGTTTGATTGCAGTTATTCATTTATTTATTCCAAAGTTCTGAACTGGGAGTTTGAATGAGGTGAGAGTCTGATTAAATTCAAATTTTCACTTGTTTTGATTAATTTAATGATTAATGTGCATTCCAAAATTTAACAGTTCATTCTTTTTAATTTATCCAATACCTGTTTTTGTTTAAATTTCAGGCGAAGAACAGTCTCTCAAATCATTTGTCCATCTCCATTGTTTGGCTTCAAGCAAATGAGGCTGGTAATAACATTAATTTTTATATTATGACCCATTTAGCTCCCACAGTGTCTAACTCAATATTTTCCTTCTTTAGACTAGTAGGAAAAACATGTTGTATCCTGTGGCATTTATAGCCCATTTTTAGTTCTCATGTGCTTTCTCTGTACTATAAATAATTGATTTTTGTTTATCCATGTGATGCATTCACAGACATTAGCTGTGGCTATGGCACCTAAAAGTTAAGGCTTCTAGAAGTTAGTGGTGTTCCTGGTTATCAGTATAGACCTCTAGACACCACCTAACAACTGTTCCTCTGTCCTTTTTCATGTAAGCCTTATGAGCCTGTGATTTTTTTGGTCGTCAGAGTTGCAGTCAGTTAGTTCAGTAAGTTGAGGACATGGTATCACTAAACACCCAGGAAGGACATCCGACAGACCTCGGATTAATGTCCCGGACATCAGCACAGGTGTCCTTTTGAAACTATTTTTCACTAATGACACAGCGACTTGAATGGACTTTTGAACAATGACATTGGTCATTCAGCATTTAATGTTTGCAGGATACAATCTTTATAAGGTGACAACACTGACTGGCTGAATGGGCAGCAGCTATCAACATCAGTTCACATCCTGTGGCTGTCAGCAAATCTGTGAAAACACACTCAACAAAAATATAAACGCAACACCTTTGTTACTGCTCCCATTCCCCATGGGATGGACGTAGAGACCTAAAATTCATTCCAGATACACAATATAACCATCCCTCCCAAACAGTGGTCACAAATCAGTCCAAATGTGTGGTAGTGGGCACATCTGCCATATTGAGATAATCCATCCCACCTCACAGGTGTGCCACATCAGGATGCTGATCTGACATCATGAGTAGTGCACAGGTGTACCTCAGACTGCCCACAACAAAAGGCCACCCTGGAATGTGCAGTTTTTTGCGCTATTGGGGGTCTGGGGACCCAGAACCGGTCAGTATCTGGTGTGACCACCATTTGCCTCGTGCAGTGCAACACATCGTCGCATGGAGTCTATCAGATTGTCAATTGTGGCCTGTGGAATGTTGGTCCACTCCACTTCAATGGCTGTGCGAGGTTGTTGGATATTCGTGGGAACTGGTACACGCTGTCGTATACGCCGGTCAAGCACATCCCGAACATGCTCAATGGGTGACATGTCCGGTGAGTATGCTGGCCATGCAAGAACTGGGACATTCTCAGCTGCCATCTGCCCTGAACAATGTGAACCATGATTCATCCGTGAAGCGCACACCTCTCCAACGTGCCAGACGCCATCGAATGTGAGCATTTGCCCACACAAGTCTGTTACGGCGACGAGCTGGAGTCAGGTCAAGACCCCGATGAGGACGACGGGCATGCAGTTGAGCGTCCCTGAGACGGTTTCTGACAGTTTGTGCAGAAATTGTTTGGTTGTGCAAACCAATTGTTCCAGCAGCTGTCTGGGTGGCTGGTCTCAGACGATCTTGGAGGTGAACCTGCTGGATGTGGAGGTCCTGGGCTGGTGTGGTTACACGAGGTCTGCGGTTGTGAGGCCGGTTGGATGTGCTGCCATATTCTCTGAAACGCCTGTGGAGACGGCTTATGGTTGAGAAATGAACATTCAATGCACGGGCGACAGATCTGGTTCACATTCCTGCTGTCAGCATGCCAATTGCACGCTCCCTCATTGCTTGTGGCATCTGTGGCATTTTGCTGTGAGACAAAACTGCACATTCCAGGGTGGCCTTTTGTTGTGGGCAGTCTGAGGTACACCTGTGCACTACTCATGATGTCAGATCAGCATCCTGATGTGGCACACCTGTGAGGTGGGATGGATTATCTCAATATAGCAGATGTGCCCACTACCACACATTTGGACTGATTTGTGACCACTGTTTGGGAGGGATGGTTATATTGTGTATCTGGAATGAATTTTAGGTCTCTACGTCCATCCCATGGGGAATGGGAGCAGTAACAAAGGTGTTGCGTTTATATTTTTGTTGAGTGTACTTCAGAACAACTCATATTTCATTTGTATGGTCCCTTGAAAATTCTACTGTTCAGTTTGGCCATTTACAGGAATGGTGCCCTTTACCACAGACCATTTACTGACACCATTAAATCATGACAGTAAGGTATGACCTCTGGCTTATTTAGTGTAGAATTTAATTCCATCTCAGAAGAGAAACTCACTCTAAGTAATGTTAGCTGGGTCAATACGTTATGGTGCTTTTGTGTCTAAAATGAAATAATCAATGCATTGCAGTAGGGTTATCACAATCATAGTAATAAAATCAACACTGGTATTAGGTACTGTTGTAAATATATTCTTTATTAACCCTAATATTGACAATATAGTCACATATACAGTGTCATTTGTCATTGTCATCTGCACCCTGCCTTCACACTGTTAACTTTAACCAGTTCAGCTGTTTTCATTGCATCATATTTGTTGTTGTTTTTTTACATAACCACAATGACTAAGCTTGTGGGTGCATGGCTTCAAAATTCCTTTTAAAACTTCTGCCTCCTCCTGCCAATGTTTTACAGGAGTCTGATACACATGTCCATGACACCAGATACAATCCAGACTAAGGCGTAGCTGGCACTATGAATAAATTTGCTTGTTATTTCTTTCAAATCTATTTAGACACATTTTGTATTAATGCCCATGTATATTTATTTTAATGCGTCGTGCAGCAGACACATTTTTACAAGAAAGGTAAACATGACAAATCTAAGTTGTATTTATGTAACACGATCTCTTCATGTTCAGCCATCAGAATATCTCTTGAGCACTTCAGCCTTTTCAAGACTAAGATAGGCCATGTTTTCTGAGGGAATAACTCTTTCAACACAGCTTAACCCACAGTTTCCATCATTTGGTTGTCAATGTCTGATCCTTCACCTAAGGTGATGATGATTATTGAGATTGCTTTGTTGCTTTGTTTCTCTTTTTAGGCTCTCTATTTAAATCCATTCATGTTGAAATACGTAGCATGAAAACAGCTAATATATGCACACAAAGACACAAATGTGCATGCACACACGCCCACATGCGCTGATGAGCAAACTGGGAATTTGGAACTGGAACATTTCCGGAGGGGGCCAAAGATCCCCTTCTCTAAGTGTCAACCAAACAAAAACAACAAAAAGCTCAGGAAAAGAAAAAAAAGTGATGGCATGAAAATAGCACTCCTACAACAAATCACATCGTTTTCATCTGTTTCACCCAGTCATTGGGACAACTTGCTAAAAAACACCCCCCGGCACACAGAGAGCTTGAGGATCTAGGCAATGAAAAGTAACCATAAATAAAGTGTGCCACTTAATTGAGGGGAAGAAAAATGCATCCACTTTTGGCCTCTTTTTCTGTGTCTCTCTGTCTTTTGTTATCACTCTCACTTGTGGTACACTCAACAAAAATCAGTTTCTGCCTGTACATTGTCTCTCTGTGCTTGCTTCTATTCGTCTGTATTTTTTCCCCCTTTCTCTGGCTCCATTGTTGTTTCTTCTCTTCACAAACCCTGCATTCTAAGGCACAAGTACAGCTTTCTCAACCACTATTTCCACAAAGGGCATCTTTCTTTTTTCTTTCCTCTTCAAGAGTCACGAACTTTTGAAAAGTTTTTGGAAATGTGCTTATGAGAATCCGAGTGTCGTATTTCATACTGGGCTGGATCGTGTCACTGTTTCCCTTTTAGCGTAGGTGAGACTGAAGCATATTAGGTACTACTCACCATTACTCATTTGCATATGAAGGTGAGGAATGGAGGAAGCAGAGAGAGAACCACAAAGACAAGTGAGAAGGGGTGTTTGAGTCAGTAAAAGAAGAAAGACAGAGCAATATGGTGAAAGATGTCTCTGTATGTCTCTACAGTGAGTGCTGTACCTTTCCCACTTATCCTTCTGTTTTCTGTCACAGGCAAACACACACACATACGCACACACGCACACATACATGTATATATACACTACTGACTGGCTGCGTCAGATTCTATTAATGCTCTTGGACTCTAGTTGCTGTCCCTTTGCTGTCCTTTGAGGCAGCAGCCAAAACCGCTGGAGGAAAGCAGCCGTTGCACAACATGTCTCAGACAGATTGTTAATCAAGCGGTGCTGCGTGATATTCTGTAACCGGTTACATCTTGCTCCCTCAGCAAGTAATCACCTAACAATGTTATGCTGATATTGCACAGGGTCAGATGGAAAGAGAGCTGTTTCCTTCAGTATAAGTGGTAGACAGGGGAAAGTGAGTTAATAAAGGAAAGGAAAGGAAAGGAAAGGAAAGGGAAGGGAAGGGAAGGGAAGGAAAGGAAAGGAAAGGAAAGGAAAGGAAAGGAAAGGAAAGGAAAGGAAAGGGAAGGAAAGGAAAGGAAAGGAAAGGAAAGGAAAGGAAAGGAAAGGAAAGGGAAGGAAAGGGAAGGAAAGGAAAGGAAAGGAAAGGAAAGGAAAGGAAAGGAAAGGAAAGGAAAGGAAAGGAAAGGATTTTTTTCTGGAATGGGTTGGGTCCACTTCTCTCTGTAGAAACAAAATTCACTAGAAATCAGTATTTTGAAATAAGTAATTATCTTCATCATATGATTTATTTCAGTGATGGTGACTGGTCACTTGCAGAGCCTGCTGGGTAGGATTGTGATGTGAATCATGTGCAATGGCATTTGTACTCATCAGATTAATCACAATTGTACATCAACCACGACATAACACCAAGTGAGAGAATATCTTATGTAAGAATAGAGTTCCAGTGACTCGTATATATATATATATATATATATATATATATAAAGTGTGATGTTATTTTGGAATTGAAATTATTAAATATTTTCTCTAATAAGTTAGGGACACGATATTTTTGTACTGTCTCAAAATTTTTCCAGACTTGCACTTTGAAGACAGTCCCTGCACACTCATCTCGGTATCTCTCTCCAAACATAGACAACAATTTACAGGCATTTTCATCTAATGGTCCAGAATGGATAATTATAATGAAAATGGTTGGAACTCATTGTCTACAGTTAGAAAGAGGCATCATTAATGTTTCAATTATGCATTATTAATTCTGAAGCTCGACTCAGTGAAGAGCTTTACAACTATAATGAAGTCAGAAACTCCCTGTAACACACATCTGAAGAGTCACACATATGGCTTTTCTTTGTTTGTTTTGGGGTTTTTTTTTCTTTTTAACTAGCCATTTTTTTCTCTGTCCTTGAAGTAAGGAGAGCTAAATTAGTGAAACAACAGATAAGGGCTGATTATCTCAGACAAGTGGCAACACACACCACTTGAATCGGGTTGTGTGTTGCTACATTGCATTGACAGATGCACTGAAATTCTATTCAGCGTGGATTGTGTGTGTCGACTGCATATTAGAGACAATCTGGCGATACGTGTAACATTAGATGAACACATAAAACTTACTGATGCATGAATTCCAAGTGCTCAAAGTCAAAGTCAGTTTTGAGGGTCACACAAATTCCTGGAGCTTACCTGGAGAAAGGCTATAACAGAAGGCCATGGGAGATGGTCTGAAAATACAGAGAAACCTGGGAGAAATCCTAAGCTGGAAACAAGAAAGACAATGAGATGCGCCTTGTCTTTGCTGACTTTTCAGCCATTATGAGGGAAAACATGAAGCGTGATTCTGAGTGTAATGATCAGGTTAAACCACATTGCCATCTACAAATACAAAGTGTCCTTGCTGAGAAACTATATCCTGAGCTTAAATCAGTTAATTAACAGTATTTTCAAATGGCAATGCCTACATTTGCAATAGAAACAACAGAAGTATAAATTAGGTTAAGTGAGCTCACACTTCAGTGGGCATCACATACAAAATGCAAATGTAATTTCTTTCCAAAGACACTGACAATCACTCTTTAGGAAGCCCTATTACGACACAGAATCCTATTTCCTTTACTTATTTTACAAGGACTTATTCACACCCATAGGAATGCACATACACATCACATATAGACATACTTTTAGTGTATCTGGGCTTAGGAGATGACGTGGCAGCAGTTAACACCTTATTGACATTTGCCTCTCCAGCTGCAGTTTAGTGTATAAAGAAATAGAAGTAAAATAAGTGAATACAATTCACTTACCTCTTTCCATTTGTGTTGTGTGTCTTCATTTCTCTGAATGACCTTTCAAATGACATGTTCTACATATGCGCTACAACCATACTATAGTGACTTCGCTAGTTCTAAACAGAAAATATCAAGATTTTGTGGAAGCAGTGTGTAGTGCAGCTTGTGAATCAATCGTTATGACTATTGTCGCACTGAATGTAGACTGTCAATATGCTGCCCGTTTGTGGGTGAGTAGAGAGGCCACGTCAGGCTGCCCGGACATCTGCTGCTCTGTCTGTGATGGAGCCTACTCCATCTTGAATATGAGAGATAAACACACACCATGCTAGCCTGGTATGCAATAATCAGTTCAGTTTTATTTAGGCTCTGGATGTTGTGGGGTTGTCAAGACTGACACGCCTCTGTGACATTGAGGTCTGGAGCATTGCTTCTGAACTGCACACCCAGCTCATTGTTTCTTTTTTCAGGGGATCAGAGGGTGTGTTCCAACTTCAGGGGAATAAGATAAGGTAAGATAAAATAAGAAATACTTTATTTATCCCACATTTTGGAATTTTCTTTGGGATTTGGAATTTGGCCAACCAATCTACATGTATCCTTGGGGCATCCTGTTAGGAGTATTGGGTATCGGTCTCATGTTGAGGGCTTTCTGGTCCCCGTACAACTGCAGTGAGAGCTTGGTCTGCATTGCAATAAGTCATACTCATTCCTGGTGCACACTGGACTCTGCCAAGACTGCCCTTTGTCTCAGATTCTGTTTATTCTTTTCACTAATGGCTTCGAGCTGTGGGTAGTAACCCAAACAATAAGATCTTTGATACAAAAGGGGGAAATAGGCTCCAAAGGATGTCTTGCCTCAGCTTTATAGGGCGAGAAGCTCAGTTTTTTGGGAGGGGCTCAGAGTGGAGTTGTTCACAAGGAGCTAATTGAGATGGTTCTGATATTTGACTAGAAAGCCTCCAGGACAAACCCTAGGCCATACGTTCTGATGCAGACGGAGATCTTTGACTGACTTTCAGAGGTGCCAGAGGGCTTGGCTTCCCCTGCACAAACCTGGAAAAGTGGTAAAAGATGGATGGATGGATTTTTTTTTATAGTGCCAATTATTACTGTTTTAGCTAGTGTCTGTGTAGGTGACAGGTCATGTTAGTATAAGTAGCTTGGAACAAGAAGCAACGGGACTTCTTTAAGTTTTGTGAAGATGTTTCACCTCTCATCTGAGAGGCTTCTTCAGTTCTTGCATATCATATTCAAGTAACCAGCAACTTACAATATGACACAGAGATTAAGCAAAAAGGTTTGTTAGCTGCACTAAAATAGCTCCAAGGTGCACAGTTGACATTTAAGATTCTTTAAACTGGTGCATTACATGCGCATAAAAACACCCAAAGTCACGTAAAGAATTTGAGGTCAAGTGAAAGAAGCAGAAACTTGGCATTTATTTTTGCAGTCTGAGATTAATCTTTGAGGACGTGGCTTTGGGCTAATGGAGTGGTGCTTATTCCTTTGAGAAAGGGTAGAGAAAAAATAAAATACAGTGACAGCAAACACAGAGAGGAAAAAAAACAGAACTTTAAAAAACTGAAAGGAGTGGAATGAGGGGTCACAGAGAAAGCAAGAGTGACAGACTATATAAAGAAGAAGAAGACTTAAAGAGTTCTTCTTGGCTACTACATATCTCACTGTGTCACCTCCATTCAATGTCATGGCCTTCTTCCGCTGATGAGATGCTAATGCACATGTCACCAGACAGACATTTCCACTTCCACCATTCTGAGCATCTACTCTCAGCGCGCCTCTCTCTGTCATTTACATATCTCTGTCACCATGTCTCCAATTTCTCTCTTCCCCTCTTCAGCTCCTTCCAGCACACTTATCTGGGCCTTGCTCTAATCTGACTCCATCTTTCTGTCACTCACTGTCCTTCTAAAGTTGCTCTCACGTCTCTTTCCATCTATTTAGGTTAAACTGTGTTGACTCAGGTCAACACGTGGTGTATTTTACCAGGTTTCACACATATGTACACAAATACATAGTGCATGCTGTCACTGAAAGATTGAAATAAGCTAAAAGTTATCACCAGAGATAGAAGGGCTCTTAAATTATAATTTATTTATCTCTAAAACCTTCTGGGCGTTGTATATGGGAGTGCCTTCCCGAGATTGACTACTGTCGCTGGTAATACAACGTGATTATACAGACATGTTCACATAAGCAAAAACAAAGTTCATTTCGGAACTTCGGTTGCAATGGTAGGAGACGTTGAGTGCAAAATGACATTCTTAGGAAATATTATGGTTTCTTGATATCACAGGATATAAAATTGATGTTTGATGTTTTCCTCACTGTGCATACAATAACCATCCAAATTTTTCCAAACTCTATACTGATACCTTAAGAAAAACTCCCAACTGTTTTGGTGACATCTGATGTAATCTTTAACTGCTGATTTGTTTCTTTTATTTTATCTTATAATATTTGGTGGCTACTTTCTTTATAGTATTATATTGTGAAAGTACATTTTTTTCTTGTCATCCCACACCTTTTACCTGCTACCCTTTAAATGCATGGCACATAGATGTGAGCCTAGATTTAATCTTCCTAGAAATTACTTGCATCTATAATTCAGTAGTGCATGGCTCATGACCCATGCAGTGTTCAGCGTCAATCCAGGAAGCACTGGTGAAAAATGAAAGTGAGAGGTGGTGGTCAGGGTAATGGATGGTAGGCAATAGCACAAAATCATCTTCTAATCTGATACTAAGCAGCACCGAGTGTTTCCAGTCATTTTTTATTACCATGTTATTACCAAACGTACAGTATGTAGGAAAGAAGCTTGATAAAACCCTAGGCTTTTCTCTATGATAATTAAGAAATGTGTTGAGCAAAAAAAAGCTACACAGAAAAATTGCAGACACTAGGAAGAGCAAGAGAGCAATTTATTTTTGGTAACAATCCAACTGAGGCAAGTATTGATATTTAACCAAGACTTATTAGTAATGATATCAGTACCTCGGTATTCATTCAGCTACACTTAGTGGATTAAATTGGGCTGTTATCTGACTTTAATGTTGGAAGCTGAATAACAAAACTTTGTGGCTTAAAAATTAAATTCCCATTCACATGGCGAAATCGACGCAATGGACTCTTTGAATGCCGGTAGTGGGTTTAACATGTGCCCCTCAGTTTTTTGCTGCCTGGTACCATACCGCTCACCGAAACTGTGCTGGGATTTGAGGCTGCTACTGCTTCTGGCAGTAATGAGCATTTCATAACTCCCTCCTTTACTGTAGTGCCCACGTGTAGGTTGCGAATTTACCTTTCCCCAAGTCAGTACCATTACTCCCCTCCTCCTGCTGTGCTGAGCTTGGTTTTTTCTTGTGGCGAGAAATCAAGTCAAAGCCCTAGACAACTCAGAGCTGTACATATGCATGTAATATTTACGCTTTTCATATAGTTTGGCTGACTGAATTAAGCTTATTTTTCAGCCATGAGAAAGGCTTTAACCTCACTTGAAGTTACCCCACATGTAATTTGTATGCAATACTGCACAAATTACCTGTTTTCCCAGATATTGATGAGTTTGACTGAGTGTTCAGACCTTAACACAGCACTGTGCAAACAAAGTCTTCCTTAAGCAACTGAGTAAGGATGTGAAAATGAAGCAAATTGGTGCCTACAAAACAGGGAAGGACTATAAAAAGATATCAAAGCACTCTGAGCTTGCAGTTTCCCATTTCTAAAAAATCATTAAGAACTTCATGTTAAAGAAAATTGTGGAAGTTAAGAAAAGATCTGGAAAACCAAGAGAACAGACCGAGAGACATAGCAAAGTGTTTGTATTTCACTGAAACTCTCTTGGTTAACATGATGTATGAAAAAACATGTACAATATCTGCCCAAGGCACTGAGTATTCAAATAGGTGGCTTCATATTACTGCAATGAGACAGTTAATAATTTCACAATGTGTGGTATTTTTTGTAAAATTGCATAATATTAATATGGTACTACTTTACAATAAGGCTTCCCTTATAGATGCTAATAAATAGTTTATAGCTATATTATTAATTAATCTGTAAATGCTTTATAAACCATTATTAATGGTTTATTATGCATTAGTTAAGGGTGAGAAAGAGGAAAAAAACTGACCGGTTTCTTGCCAAATAGTGAGCCAAATGTGTTCACCTATATATTTCATCTAGAGTTGCTATATTAAACATTTCAGACTAAGTTACTATCCTGTAAGCACAATCAGCATTTGTAAACATATTTTTTATCATAGAAAATTGTACTTCAGAAATGCATTATAAATATCCACAACTATCAATCGGAGCTTTGTTGTAAAGTGTAAAGCATAAAACCATTTATTAATGAATAATAAATATTTATAAATGCCAAATGGGAGCCTTATTGTAAAGTGTAAAGCATAACACCATTTATTAATGACTACTAAACATTTATAAATGACAAAAGATAGCTTTGTTGTAAAGTTTAAAACATGTCAACATTTATTAATCACTAATAAACATTTATAATTGCCAAATGGGAGCCTTATTGTAAAGTGTAAAGCATAACACCATTTATTAATGACTACTAAACATTTATAAATGACAAAAGATAGCTTTGTCGTAAAGTTTAAAACATGTCAACATTTATTAATCACTAATAAACATTTATAATTGCCAAATGGGAGCCTTATTGTAAAGTGTAAAGCATAACACCATTTATTAATGACTACTAAACATTTATAAATGACAAAAGATAGCTTTGTCGTAAAGTTTAAAACATGTCAACATTTATTAAGGACTAATAAACATTTATAATTGCCAAATGGGAGCCTTATTGTAAAGTGTAAAGCATAACACCATTTATTAATCACTAATAAACATTTATAAATGACAAAAGATAGCTTTGTCGTAAAGTTTAAAACATGTCAACATTTATTAATCACTAATAAACATTTATAATTGCCTAAAGTGAGTCTTAAATGTATAATGTCACCATTTATAACACTTAGACCTAAATTACAATCAGTGCTTGAAATAACATTTAACTACTGTCAAAAATGGCAATGTATTGTAAGAGTAACACATGTAACATTAAATGTGTTTTTTAAAACACCAAACAGTCACCCACTCCAAAAAAAGTTCATGCCAGACTGGTTCAAACTGGAAATATTTTTTGTATGTCCTTAAATAAGCGTCCCAGTGGTCCATCAGGGTGTCGCGAACCAAGCCAAGATGACCACTCAAGAACCATCAGGTGTTCCTCCAGCAACTTCTCAGTGCGATTTCCTTAGTCTACGGACATGTCCTTTGATGGTCATCAAAGCCCTTTCGATATGCTGTGTATGACTGCCAGATTGAGGATCTACAAACCACCTGCTGTGATTTACAGTGTAATGTCTGTACCCTATGTTTGTCAAAACATTCTTGTAGGCTCTCCACTCATCACTGATAATGGCACTACCCAACTTAGCATGCTGTCTGATCAGAGGAACAAGGTGGCGCCTTGATCGTTTTTCAACAAGTTTTAACACGAGCCTTCGCCTTTTGTCTTTAATTCCCATCATTCCAAATACCCATTTCTTCCTTTTCCATGCATTTCCAAAGCGTCCACGTGCATACTGAAAACAAAAAGAATAAAATTAAACAGAATATCTACAAAGAAACATTCAAAAAGATGGTTGCTTCTACTAATTTTTTTAACTTATGGTAAAGGTTTCCATGTTTAGAGGACACATTCAGATCTGCATTGATTCTAACAAACCTGTCTGAGAGTTTACCAACCTTTCGCTGATGACGGAGACAGCTTTCATCTATAACCACAAATTCTCTGTCACCACCAAGACGGTGTCCATTGTTTATTCTGTGTCTTTTAATTGCACGTATACAAACATGTCGAATGTGTCTTGCCATGCTACTTAGTGTTCTGGAGCTGCCAGCCACTTCATCATCGATCATATCTATTTGTCTGAGCCTGAGCCCTTGTGAAAATCTGTGATAGAAATTGAGGCAATTATTACTTACTGAGGCCCTAATTTTATTTCACAAGTCTCGTATTGGTGTTCAATTATGAAAGGTGCATTGCTATTAATGTCTACATCTACATATACCTGTAAATGAACTTCATCCAACTGAAAAGAGATGTTTTTGATTTCTCAAAGAGGGAGCTAGTTCTAATTGTTCTGGAAACTTTCCTATGGCTTGCTCTTTTGCAGCACCTGAGAACATACAAATGAGTTAAGTAAAGAAATGGACCCTTAAACAAGAGCATTAATTGAAAAGATAATCACAAAATTAAGTATGAAGAAAATAATAATGAAAAGAGGTTAATGCTCCCTCTTGCATTGATAACCGAAATATTTTGTTATATTTACTACATGCACTACATTATCATGCATTATACATACCACATATATTGGTCTTTCTTCACCACGGAAATCATTTTCATCTTATGGTGACAAACAGGACATCTAAGCTTCTTTTTTAGCAGGTGTTTCTTCTGCAGCCATTTAATGAGCCTTAGTGCCTTATATTTAGTTTGTTTTCCTTCTATTCTGGCGCGCAATCTCATTCCCAGAGACATTCTGGTGGGAAAAAATGAGTAATTTATTTTATTATCACCTCGAAACACCGTAAAATACTCTATGGGAGTCTAGTGCAAATCGGTTCAGAGTTAAAGAACTTCACATGCTATATAAAACAAGCCCTATAATCAAAAATAGTCCCACGCAAAAAAGAGGATTGTCTCACCTGTTATAATGTATCTCCGACTTTGTTATGTAGATCTAACCCGCTGGATTCATGCTAAAGAAATATGTGGGGAGGGAAAACAAATTTAATTTAAACGCAGAGGAGCTTATACAACCATCCAATCACAGTTAACTTTATTAAGGAAAGCCCCTCCTCTCAGAGCGCGACAGGCAGTGGAGCGCTCTGGAAGGTCAAGCCAAAGGAGCACGAACAGACACACTGAAGGCGCTCGTTCAAGTTGCTGCACCATGGATGGAGCAGAAGATAAAAATTTGTGTGCGTCTGCGACTTACACAGTTAGCACACGTTCGAAGAGATACAAAAAGCAGAGACTGGATGATCTAGATTGCACTAAGCCAACGACGTCAGCAGTTAGACATGAAGGTGAGTATAATGCTAGCTAGCTAGCTAGCTACCGAGCCATTTGGCTGCTAGCTACAGTGGCTAACTAACATCACATAACATGTGAATAGCTCTATTACTATTGGTTATTCCAAACGATTGATATCACTTAGTTGTATATTTTTAGTTTTGTTTATGTGCATCATTAAATTTATATTAAACACCCTGGTAAGGCAGTACACATAAGAATTATTTGCCTTGTTTTAGAAATGTCTGAACCACCACGTGTATATAACATAATTTTTACAAAGTGGCTTTTTATAAATTCAAGTTGTAACCGTTTTTAATCAATATTTTATTTGAGTTTCCCAAGTTTAGATTATAAATTATTTTAGTATTGTAATTTAATAATTGTTTGTTCTTTAGATTCTTCTTCTAATCCTGCCCCTACTGCAACTGCCCTTCTTAACAAGGAGCGAGAGAAACTGACTTTTCTTAAGGAGGAACTGGAGCGCGACACCCTGATGGACCACTGGGACGCTTATTTAAGGACATACAAAAAATATTTCCAGTTTGAACCAGTCTGGCATGAACTTTTTTTGGAGTGGGTGACTGTTTGGTGTTTTAAAAAACACATTTAATGTTACATGTGTTACTCTTACAATACATTGCCATTTTTGACAGTAGTTAAATGTTATTTCAAGCACTGATTGTAATTTAGGTCTAAGTGTTATAAATGGTGACATTATACATTTAAGACTCACTTTTGGCAATTAAAAATGTTAATTAGTGATTAATAAATGTTGACATGTTTTAAACTTTACGACAAAGCTATCTTTTGTCATTTATAAATGTTTAGTAGTCATTAATAAATGGTGTTATGCTTTACACTTTACAATAAGGCTCCCATTTGGCATTTATAAATGTTTATTAGTCCTTAATAAATGTTGACATGTTTTAAACTTTACAACAAAACTCTCTTTTGTCATTTATAAATGTTTAGTAGTCATTAATAAATGGTGTTATGCTTTACACTTTACAATAAGGCTCCCATTTGGCATTTATAAATGTTTATTAGTCCTTAATAAATGTTGACATGTTTTAAACTTTACAACAAAACTCTCTTTTGTCATTTATGTTTAGTAGTCATTAATAAATGGTGTTATGCTTTACACTTTACAATAAGGCTCCCATTTGGCATTTATAAATGTTTATTAGTCATAAATAAATGGTGTCATGCTTTACACTTTACAATAAGGCTCCCATTTGGCATTTATAAATATTTATTATACATTAATAAATGGTTTTATGCTTTACACTTTACAACAAAGCTCCGATTGATAGTTGTGGATATTTATAATGCATTTCTGAAGTACAATTTTCTATGATAAAAAATATGTTTACAAATGCTGATTGTGCTTACAGGATAGTAACTTAGTCTGAAATGTTTAATATAGCAACTCTAGATGAAATATATAGGTGAACACATTTGGCTCACTATTTGGCAAGAAACCGGTCAGTTTTTTTCCTCTTTCTCACCCTTAACTAATGCATAATAAACCATTAATAATGGTTTATAAAGCATTTACAAATTAATTAATAATATAGCTATAAACTATTTATTAACATCTATAAGGGGAGCCTTATTGTAAAGTGGTACCATTAATATATTGTCACTGTCCAGCAATAGATTGGGGAGCTGTCCGAGGTCTACCCTGCATCTTCCTCTCCACCCTAAATTAGATAAGTGGAGGAAAAATGGATTGATTA
Organism: Copadichromis virginalis; assembly: GCF_057382275.1. NCBI lineage: Eukaryota > Metazoa > Chordata > Actinopteri > Cichliformes > Cichlidae > Copadichromis > Copadichromis virginalis. The sequence continues at coordinate 15,899,120 of NC_140631.1, read as the reverse complement.
ATATATTGTCTGGCTTCACAGTTTGAATAAAAGCCACACGTTAGAGATATACACGTTCCAACATACAGACTCATAATCAACCATAGAGTAAGACATTCATTCCAACGTACACACTTTCATACACAAAAATAGATCCACAGTATTGCCCAAATAATGGTGAAAAGATTAAGGGAAAGCTAATCTATAAAAATGAGTTTTCAGCAAACAAACCTGTTAGGCTGAAGAAGACTTTTCCTAAATTTGGGTACTACAACCTCAAAAGTGTAATCAGCTCTGGATTCAAAATATGAGTAATTACGAGATCAGATGAGAAGTCGGTATCAGTGATAAGATCTTCATAGCTCTGATATATGAGCAGGAGCTTAGTGCTTTATATGTTAATAATAGGATTTTAAAGTGGATTCTGAATTTCACTGGGACAGAGGGAAGTACAGCAAGAAAAGGTTTGATATATGAGCACTGGTTACATTTTTTAGCAGCCTTGCTGCTGCGTTCTGCACCAATTGGAGACAGGCTATGGGGATGCTTGTGAAAAGTGAGTTACAAAAGTCAAGAAGAGGTCCAAATTAATGAATTACAGTAAAGATTTGATTTTTTTTCTATATTTCTGAGATAAAGGAAGCAAGGCTGGATGACATGTAAGATTCAAAATTCAGATGTTGGTCAAAGATGATAACAAGGTTCTTAGCAGACGCTCTGATGATACTGGCGAGGGGCCCGATGTACTGACTGACCTACTTAGAGCAACTGTCACAGGCAAACATGTGAAGGGTACCTCTGTTGCTCTCTCTCTCTGCAATATACTTTATATTGGTAAAAAGAAGCATTTGCATTGACAAAACAAGCAGCACACGTTACATTGGCAATGTTTATCCTATTTCTTTATGCTCTCAACACGCTGACTTTGAGTAAAATAAAGCAAATTTACTTTTACTGTATGCAAAAAATGTAACTTACTAACATTCAAACTTTTTTATGCAATGTCACCTTTAGCCAGAACAGGTATTTAAAAAGGTATGTACGGAGACCCCCGAACACTGCTCCTACTTACAACCGCACACATCTGACCATTGTCATAGTACAAGAGGGACCTCTACAGGCCACTGATGGAAACAAAAAAAAAAAGCTTTTGCACAAAACTGTCATTAGATTAAAGCTGAATGCTTGCAGACGTTTTAAGGTTAAATGCTTGCAGATGTTTCACTCACTGTCACAGTCACAGTCTCTTTCTGCCAGTCAGGAGGCATCTCACTGTCTTGTGGCCTCCAGTGACACACCCACATAAAGTCATTCATAAAGACAACACACACACTGTAAGTCTGTCCATCTGGACATTTGGATAGACTGTGGAGAGCATCAAAAGGCTAACACTGGGATGAATAACATTCATTTAATTGTTTTTTTTTATTATTATTTTTGTATAAAAGATCAATACATGACCTTTTAAATAAAATCTCTGACTTATATCAGCATACCTCCATACTAAAGTCAAAGTGCTTGAATCCCCACTGGAAACATGATCAGTAGCTCTTACACCAGTATTAGATAAGCTGTGATCACTGAAACCACTGAAAAAACAAGACTTTTTCTCATCTGTCAGTATTTGAGAGCTGCATGTGTTATCCATTCTATAAAAGCATTTGTTCCAATCCTTTGGGTAACGACTCTTCATCTAGTTGCAAGATAATGAAGGATAGTAAAATGACTAACGGAAAAATGAGGAGGAAAAACATGTTTCTGCTTCATAAAATTGTTTATTTTTCATTGTAAGGGGAAATCTGTCTACTGAGGCCTTTAAATGTTATTCAAATGGAACAAAATTGAACAGAAAATTGTTCTTTGCTTCAATTGCTCACAACAGGCCTGACAGTGTATGCAAGTGACTTTTTGTAGGGTTCACAAGCGAGAATACTTGGGAAATCACTGCTGTCATTGATGCAGTTAACATATACTTAAACTTAGCTGGCATTGAATGGTGGTAAGATGATAAATAGGCTATACCTCGGCAAGATAGAAAAACAGCAAAGGACTTTAAGCTGAAATCTTCCTTGTGAAATTTGCTGGGTCTTGAAATGGTTCTCTAGTGTCCAGTGCAATTGATATAGTGACATTTATTGAAAGCAAAACTTGTCTTGAGTACAAATGTTCAGAAACAACACGAGTGAACTGAAGTAAAGTTTTCAGGTTGGTCCAAACTTTTCAAAGAAGCAAGTTTTAGGATGCATTTGATTAGACTACGCTTGAATAAGAGACACGAAAAAGGGCATGGTCATTTTTTTTAATAAAAAGCTCACTTTGATGTTAGACGAATATGTTGATAACATAATTAGAGCATGGTATTTGGATATCTTTGTGGAGTTTATTAGACCACATCTCTAGCTTGAGTAGGCTTTCCTTAACTGTGTGTGACATTTGCCTTTATGGTTCCTTCTCCGTTTTTTATCTCTTCACCTCATAAAGAGAAATCTTAATTGGAACTTTTAGTAAACAGACAGCACCTACAGTCTGACTTTTCTCCTCGGAAGTGGGATATATCATTTATTTTGTACACCACATGCCTCCTTGTCCTTCTTACTAATGTCCTCATCGGTTTGCTGCTAGTGCTCTTGCAGCTATTTGTAGGGCCAACTTATGTGATTAATTAATGTATATTTTTAGAAACCAAGTTAAATAAACCTGGTTAGATAATGCATTTCCAGAAGTTTCTTGCTGATGATGTGTGTTAGGATAAAGGCTGAAATGAACTAGGCTATGTTGACAACTCTCAAGTTGTCATTATTAGTCTTTAAAAAATGTCATAGTTCCAAAACGTAATTATCTACTTCTACCATCCAGACAGCCCCAGTCACTGGCATTCCCTAAAGTCAATGAATTGCCATATAATACCATAGAATTACACACAATACTTTTGGAAGACCTAGAAAAAGTACATCTTTTACCACTTGTATAGTGTGCAATAAAGAAGAACAAAGGGACATTTACTGCTGCTGGGTCATTGTGACATATTTTCTTTTGCCACCAATCATCTGCAGGTATTCCCAAGTCTGACTAGATCCCTCAGCACATTATGATTGATGCATGTTCCAAACCCAGTGCTACTATAGCTAATGTTCTATGATTGATTTGGTTCAAAAAACAGACTTTCAGCAGTACTGTTGACAGGTCTATTGATGACACAATATATTTGAAAGACCTGCTTTTCTTGTCTAAAATAGGTGGTACTGAATTGGTCTGTTTTGTGTAGAAGAGGGGTGAAATGTTGCTTGCCCTTTATCTGGAACTCTGCACAGACCCTGATGAAGAAAACTTGGATTGCCTATCGCAATTTATCATTTAAATTTTAGGTTTTGTCAAGTTTTGCCAAGCCAGCAAATGAAATGAAAGGATAGGTGTGTTGAGCTCTGTGCTATGTGGTAGTTTAGCCCTCAGGTTTGCTCACACCGAAGCATGGCTATCTTTTTATGTCACAAACTGTTTGTCATCAGTTATTATTGGCATCTGTCTAGGACAGATGTCTTTTGTTGTTGTTGCTTAAGTAGTGGTAGTTTGGTTTGCTGTGTGTTTGCGTGCATCACTTTCCTCATGGTCAATTGGTTTTTGGCCCATGCAAAGCTGCAGCGTTTAATAAACATTTCTTCTGTGATCTTTACGCTTGATTTTTAGCTGAAGATATGGATAGAAATAAATAACTGAAGAGTCTGTGTGCATGTCAATGTATGTGTGGGGGCACCCACATTACAAGGTCTTGCATCAGTTTTATGCCTTTGCAGTATACAAAACAATCACTTGAATATCTGTCTTTTTGAGTGGCCCCTACTGTTCTCTGTCTAAAGCATTTCATTTTATGGCTTCCCCCCCTTTTCTTCCCAGGTGCCAAACATCTTTGCTCCAGTCCTTTCAAAACTTGCCTACTTCATGGTTCTTAAATTACTTGTTTGATAACTTGACTCCAAATACCACAATGCCTGAGATCTTGTGAGTCTGTTAAACTAGGTAGAAATGTTAGGTGTTCTCACTGTTCACGTGTATTTATTTTGCCCACCCTTCCTCTAAAAAACATTAAAAAGTAATATATAATACATTCACCGGGCATTTTATTGGATACACTGGGTTAGATCTCATTTTGCCGTTAGAACTACCTTAATAGATTCAGAAAGATGCTGGAAATGGTCCTCAGGGATCTTTGATCCCGTCACAAAGTTGCTGCAGATTTGTCAGCTGCACATTCATGATGTGAATCTCTTGTTCTATCACATGCCAAAAGTGGGTTGAGATTTCGTGAGAAATTGTTCCGTACACTGAACTCTTTGTCACGTTCAAGAAATCAGTCTGAGGTGATTTGAGCTTTGTGATACAATGAGTTATTCCAAAGATGGGTCTGTGGTCATGAAAGTATAGACATGGTTAGCCACAACACTAAGGTTCCGAGAAAATCAGCATTACAACCTCAACTGATGTAAGCCAGGATGGATCCATGTTGTTTAGGCCATATTCTGACACTACCATGCAAATGTGGCAGCTGACCTGGAAAGTCAGATTTATGTGAGTCTGTAGGAATTGTATTCAGTGTCCTGTTCTTAGCTATCATAAGTGTGGTTTCTGCTGCTATATCCCCAACTGTTTAAGAGTTCCTTGTGTTGGGTGTTTGCCTACCTTGTTGGAAATGAGTTTTTGTTTTTTTTTAGTTACTGTTCCCTTCCTATCAGCACAAAGCAGACGGTTATGTGTGAAAGTCTCAGTAGTCAAAAGTTTCTGGATAACTTAGACCAACCCCTCCGACACAAACAAGAATGTCACGTTCAAAGTCACTTAAATGACCTTTCTTCCCAATTCTGATGCTCATTTACTAGTCTTTGACTATTTCTAAACACCTTAATACATTGAGTGTGAAAGAACAAGTGTACCTAAAAAGGTGACCAGTGTATATGAATACTAGAGTGATCAGTAACCCAAAAAGTGAGCGTTTGATATACTTTTTTCGTTGATGACCAGTGTTTCAGGTGGGAATGCCAGTTGCCAAAGATGATAGTTCACCGCTCTTGTCATATACATATATACGTCTACACCTGTCAGTTGTACGGACCAGCACTTTATACTCAGCTCCATATCTTCACAGTTTCCACCACAGCAGCAGTTTTATTATCTATCTTTCAAGAACTCAGTTTAAGCATTCTTCCGCTCAGCTTTAACTTAATTTAGTATGAGCAAGTATGTTCTCAATAAGCGAGGATGCACACACAAAAAAACAGGAAGATCAAGAAGGGTTTGCCAATTCTATTACCATTCCTCTTTCTGGGGAATCCAATTCTTCTCTCATCCTGCCAGCAGCATGCATTATTGATCAATATGCAATACAGCCTAGCCCCAGTGCAGTGTTGTTATGTCTGTTGTCTGTCAGCAGTGCGGCTGCCTGATGAGACTGTAAGTTTCCATAGTAACAAAATGTTAAAGGCTCCATATTACACTGATTTGCTGGCTTTATAATTTTATTCCTGAGGTCTACTAGAATAGGTTTATATGCTTTTTTTATTTTTTATTTATGTCTACAGTTTGTATGTTGTTGCATCACCTTTTTTCACAAACAGCTTGAAATGACTCATTTTACCCCTGTTTCTTTAGGCCACCCTTTGTGGTACAATCCCAGTCTGCTCCATTTGAAGCCAACTCAATTAAACAAGGAAGAACAAAAACATATTTCCATATCCTGTAGAAGACGTTTGTTAGTGTCCAGGGAGAGATTGAAAATATAAGTCAAAGACAATTCACTAAACTCAGTTACTTGCTTGTTGTTGTAGTTATCTTTTGACTTCCTTTCTAAATCTAAATGTATCTCAATGTTTGAGTGCTTTAAGCAACATAAGAAAAAATAATTATGGGAATGGTCTGGCACAATATGATTGTTTGATCACGTGCTATAGGAGCATAACATGAAAAGAACTGAACCGAGAACCAGAGGCAAAGTGATGCTTGTATTGTTCATATTCAACACATTCATCATGTTTTGTGGGGGGAGTTCTAGGGCTTTTCTATCTCCATCAACGGTTTAATGATCTAAAATGTCACAGGTTTATTCAGATTGTCTAATGTTTCAAACAACAAATAGTCAGCTTTGACATTTCTAATTGCATTCCTGCTTGCATTGCATAGTTGCGTGAAAACAAACCACATTCCACATGAAACACACACTGTTCCCTTATTGACTTTGACACTAAAACTATTGTGCGCGTGTTTGTCTTTGTGTGGCAGCTAGTACAAAAGAATATTTACTTTATTGTTACTTAAATAATTTTAATTAAAGGGAGGAAACCAAAGCACTCAGTTGCAAACCTGGAGAACAGAAACTATAAAGAAGTAAAATAGTTAAATGTAGCCATTCTGTTTTTGCATGATCATCAACTCTCACCACCTGGCTTATATTGCACAGGCTCTTCTCAACAGTATTGTGGGTTTTACTTTCTGCTCCATCTTATTGTGGTGCAGCTCTTTAGAGAGAGGTATTTCATAAACCTCCTTATTTCTGTGGTTTCGTTGAATACCTTTGTCTTATTATAGATATCTTTCCTCTTTGGCTCTCTTGCACCTTTTTCTCAGTTTTTCCTCAATTGCACTCAGATTTGAGATTTTCCTCCCCTCTCAGACTCTTGAAATTATCCTTGATTGACCAGGTTGTTTTGGGGATGCAGCTCTGATCTTCTCACTATCCTATTTTCCGGTAGTTCTAAGCAGACCTGTTTGCCCCCTCCTGAAAGCAATAAGAGCTTCCCATAGAGAGGGGATTTCCTTTTATTTGTCTTGATTTATCGCCACCTTCGACCTGTGTTTGATGTTAAATCAGTCTTGCTTTCATTCTTTTGTTCTCCAAAGCATTGTCGAAGTTTCTGAATTTGTTTTTAGTCAGTATTCACTGAAGTGTTATTTTGACTGAGTTTCTTTGGTTTAGCCTCATAACTTAGTGCCTTCTTTTTTTTACCAGTCTTCTCCATTAAGCTTAGTTCTGGCTTTAGGACTTGTCTAAAGTGGAGATTATACTCTGCTGTGGACACAGCCAGCTGGAGACACCACAGCCAAGTCATTCTTCTTATAATTCTTTGAAGTTTGCCTTAAAGTTCCATGCATACTTGAAGTGTATTGTCTGCTCAGAGCCTCGTGCTCACCGTCTGATGATGTAATTACATCACTCAGACCCAAGAGGACCCTGACAGACTCATGGTTGTGAAAAGTAAAACATGCCTGCTCCTTTCTAGACTGAGTTTGAAGCTGCAAGGCACTTACTCAAACGCATGAAAGACGTGCACACTTTTGTTTTTTAGCAGTTGATTTAGCCCCATCTTAACACACACAAGGCAAAAAGCTTATCAACTCAAAATCCTAAACCAGATAAACTTTTTACACCTGCTGTTAAACATAAGGATGTGCTTTTGAGGGCTCATCAGCACTGGGCAATATTTTCTTACTTTCTTACTTTGCAAAAAGCATAAATTGTCAGACAGATGAATCAGATGAACCATATTTAGAGCCCATTTATTCAAAGTGCTGTAGTTTCATTCCCATGATTGTCTTTGCAAAGGGACGTGCGTCTGTGGATGAAACTAATTACAACACTTGTGGAAGCCAGGCTTGAAAGAGAGAGATGCGGAGAGCGAAAGATAGAGTAAAGAGAAAAGAGGAATCAATACTTACCCTGAGCTAGTCTTCTTCTAAGTGAACAGCACAGCTTATGATGTTACACTCACATCAGCTGTCAAGGGGAGTGTTGAGCATTTGTGTGTGTGTGTGTGTGTGTGTGTGTGTGTGTGTGTGTGTGTGTGTGTGTGTGTGTGTGTGTGTGTGTGTGTGTGTGTGTGTGTGTGTGTGTGTATTTAATGCCCTGCAATGCTCCTGGCGGATGGGCCAGGTGGCCGTCCTGTTGTGTGGGAGGAAGTAAGCCTTTGCACACAGATATGGTGGGCACAGTTTTCAAAGAGGAAACTCAGCTACACAAACACACCATGTACAAGGGGGGGAAATGAGGACTACAACGTGTCAAACCACATTCAGTTTATCAGCAGAAGTTTCAAACAGTCATCTGAACCACTGGACCGTCTGATGAAAAAGAGAGGCAACATAGCCATGAAAATTTTAATCTCTGTAGATCTCACACATCTCTGTGGCAAGCAGCTTTCAATTACACATGCATGTGTTACTTGTCATATTCTTCTGAGTTTGCTAATGAAGCATTTTGATTGACGGTAACTTTTAAGAAGGCATCCCTCTTTTATTTTTTTAACTGTTTAGTTGTCTTTCACTGCCCTGCAAAAACAGAAAAAAAATATCTTAAATCAAATTTAAGATTTTTGCTTTACTCCAATACCACAAAAAGCAATAAGAAAATAGGGAAATGGCTAATTGGATTCAGTTATATTATTCGTCTCCATCACCTACAGTTAGTTCCATTAGTTTTTGGATAATGGCATGTGCGGAGTTTCAGCTTTAACTGACAAAAGTCTTTCATTCATTTCGGTCCCTTTTATTTATAGTCCCCCATTTTTAGAGGCTCAAAAGTAACATAATTTTAATTTTTGGACAAAATCCTTTGCAGACAGTGACTGCCTGATGTCATGGACATCACTGGATACTGTTTCCTCCCTTGAGACCTTCTGCCAGCCACCTTCAGTTGCTGCTTGATAGTGCATCCTTCTGCATTCAGTTGATTTTGTGCTGCTTTTGTATGTGTTGTTTGACCAGTTTTGCAACATTTGGCTGAATCTGAGTAGACTATGGCCATATACACTTCACAATTCATTCTGCTTCTTCTGTCAGTGGTCACATCATCAATAAACACTAATGAGACCCATGCCATGCACCTTGTTTGACAGATGACATGGAATATTTGGGATCATGAACTGTTTCTTCTCAGCTTTACATGTGCACAGATTTATTCTTTTTTCCATATCTTTTCGCACTCTTGTAGAAGTTTACTAGCAACTTCTGATGTAGCCTTCTTGTTCTTGAGTGTTACCAGTAGTTGTCATAAAACCTCTGTAGTTCCATTCGGGAAGGTATCTTTCGATTGCAGACTTTCACAATGATACACCGTCCTTAAGAGTGCTTTTGTCTTGAAGTTGTTAAAACTTTTTTCTCAACGAATGATGAAATTTGTGAACATCCATTTTAGCTATCTTCTGTGGTCTTGGTTTTGGTGTGAACCTCTCCAATGCATTACTTCTCTTAGCAATGTGCCAGATTGTTGATTTGGCCCTTTTTACAGTTTTGGCATCTCCCGGTTAGTTTATTTGGGGCTTTCAGCCTAATAATGGCATCTCTCATTTGCATCAACATATCTTTGTACCTCACATTGAGAATTCCAGTGAATAGCAACCAAATGCATGGCTAACATTCGGAATCAACTCCCGGTCTTTTATATGTCGAGTTTAAAATGGAATAATGAGATAAGAGGCCTCACTTGGCCATGGCCAGGGAGTAGAAAATTATACTGATTTAAAAGCACGAATTACTAAAAATAATGGAACCAAAATATAATAGTATAATGCTACAACCCACTTGAATAAGAAAGCAAAGCAAAGTGACCTGTAACCTGTAAGCTTAAAAATTTATTACTGAATGTGTCTTTGACAACTGATGTAAAGAAAATGTGTGATAGGTGGATATTTTTTAGAGACTCCTAAGATCTTCAGAATTTATTTATTTATTTATTTATTTTTGGCTGTTTTGTGCTGTCCTTTATTTGATTTGTTTTTTTAAGCTGGTAAAATAGTTTTAAATTTAATGTCATGAAACAGGCTCTATGCATAGAAATTAGCACCGGCATTCTCTCAAAACTGTATGTATGGTTAATATGAATGGTTAATAAATGAGGCGTCCGGCCACTGTGTGAGTTTAAATGCAAACAACAAATGACTTGAAAATACATCTAACATTTGTTAATTTACCAAATGCTCAGAGCAAAGAAAGTGCATAACACAGTTGCCTTCTCTCTCTTACTCTCAAGCACTCAGCTGAGAATATCTGCAGGGCTTCCTCTTCTACTATCAAACAGTTGTTTGTTCTCACTATCAGAACTAATTAAATATGATCAGACTTGATCCAACTATTCTTTTCACTGTAATTTTTTTCTTCTTACACACTTTCTCTCACTCACACACACACACACACACACGCGCGCGCGCGCGCGCATTTTCATGTCTTAGTGAGGAAATCCAATTGACATGATGCTTTCCCTAGGCTAGCATAAGTGAGTGTTGGTCCCCACAAGTATAGTAGCATGCCAATTTTTCTGTCCTCACAAAGATGTCTAAACACACACACACAGTTACACATGGTTGTTTGTGTATTCATAATTTATAGATTTTGATCAGACAGAATCTTTGATAAGGTTTACAGACTGGGCTTGCCCAGGCAGAGGGGGAAACAGCAGAAATAAACAGTCATAAATATATACATGGTGATACCCACTGGATGCACAGTTAATGTAACGATACTGTTTAAGAGTTAGTTGCTTACTGATTTGTGAACGAGAGACAGCATAGCCAGGAAGTGTGCTGACCCTCAGTTTGCAGTTTCTGAAAGGAAAGACTTACACAGCATTGCACTGTTTTATTTACTTATATATTTATTTATTTGGTGGAATTATTTTAATCTTGAACTGAGCAATAAAATATGAAGCTTGTACATGAGTTCAATAAAGGATGTTTGTATTCACTCATTTGTCTGCTTTCCCAGGTGGTTGGCTGCTAGTCTATTCTTTACTTCACATCCACCTTCCCATGCTGTAAAACCTGATGCTGACACCATCGCTGTACTCTTTCTGACATCTTTCTGCCTGCCTTCCTCAAGCCAATCAGCCTCCGCTCTGGGTACTTTACATCTTACTGCTCATATTTCATTCTCACTTGCAGACTCCTTCATGGAACCCACCTCCTCACTATCTCCAATTCATGCAGGTCACTACATCCAAGCCTTCATCTTATCTTCGCCACCACCAGCGTTTAGGGTCCTGCCCTAATTCCTATCACAGCTGGGATTTCATTCTGATGTGATGGGCCATCGGAGTCTAATTGCTAAACAGCATAACTGAATTCTATATATCAATAAATCATGCTCAGTTCTTTCTAAGGATCTTTCCTTATTTAACAATGATCTGCTATACTTCGATCTGTTTATGCACCTACAGAATGTCAGATATGTTCACCAACTATTTTCCAAAACTCCTCTTTGATGCAGCTTGTAGACAAAATGAAATAAATGTGAAAAACAAGACAGACAATTAACCTAAGATTCTTAAGATTCTTCAGCATCTCAATGGGAAGCATGTGGGAAAGTCTCTAAGCATGCATCAAAGTAACAAAATCATGGAAATTAACCGTGTTTGCATGTCTTTCTGCGTTTTTATGCAGAAAGACATTGATTATGTTCTACAGTCTTTCCACTCATGTCAAAAACATGTGTAGAATTTGAATCTGCACGGCTTAAACATATCTTATCAGTGAACATGATTGACAAACGAGAGGCATTGGTCATTAAATGCATTTATTTGTAGATTCCTGATAAATGGGTTCTTCACATGATACAAGCGGATGACAGCAGGCCAACTTGCTGTTTAGCTGCTTTAATCTCAGTTGGAAAACCCCCCCGAAATAACACTGAATATCATAAATAAAAAGAGCCTTGAAGCAGAGGAGAAGCAAAACAGACCCTTGTTTAACTCACTGACATTTGTATTCTAGATGTAGAGTTTTTTATCAACATTCTTCATTAACCATTAACACTAAACACTGAGGCAAAGACAGGGATATACACACACGAAGACAGCAAGATTGAGTGATGTACACGAGTATGAGACAGAGGGAGCAAGAGAGAGATTGATAGGAAAAGTAAATCTGTGCCAAAAATAAAGACTAATCCAAACTGAGTCTGATGGATAAGTTGGTAAATTGAGTAAACAAAGTCCCCCCTCTCTTCATTATGAGGTGCCAGGAAAAATCTTGTCATACAAAATGGAATCTAGAACAAGTCAGTTTGGTTCAGATGGGGATAATGTTGGATAAATATAAGCACCAGTAAGAAGGAGCAAAAATATAATAACAAGAAATCTACCCAACAAATGATGATCTCAACTCAATTTGACAGGCTTGTAGACATAGTTTTTTAAAAAAAAAAGAAAAGAAAATTTTAAAAAATAAACACCAGCTAGTGTACAAGGGAATGAAAGAGACAGAAAGATGTGAAGTAAAGAATAAAAGAAAATGAACAAAGAATAAAAAAGGCAAAATAATGAGACTGAGGCAGGAGAGAATGTGAAGCCAATAGATTAATTACTATAAGAGAAATGGGTTATGATAAATCTTTACCCTGAGTAGAAACCAAAACCTCTGATGCAAAGGAAGGCCAGGAGAGCCAAAGACCATTTTCACAAATTTAAGTTATTATTGACAGTCTAAGAATGAAGCACGACCCTCTTCAGAATAACACAAATATGAAACTGGAGACATTTCAAATTGCCTGATGAGCAGCAAGATGTATTAACATAGGAGGGTCTCTTCTATTTTAGTGTCCCGGTAAGACCAGATTATCTGCAGAGAATACCATAAAAAAAGGGTACTTTCAGCCTGTCAAAATGCATGTCACTTTTGACGATGTCAAAAGTGGAATTTTTAGACATCATCTTCATCCTGAAAAGAAAACAAGAACAACAGTTGACAAAAGAATCACATGATAAAAGCGAGAACGCTAACAGCAGTCAGAGGAAGCCTGAGAGAGCAGGTAGAACAGCTACCAACAGTTTGTGACCTTTTTCATATATACTGCCTCTCATATATGTCTGCTAGCTAACCTACATTGTGTATTTTTTTAGTTTGTTTATAGTTGAGATTTTAAGCAGTTGGCTTCAGCTGAAACTTGAAGCTCGGGACTGTTGCCAAGGTGTTTCTGCAACTGTCTGAAAAAAGAACCTGATTATCTCACTCTCACACACAAACACACACAAACACAGATGCCATGTAAAATACATGTAAAAACTGTGCACTTACTGTGAGGGAACAGAAGAATGGTGATGTTTATTGTTATGTATGTATGTATTTATGCTGTTAAGTTAGCTTATTTCTTTTTTTTTTTTAGCAGTGTTGACTTTTGAACACTGAAACGCATTAGCAACACAAAGCTGGAAAGAAGTCTGTTTATTCCCCGCACGCACACACCTCCCATTTACTGGATCCCTTTGAGGAGAAACTGAAGGGGAAGGAGACATGTGGCAGTGGCAGAAAAGATCATATGGCATCTGCTCTAGTGTAAAATCTTAATATGGGGTAGAGTATTGGCACCCATCGCCTCACTAGCATTGACATGCTGTCAGAGTTGTTCTGGCAGAACACTAAGTGGAGCACACTTGTCCAGCACTGTTCCCATGAGTGTTGCAGCATGTCCCTTCCCACTTGCCATCCACCCTGGACCACATTAGCAATGCTGTTATAGAAATGCGAGAACACAAACATGGTAGAGCAGATCTGTTTATCAGATCTTCAGCCAAAGATCTGGTGAGACGCACTGCTGCGGCTCAATTGGTAAGGAAAAAAGAACTAGAGCAATGAATAGGCAGCACAGTCATTTCCAGAGATCACTAAACGGCAGGGGTCCCTGGCATAGACCAGAGGGAAGTTGTTTTTTTCTTATTAATATTATTCTTTTAAATCATGATTACAATATTATCAACAAGTACAGCTCTGTAATTACAAGGAAAAACACACTGTGGCCCTTTGGCACAACTTGAAAATATGGCTAAAAACACATTGCCTGCTACTATGATATCATATGTGTAACCAATGCACAAGAACATTTCTCATAATGAGAAGCCTCAAAGCCTTTATTAAAAATGAAACACACACACACACACACATACACACACACCATACATATATGGCTAAACAGGGCTGACTCAACATTTCAGCATTAAAACTGGTTAAGGACAGATTATTACAAGACTTATCCATATGAGAAAATGTTAACACGAGCTGTGTTTGTTAGTCAGGCTGTCGTTAAATCAAAAGGACTCTAATACTACTGTTTGAATTCATAGCTATTTTTCAGAAATTGTTCATCTGACATCATTATTTATAACCTTGCTGGTAGGCTCAACCAGATAACAACAACTGTTACTTTTATTGCTTTGTAGTAAAATTTACAAATACAGTGGGGCAAAAAAGTATTTAGTCAGCCACCGATTGTGCAAGTTCCCCCACTTAAAATGATGACAGAGGTCAGTAATTTGCACCAGAGGTACACTTCAACTGTGAGAGACAGAATGTGAAAAAAAAAAATCCATGAATCCACATGGTAGGATTTGTAAAGAATTTATTCGTAAATCAGGGTGGAAAATAAGTATTTGGTCAATAACAAAAATACAACTCAATACTTTGTAACATAACCTTTGTTGGCAATAACAGAAGTCAAACGTTTACTATAGGTCTTTACCAGGTTTGCACACACAGTAGCTGGTATTTTGGCCCATTCCTCCATGCAGATCTTCTCGAGAGCAGTGATGTTTTGGGGCTGTCGCTGAGCAACACGGACTTTCAACTCCCGCCACAGATTTTCTATGGGGTTGAGGTCTGGAGACTGGCTAGGCCACTCCAGGACTTTCAAATGCTTCTTACTGAGCCACTCCTTTGTTGCCCGGGCGGTGTGTTTTGGATCATTGTCATGTTGGAAGACCCAGCCTCGTTTCATCTTCAAAGTTCTCACTGATGGAAGGAGGTTTTGGCTCAAAATCTCACGATACATGGCCCCATTCATTCTGTCCTTAACACGGATCAGTCGTCCTGTCCCCTTGGCAGAAAAACAGCCCCATAGCATGATGTTTCCACCCCCATGCTTCACAGTAGGTATGGTGTTCTTGGGATGCAACTCAGTATTCTTCTTCCTCCAAACACGACGAGTTGAGTTTATACCAAAAAGTTCTACTTTGGTTTCATCTGACCACATGACATTCTCCCAATCCTCTGCTGTATCATCCATGTGCTCTCTGGCAAACTTCAGACGGACCTGGACATGCACTGGCTTCAGCAGCGGAACACGTCTGGCACTGCGGGATTTGATTCCCTGCCGTTGTAGTGTGTTACTGATGGTGACCTTTGTTACTTTGGTCCCAGCTCTCTGCAGGTCATTCACCAGGTCCCCCCGTGTGGTTCTGGGATCTTTGCTCACCGTTCTCATGATCATTTTGACCCCACGGGATGAGATCTTGCGTGGAGCCCCAGATCGAGGGAGATTATCAGTGGTCTTGTATGTCTTCCATTTTCTGATGATTGCTCCCACAGTTGATTTTTTCACACCAAGCTGCTTGCCTATTGTAGATTCACTCTTCCCAGTCTGGTGCAGGTCTACAATACTTTTCCTGGTGTCCTTCGAAAGCTCTTTGGTCTTGGCCATGGCGGAGTTTGGAGTCTGACTGTTTGAGGCTGTGGACAGGTGTCTTTTATACAGATGATGAGTTCAAACAGGTGCCATTCATACAGGTAACGAGTGGGGGACAGAAAAGCTTCTTACAGAAGACGTTACAGGTCTGTGAGAGCCAGATATTTTCCTTGTTTGAGGTGACCAAATACTTATTTTCCACCCTGATTTACGAATAAATTCTTTACAAATCCTACCATGTGAATTCATGGATTTTTTTTTTCACATTCTGTCTCTCACAGTTGAAGTGTACCTCTGGTGCAAATTACTGACCTCTGTCATCATTTTAAGTGGGGGAACTTGCACAATCGGTGGCTGACTAAATACTTTTTTGCCCCACTGTATAACCTTGATTAAGGTTTTGTGAACAATGTGACAGGATAGGTAACATGTGCATAACAAATAATAAGCAAAAATAGAAAAAGGCTTAGTGCAGGTTTGTAAAACAAAGCAACTGATTTAGTTGAAAAGACTCCTTATCCCCCCCTAGCCAAGAATGTCCTACAGTGTGGACATTTGGTCACAAAATTGAAATTCTGCTCTATATACTTTATCAATCCCATTCAATTGGGGGTGGAAAACACAATCTGTTCGTCTTAAAATAATGCTAAATTAATTTTTATATTGGTCCCACGGCTTCAGGTGAACAGATGTGATGTGTTTTGCTATCATTTTTCTATATAAACTATTATTAAACTTTTAAAATCATCAGAGAAAAGCAGAAGCTTAAATGTTCCAAAGACCCACACAAACATGCAGTACTCCATACTCACATATGTACAGTAATGATTCAATTCAGTTCAGTTTAATTATATTTATATGGCACCAAATCACAACAACAGTTGCCTCAAGGTGCTTTAAGCTGTAAGGTAAAGACCTTTCAATAATACAGAGAAAAAGAAAAACTCCCTTTCAACAGAAGGAAACCTCTGGGAGAACCAGGTTCAGGGAGGGGTAGCCATCTGCTGCGACTGGTTGGGGGTGAGGGTGGGAAACAGGACAAAAGACACACTGTGGAAGAGAGTCAGAGATTAATAATAACTCGTGAGTAAAGTCAGAGTGGCGTATAAACACATGGTGAGTGAAAATACGTGAGAAAACTAGAAACGCTCAGTGCCTTATGTGAAGCCCACAGCAGGCCAAACCATTTGCAGTGTAACTACAGGAGGATTCAGCCTGACCCAGCCCTAACTATAAGCTTTACTAAAAAAGGAAAGTTTAAAGCCTAAACGTAAAAGTAGAGAGGGAGTATATGATGTGCTGAATTTCAGTTATTTGGGATCCCCATTTGTTGTCATAAAAAGCACGCAGAGTGGATGTAGTCGAAAAAAACAATGAAGCTCCAGCAGAACTACCAAAAAAAATCTGCATTCTATCTGAACGCCACCAGATGGCGATAGCTGTAGCTGCAAAATGACTTTCTATAAATCAAATCAAATCAAATCACTTTTTATTGTCACATCACATGTGCAGGCACACTGGCACAGCACATGCGAGTGAAATTCTTGTGTGTGAGCCCCACAAGCAACAGAGATGTGCAAACACAACAACACAAACGAGCAAAATACAAGAATGGCCAACCTGAAACTAATAAATATATGTACAATATATAATAGTGTATGCATTTCTGGATGTGTATACTAAATATTTTCCTACGTGTGTGTGTGTGTGTGTGTGTGTGTGTGTGTGTGTGTGTGTGTGTGTGTGTGTGTGTGTATACCCACAGTGGAGGTGGTGAGTGACAGGAGAATGGCGGCTAAGCTGTCATCCCTGTTGGACAACGTCTCCCACCCCATGCAGCAGACTGTGACAGCACTGAGCAGCTCCTTCAGTGGGAGACTGCGGCACCCACGGTGTGGGACGGAGAGATTTCGCAGGTCTTTCCTCCCCACTGCTGTCAGACTCCACAACAAAGACTTTAACTGAACAAACACACACATCCACACATGTGCAATAACACTAAGTGCAATAATCCTTTCTGGCATCGTTGTATTTTTACTCAGTTGTATATAGCATTCGTATTCTATTTTTATCTTATTGTATATTTTTATTCTATTTTATTCTACTGTATATAGTATATTATTTTATTCTATTCTGTACAGCTGTGTACTGTATTTATTCTTATTGTATTCTAATTTTTGCGTCATAACTTTTGCACTGTCCACTTCCTGCTGTGACAAAACAAATTTCCCACGTGTGGGACTAATAAAGGTTATCTTATCTTATCTTATCTTACACATTTTTACAAATTAAATAGTAAAAAAATAAAATAAAATAATAATAATAATAATAATAATAATAAAATATATAAAATATACAGAGTTGAATATGTGCAAAACAAGTGGCATTTATATACAGTGTGGAGTGCATAATGTTGAAGTTCCAGTAGTGAAGCTGAGGTGTCTATGACGTGTTCAGCAGTCTGATGGCCTGATGGAAAAAGCTGTCTCTCAGTCTGCTGGTTCGGGACCGGATGCTGCAGAACCTCCTTCCTGATGGAAGCAGTCTGAACAGTTTATGGCTGGGGTGACTGGAGTCCTTGATGATCCTCCCCGCTTTCCTCAGGCAGCGCTTCCTGTAGATGTCTTGGAGGGAGGGAAGCTCACCTCCAATTATCCGTTCAGAGCACCGCACTACTCGCTGGAGAGCTTTGCAGTTGTAGGCGGTGCTGTTGCCATACCAGGTGGTGATGCATCCAGTGAGGATGCTCTCAATGGCACAGTGATAGAAGGTCCTGAGGATGCGGGGGCTCATGCCGAATCTTTTCAGTCTCCTGAGAAAGAAGAGGCGCTGCTGCGCCTTCTTCACTGTTTTGTTTGTGTGTACTGACCACGTAAGATCCTCAGCCAGGTGTACGCCAAGGAACCGGAAGCTGCTCACTCTCTCCACAGCAGCGCCGTTGATGGTGATGGGGGTGTGTACTTCTCTGCACCTCCGGAAGTCCACTATCAACTCCTTTGTCTTTGCGACGTTGAGGGTGAGATGGTTGTCTTGACACCAGTGGGTCAGGGCGCTGACCTCCTCCCTGTAAGCCGTCTCATCACCGTTGGTGATAAGACCCACCACTGTAGTGTCGTCCGCAAACTTCACAATGATGTTGGAGCTGTTAGTGGCTGTGCAGTCGTAGGTGTAGAGTGAGTACAGGAGAGGGCTCAGTACACACCCCTGTGGAGCACCAGTGTTCAGTGTGATGGGGGATGAGGTGATGCTGCCCAGTCTGACCACCTGGCGTCTGTCAGACAGGAAGCTAAGGATCCAGCTGCAGAGGGAGCTGCTCAGTCCTAGATCCTGCAGTTTCCTGTCCAGCTTCGAGGGAACGATGGTATTGAATGCTGAGCTGTAATCTACAAACAGCATCCTCACATACGTGTCTCTCTTCTCCAGGTGTGACAGGGCAGTGTGTAGTGTCAGGGCTATGGCATCATCAGTGGACCTGTTGTGGCGGTATGCAAACTGTAGAGGGTCCAGTGAGTCGGGTAGTGCAGAGCAGATGAAGTCCCTGACCAGCTTCTCGAAGCATTTGCTTACGATGGGGGTCAGGGCTACAGGTCGCCAGTCGTTCAATGAGGAGATGGTGGAGGATTTGGGTACAGGGACGATGGTGGCCATTTTGAAGCAGGCTGGGACTACAGACAGAGAGAGGGAAAGGTTGAAGATGTGCGTGAACACTCCAGCCAGCTGAGCCGCGCATGACCTGAGGACGCGGCCGGGAATCCCGTCCGGACCAGTAGCTTTGCGTGCGTTCACCTTCCTGAAGCACTTCCGCACATCCTCCTCAGACACAGTGTGCGCACTGACGTCATCCGCGGTGCGCACACTGTCCGGTCTCATGTTGTTCGCTGTGTCGAATCTAGCGTAGAATACGTTTAGATCCTCACACAGAGAGGCCGTGGTCTGCGGTGTGCTGGTTTTCCCTCTAAAGTCTGTGATCGTGTTTAGTCCCTGCCACATACTCCGAGGGTTGTCAAACTGTTGTTCCACCCTGTCCCTGTACTCACGTTTGGCTGCTTTGATCGTCTTCCGGAGTTGGTAATGTGCGTGTTTGTAGTCCGATGTGTTCGCGGAGGCAAAGGCGGTGTTCCGTGCCGCCAGTGCCGCGCGAACATCTCCGTTAATCCAGGGTTTTTGATTTGGGAAGGATTTGACTGTTCTGGATGGGACGACATCTTCCACGCATTTCCTGATAAATCCACAGACTGAGTCTGTGTATTCATCAATGTCTCTGGCGGCCACGTGAAACATTTCCCAGTCCGCGTGATCAAAACAGTCCCGCAGCGCAGACTCCGATTGGTCCGTCCAACAGTGCACCGCCCTCCGGGTTGGAGCTTCCTGTTTCAGCTTCTGCCTGTAGGCGGGCAGGAGCAGGATGGAGCAGTGATCTGATTGGCCGAATGGGGCGCGGGGGAGGGCTTTGTATGCATCCCGGAAAGAGGTGTAACAGTGGTCGAGTTCCCGGTTTCCACGTGTGTTGAAAAGGATGTGTTGATGGAGTTTTGGTGAGACTTTCTTCAGGTTTCCCTTATTAAAGTCTCCGGCTGTGATAAACGCTGCCTCTGGGTGTGCGGTTTCCTCGCTGCTGATCGCGCTGTACAGTTCCCTGAGTGCACGGTCAGTGTCGGCTTGTGGGGGAATGTAAACAGCCGTAATAATCACTGCTGTAAATTCCCTCGGTAGCCAGAATGGCCGGCACTTAATCATCAGGTACTCCAGGTCCGGTGAGCAGAAGGATTTGACCGGGTGCACGTTCGCATAATCACACCAGCTGTTGTTGATCATGAAACACACACCACCGCCTCTGCTTTTCCCAGTAAGATCCTGTGACCTGTCCGCGCGGTGCACAGAGAACCCCGGCAGTTGTATTGCGGAGTCCGGTACTTTGTCCGATAGCCAGGTTTCTGTGAGGCAGATCACGCAGCAGTCCCGCATCTCTCGCTGGAATGAGATCCGTGCCCGAAGCTCGCACAGCTTGTTCTCCAGAGACTGCATATTAGCCAGTAATAAACTGGGTAACGGTGGTCTGTAAGTGCGCCGTCTCAGTCGAACCAGAACGCCAGATCTTCTCCCTCTGCGTCGGCGTTTGCGGCCTCCAGGGCCAGAGAACAAAGGCGTCTCAGGTGAGATGAATGGGGGGTCTGCAAACGGAGCGTCCGTGTTGCAAAACTTGAACTCCGGAAAGTTATAAGAAAGACCGTCTTTTATGTCCAGTAAGGTTTGTCGGTCGTACACAAGGAGACAAGTGCTGCTCGTGAAAAAATAAAGGAAAAGTAAAATTAAACACAGAAGAAAGCCGTTGCTTGGGGGAGCTCGCGACGAGGCTGCCATACTCGGCGCCATCTTGATCACACAAAAGTCTATGGGAAACATATTTTAACTACCTACGTTTTTGGGCTCAGTCGCTACTGAAAAAAAAAAGTATTCGGTAAATCCTTGGTCATGTTTTTTTGTTTTAATGGAGGAATATCTGTAGTGTGAAAATCAACATTCGTTGGCTAATGAACTTTTCTCACAAGCCTTTAGCCATTGAGCATACAGTTTCACTGCCAGACCCAACTTTCTTTGTCTCACTCAGTATTTTGCAACCAAGATAGTGACATAATAAATATTAATCTTTAGAGTTTAAAATATAATTTCAGAAACCAATGGGTGACACCACGGTAGCATCATCCATCTTTTTTATTTTTATTTATTTTTTTATTAGTCCTTTATTTATCCAGGTAAAAAATCTAATTGAGATTAAAAATCTAATTTCTAAGAGAGACCCTGGCATCATGGCAACAAAAGTCAAAATACGTGTATTTTTATACTGGCTATTGTAGTCAATGCCATGTTCTGGCCCACTTTTAATCAAACTTTTTAAATTCGACCTAAACATATCATTGTCCATGTGTTGGGTTTTTGGAGGACTGCATATAAGCCTGGTTGCATAGGTTGAAAAACTATTTACACTTTAGCTAGGAAAATTCATAAACAAGCAGCATGAAGTAGAACCTTGTTTTACAAGCTTCTGTCTTGTTTAGCTTTTTGAAAAGAAACAAGTTAAAACTTACATTTTACTGTCAAACAACAGTGGAATCATGAGTAGGCTTAGAAGTCAGCTTAAATATGTTTCACAGAAGAAGACAACTGGAACCCAGTGACTCTGTTTTGGAGCTTAGAAATATGTCATTAAAATTTGTAAATGTGCCTTGATTTAATCTTCGCTTTCATGTGGGAGAAGGAAGCAATAACATTACATCAGGGAGAGAACATGCTGCAAAAAGCGCACATTGTTCTAACTGTTCAAGTTGTGAGAGCGCTGTACTCAGTATGTTTTGGAAAGCTAAATGCACAGAACAATTTGCTTACATAATGTGATATGAGTCTCCCTCATTTTCCAAGTATACTGTACAGTCAGAACTCAATTTCCAAAAAAGTTAAATAACAACAAAATGCAGTGAGTTTAAAAATCTCATAAATCCATGTTTTATTCATGATAGAACTTAGAAAATATAGCAAGTGTTTAAACGTACAAAATGTACCATTTTAGGAATTTGATGGCAAAAAGATGTGTTGGTGTTCAAAAGCCCCAATGTACCCTCACACCATCAGAGACTCGTTTTTTATAACTATGTGGTGATATCAAGTTGAATGGTTCCTTTGCTCTTTAGTCCAGAGAATATTGTGTCCATGTTTTCAAAAAAGAATTTCAAATTGTGATTTGTGTTACCACAACAGATGAAATATTCAGTGTTTGCAATTTTACACCAAAGAAGCTTCAGCTCTTTCTTTTTAGTGCCACTTACCTATCCAGCCTTTTTTGCTCCGTCAGACATTGCTGAAATGTGTTGCTCCCTTCAAATTTAAAATGGGATCATATTCTTTCAGAAAATAGTAAATTTAAGGCGTTTGAAGTATTTTCTGTGTTGTTTTGCCCTATGGGTTTATGAGATTAGCAAATCTTGCAATTAGCATTGTGTTTTTATTTGGATTTTATACAGCAACCACAAACTGGGTTTTATAATGATAGCACCACTTTTTGAAGATGAAAATATTCATATTCCATTAGCTTGTGGCTACCAAGTTAAGAACCACAGTTATAGCCAATTATATAAGGTTTTGTCACACCATTGCCTTCTGGTAGTTTTGAAGCACCGCATGTAGCCATTGCTTTAGGAAGCCATTAATGTTTCCAACATGAAAGAGATGTTGTGCATGCTGCTGGAAAGGACACTTGTTTTCTTCAATGTCGTTTTTTCATCAGCACATGCAGTATGTTGTTCCAACATACCTGCTGTGAATCCAAGCTGAATTTAGCTGCCATCTATGACAAAAAAAGCAATTTACTTTCAGAGCCTTCTTTCAGACCCTACTGCCAGTGAAAAACTGATACTTAAACAACAGATGTTTGGCAAAGTCCAGGCATACTGTATTACAACAGTGAATAACAGTATAAGCGACAGACGGCTTAAAGTGGATGAGTAAAGGGAAAGACTGATTTACAAAGTCAGATAAATAATGTCACTTTTGTTGATGCCGATAAATAATATAATCCCTGTTGATGTCAGTGTGATTGGCTATAAATATAACATCCTGATGGTACAGTTTCCTGGTGCTGCTTTGCTTTGGACCTTTTAACCCCCCACAACAGCTCAATGATGCAGCTCCCTGGGAAACAAATTGCATCTCTGCTTGTCATTATCACATTGACTATGCATCAGCTGTCAACAAAGGGCCACAGTACGCATTTGCTCACACACACATACACACCCTCATCGTCTTTATTCTACTTGACTAATCTCCAAACAAAGCTGTGAATGTTAGCCTCTAAAATCCTTTCACTTTGAATTTGGTTGAAAAAAATCCCTGGAGAAGAGCTAAGAAGGACGATGCAGGCAAAGAAAGAGATGAAGAGACGAGCGCTGGCCAACTCCTACTGAGACCCTTTTGATAGATTCAGTTTGTTCGAAGAGGGTTTGGTTCATTTGAAAATATCTCCCCAAAAGACTTTGGGTATTTTCTGTTTCTATTTGTATGTGACTCTATCTTTGCTCTGTGGTGCATACTACATGCATATTGTACATGTGCACATTATTGTTGTGTTTGAACAAGATAATGGCTCCACTGTGTTTTGTGTGCGTGTGTGTGTTTGGGTAGTCCTCATTATCTGGATGTTGGAGTTCTTATTGTGTAATCTTTCTTGTATCCTTTAAAGAGCTATTAGATTACCTTGATGTTTTACAATACAGTAAATTGGGATTACTGGAATCCCGGGACTAATACGATTAAGCTTGCTTTTTCACTGTTTAAAAGTGTACATAGTGTCAGATTGTACAGCTCCCGACAAAGCAAGGGAGTCCTGGTTTCAAGCCCTCAGCATGGCAAATAAATAATTAGACCCCTGTGCTTTGGGTCCACATGTAAAAGAACTGAACTCCAAAAGGATGAACTTTATATTTGTTTACAGGTTCTACCTCTTGCTTCTACAAAAGAAGAGAAGAGAAGAGAAGAGAAGAGTTGTAATTAGTGAAAGTAGGACATATGTATGAGGTGACAAGAAGTGACATTGAGCTTGGAAACAGAAAATATACAAGGAGCTTCTGAGGTTTTGCATGAAAGTTCAGATTCTGTTTCTGTCATCTTCAGCCTAATTAAGTATGTGTGTCACATTGTGAAAGACGTGGGCTGAACTTTATTTCCATACCTGCTTGAGTTTTACAGACATTTTTTTCTGTAGGATAATTGTCTTCACAGATTTGGTTCTGATGAGGTTTTATCGGCCAGCATAAGCACGGGAACTCTGTGTGGCTGTCTTGGCTTTCTTTAAGAACAGGAATAGGCTGGTTTACACACTCATAGAAACTGTACACACTGTAAAGCTGTATATTGGCTTGACTCAGCTGTTCCTGAAACCAGTCTTTATAAAGACACTGGCCTTATTGATTCACATGCATTCTGTAGGCTGATGAATACCAATCCACTGAGGAAACTGTTCAGGTGCTGTTTATTTTCTGAATGTGTTCTGTTACACATGCTACACTTACTGGCTTTGTGCTTTGCCCTTTATTTCTATCTTTTCTCCTATGTCCTCCACTTTCTTTTCTTTTTCCCTCCCTTTTCACTTCTTTTCCTTATCTCTCTGCTCTCTGTTTTCTTTTTCGCTAATCTGCCCCTCCCCACCTGTCAACTCTGGCATTGTTAAACTGCACGTATACTAATGTGAATAATAAAATCAATACATAAATAAAGAAAAGAAAGGACTAACAAGAGAAGCTTATAGAGAGTTTATAGAGTTCCTCTTGGCAAAGCAAATGTGTTTGGCACAACAGTGCATTCAGATCATGATTCTGCTCACTAACGCTGCCAGGCACAGCAGGTTTAAAAAAATAATAAATAAATAAAACACAAGTGGCAGCCGTTTGCTATAAACCAGCTTTAAAGGTTGTCAGTCAGTCATGGGTGTCAGACTGATGGTCAGCGCTCTTGCAGGCTGACAAAATCCATGCTGGATGTGCCAGCCCAGTGCTGTCACCTAATATTGCATCATTCCATGACATAGCCTACACTCTGCAGTCACAATCACCATGCACAACAGCGTGCCAGTATAATGAAGCCAATGGGGACAAGTGCAACAAGTGGTTTAGCTAGGCCTGCTAATGTTCCTTGGTGTCACAGACATCTGCTCCTAGAGTTGACAGGACTCACATGGATCACTTACTTGACACTCATAGGTTACAGAGCCTGGCCAGTGAACTGGAGCTACGGTGTATGGTGAGAGAATTTTAGAGTGTACCCTTGGCTGCGACTGTGATAGTTCAGTCATTGAACCCTTTGTTTTTGTTATCTTTTTTTTTCAACTGCAGGACCCACATTAACAAACTTGAGTTTGTACTTATGGGAGGGAGTGCTACAGCCCAAGCAGGCCTGCATGTTGTGTGGGTGTGTTCTGTGTCTCTGTTGAACTCAGACACTGTTTTCCATGAGGAGCCAGTGTGCACCTGGCCCCACTCTGCAATCAGCAAACAAAGGCTACTTGGTCGGTTTGTGTGTGAACAAGCCCTGAGAGTGGAGAACTGTGGTGATGTGCTTTGAGTTTCCGTGCTTCAGACTAGTGGTGCTGCTAGTGAGCAGTTTGGGTTTGATGACAGCAGAAATATTTTTATTTTATTTAACCTCTTCCCTTTCAGGATATCTTTGTTTGCTGTTACAGTTGCATTGCAGTCTCTTTATGCTTGGTCATTTGTAATAAAAGCCTATTATTATCATTGTTACAAAATTCTCAGCTTTTTTTTCTTTTCCTAGTTCTTACTGTTGTTGCTCCCCCCATCTCCTAGCCCTTTTTGGGGATGGGGGGGTTTCTTTCTTTTGTACCATGAGTTCAGACGCGCAAGGAAGTGTAGAAGTTAGCGCTGCCTCACCGTAAGAAAGTTCAAACATTATGATTGGTGGAGGCCTTTGCCATGGGAATTTTGTGAACATAGAGGGAAATCTTGTGTGCAACCATGCCATCCCACCGCCATAAATAAAAGAAAGCTTAATAGCCTCTCATTTATCAAATGAAATATGTATAACAGTTAAAGTACTTTCCTCTGCACACAAGATAAAGCCTGTGTGCACATTCACATTGTGAACACCATATCTATATATCTACCTCTCTGTCTATCTATCTATCTATCTATCTATCTATCTATCTATCTATCTATCTATCTATCTATCTATCTATCTATCTGTACATATATGTGTGTATATATACATATATATGTAGAGAGAGAGAGTCAACGCTTTTATTCATCCTAAAGGTGTTCAGGTTACTATTGTAGGCCAGTCAAGTTCTTTCACAGTAAACTCATTTATTTTTTACAACTCAGTCAGCCATATTGAGCTGTCACACACCAAGTCAACATTTTATTTTTTAAAGATTTTTTTTAAGTTATTCACTTCAGTAGGATTTTTTTCCCTATTTTTATGTTAATGCTTAAATTCAAAGTCAATATGTGCAGTAGTGATGATTGTGCTATGTATAGATAGATAACTTGGATGCTTTAATCAAACTTCAAAGTGACATGGTTTTCGCCTCTAGATGACACCAACAAATTATAATACATCTGTTTCTGACCCCCTGACAAACTGAAATTTTGCTAACCCCTTTAATAAACTAAAATCTTTGAAGTACAAAGCAACATGACGGCTTGAAAACAGTCATTTTTTAGCCATCTACAAAAAAACGTGAAATAATTTACAATTGTTTCTTTTGAAGTAGATGACCACATGAACGTGTTAAATAACTCAATTAGATTGCAGGTGTGAGTCTAAACCTTTGATTTTTTCCTGTATTTACCCCCTGCAGTCCGTCAGACCTGCTGTGCAACCTTATACTCCCCCAAGCCATTGCACTTGTTTAGAGGAGTGTTAACTTATTGTAATGTGAAATTTAAGGAATTCAAATAAAAGCCTAACTTTCTTTAAAAATGTCAATGTGAAAACAGTATTACAACTGCTATTCTTACCTTTTGAAGGTTCAGTTTTAATGATCTGCTTTTAACTCCATGCAATTTAAGTATCTAATGACTATAATTTAAAAACTAAAATTAAAGAATGGTTTAAAATTGAAAAAGATTTAAAGTTAAAAAAATCCACCTCCATTTGGTTGGATGAAACAGCATTTTTAAATTGGTTCTGGAACTATTATAGCGCTACAACTAAATTGTAATTTTGGGCACTAAATCCCACACTTGCCTAGATATCTACAGTAAATGACTGGACGTAGTCCTAGCATTTACAAAACCTCTTTAGGTGTATTACAGCACAACTGCTGGATTGAATTAGGAGGGTTCCGAGATTTGTATCAGAAGCTAATTGAGATACATTGATTATCTTGTGACAATGTCAGTCATAGTGTCCATGTAAACATACTGGAAGTAGGAGAGATCATTATAAATATGAGAAGGGCATCACTAAAATGTCAAGGTTTGAAAGTGTTTGCATTCAGCAGTGGCAAGGACCACCAGCATATTGGACATAACTTTCTGAATTGTTAACTATGTGAATAAATGTAATAATTACTGGAGTCTCAGTAAACTCAATTAATTTCAATTCAAGTTCATTTCAATGAACATTCAGGTAAAGACCCTACAGTATTCTGGAGAAAACAATCAAATGACCCAAATGTTACTAGTTTCTATGATTTATCTACTTAGTCACTGAGGATAGAATAAGGACATCACAGTAATCATGATCAGTGTTGGTCAAGTTACTTGAAAAAAGTAATCAGTAACTAATTACTGAGAGTAAGTAATGCCGTTACATTACTGATTACTTATTTTCAATAGTAATTAATTACTTAGTTACTTAGTTACTTTTTAAAAACACGATTTACAACCTGGTGATAAAGCAATAGATCTTTCAGCCCAATTCTACTTGTTCTGCATAATCCATCATACAAAGTGTAATCAAATGGAAAAGTCTCTTTTTAAAACTTGTTTTATTAGTTTTAATCTTTTAAAAAATGTAATTATTTGCAACATTCTCTGACTGGAAGAAATTCCACTGGAATGTGCAGAAAATAGGTTTAAATGTTAAACAAATGATTCCAGGAATGATTCCAGCACATAAAATTAAATATTTTTTTGTGTTTACACTCACTCTTTCAAATAGATGCAAGTAAAACACAGCAGAAAATAAATAAAATCAAAGACTAGCAGTACTGTTGCTCTATTTTCACCTGTAAAGCAGGAGCGGGGTAGGTGGAGGTTTGCCCTGGTGCAGGTGTGCCGCAGCGGTCAGTTGAACAATCCACGAGTTTCTCTGTGAATTTCCCATTAGGTCGTAGCGCACTCGGTGCTTGTTTGGAAGTTTAGGGGTTTTTTGCTGTAAAAAGAAGTTTTCTTCCCACGCACAACGGACACTAATGTTTTTGTCACTTTTTATGGAATCAAACTCAAAGTAAGGTCAGTACTTCCACGCTTTAAACGCTGCACGCTCATACTCTCTCCCGCACTCCATATATGATCCATGGTTGATCTGCACACAGCTGTTGTCACGAACGTCGCACTCGCTTACGTCACTGTCATGAGATATTCTCGCAAAAAAAATCACGGTTTTAGTAACGCAGTATCGCAGTGTTCCTACGGGAAAGTAACGGCAATCTAATTACCGTTTTTGCAATAGTAATCCCTAACTTTACTCTTTACTTGAAAAAAGTAATCGGATTACAGTAACGCGTTACTGCCCATCTCTGATCATGATGGCATGAAAATTCACCACTTTACCTTTATGAAGGACAGATTCACCTTTCTCCAACTGCAAGACAGTAAGTGCCACAAACTGATCCCAATGACACGATCATAAGAATTTATTGTGATGTTTTACTTCACTTAAAAGGCGTCTACAGTGTCAGCCAAAGCCACTTCAAACTCAGCAGTTAACCGCAATTTGAACTCTTGAAGACAACAAGTCAATAAATCTGCAAAGACATGTTCAGTGAAGGAAACTGGCAGCTGTACTTTTTGTCACCTTGACAGATGAATGACACGTCTCCTTGTTATCCCTCTGAACGTCTTTTACTTTTATCAGCTTCGTACCTCTATCTTATCCCCTGTACCTCTGTTGTCAATTGTCTTTATTTCCGTCTCTTGCACCGAGTCTCACTCGTATTCTACATCTAACTCTAATGAATTCTTCCTGGTACATTTAATTTTTTTTTATTCCCAGCTGCCCTCTTTTTATTCCTCTTGATATCTTCTTTGTGTTTTTGTCGTCACATCTGTTTGGTTAGTTGAGGACGTGGTACAGCGTCGTGTCTCAGGCCACTGGAGGACTTTTAGAAGTCAGCAAGAGAGAGTCTACGGCGGTCCCCTGGGTTCCTGTGTGCGCGCACACACACAAGCAAATTCACACAAATTCAATCACACACCAGTGTTAAGCTCTCAAATTCCCCTCAAAGAGTCTCACTCCCACAAGGCCACAGAGAGAAAAACAAAGAGATGGAATGTTTTCTCTATCCTCCCCTTTCCATCTCTTTCTCTCCTACTCTGGCTACAGTCTTCAGTCGTTCTCTGCAGTGCAGTACAAACATGCAGAGTGATCAAAGAGTCTGGGGGTGTCAGAATCGAGGGACAAAATGGACGTGTGTAGAAGACAAGATAAGAAAAGAAGTTGGGGGAACACAGCTGTCAATCAGACATTCAGTCAAACTCCGTGGAGTTTCTATCCCAGTGGCACACCTGCGGACTTCTGAGCTTACCTGCATGACCATCAGTGTATTAAAGTTGCTACAGTTGTTACCTTTGTTCTTTGTTTGTAATTGAATTAAAAAAAAAATCTTGAGATAATTAATTAATTAACCTTATTACCATGGTAAAGGGAATGAAGCCACTTTTCCCTGTGTCACTGAAGCACAGGTCTATTTGTGCGAAGATAATCTACTGTTAGTATGTGAATCTAGTTGTGTTTACCTTCAAGCCCAACCTTTCGTGAAGTCAAATGAAAAGTATCCATTCATCCATTTTCTTATCTGCTTTTCTAACTTGGGGTCACAAGGAGACTGGAGGTTATCTCAACTGTTTCAGTGTGAAGGATGGGGTACACCCTGGACAGGTTACCAGTAGCTCCCAGGGCTGACATAGAAGGGCAGATAACATCACATGCTCACACCCACAGCTACGGCCAATTTAGAATCACCATTTAATCTAACAAGCATGTCTTTAGGATGACTACAACTTTATACCCTCAGTAAAAAGTGTCTTTTTTTCCCCTATTTTTAAATATAGCTTAAATGCTGCTACTGGAGATTAATAACCTCAAGAAAATGTGTACGTGTAGGTTTGCTTAGGGGAAAAAATAATAATAATACGGCAATAGTTTTAGTCCCGATGGTTGCTGTGTGAACCGTGGAGTCACAGCGCCCTCTTCTGGATCCAGCTGAAAATAGATGGACACGGTTGAGACATTCACTGCATTTGTGTATACTCAACTACAGGCAATGCAAAGATCTGGAAGAGTCATACTTATTTTTAACCAAAGACAATTTTATTTTGATCAGCCTTTAATAATTGGAGATAATTACAATAAGTCTGATAAAAATGTAGGGTTTTTTTGCAACATTTAAGACACAAAAATAATTCTAATAAAAATAAAATGTTAAATTAATACAAAAATGTATTTTTATCCCTATTGTTTTACACAACTAACTGTATTTCAATTAATAACCCTGGTCCTTTTTTCTCTGTCTCCCCCATCTTTTTAGGCTGCAGACAGGAAGGCTCTGTCAATTCAGTGGGAATAAGTAGACTGATAAAATCCCAGTGTCTCTGTAGTATGCACTGAGTTTATTAAAAATAGCATTTAAGGTAAAATAGCTTGGGTGTTTAGGGTTGGGTTTTATCTGTTTATTATAGTTTTTAAATGATTGGTTTAAAAGAGATTTACCAGTTATGTTCCAAAAAATTGATTCTGTTCATCTGGACGTAGTGTTTTCAGTGGGAAAAACACTCTACAAATTTTCACCTTTGCAAATAAATGTGACACAAACTAAAACATATAGATTGTATCATGGTTTAATTTACATTGCATACTTACACCTGTCCTGGGGATCAGGTGTTGGGTTACCTGAAGAAAGGTCAGACTTTTAGTGGAGATGAAACGCAGGCTGGGTTTGCTCATCCATCCAGAATTGTGTGATTCAAAACTAATAATAAATATACATGTAAGTGTCTTCTCTCTTTCTCTCTCTTTTTGAGCAGGTTCATACATTTCATTGCATTATAGGGTAATTTGAAAACGTTAACACTACATTAATCCCAGTTATCCATTAGTGAGCTACCCATGTGCAAAATCACTGGTAGGAGAATTAAAAATTGGAGTTTATGCCTCTGTAATGTTATTTACACATATCTAGGGAGGAATTTCACTGGAGCAGCTCAAGAAATACATTTATTATTGACAAATAAACACCCAAGGCTAAATATCTATGGGTTATGTTTTTCTTTTTCCAGATTCTGATTGTCAGTTTGCCTGCAAGGGTGAAAAGTTTCAGTGTGTTCTTTTGTCACAAGGGAAAGAAATAACTTTTGAACTTACAGCTACCTTACCTGTTTAGCAATTTTTAACTGGTTTCAAAGGTGAAAGTGAGAGTAAAGGAGCCTGTGTGTGTGTGCGTGCGTGCGTGTGTGTGTGTGTGTGTGTGTGTCATATGGTCGTGTGGTACTAACAAAACCTTGGAGAAAAAACTATGGTAGATGCAGTTTTGTTCTTGGGGAAAGTGTGCTGAGTGCAGCTGCAAGTATAGCTTTTGTCAAAAACAAATTCATTGTAAGTGTACAATATACTTTACTTGCCTGCTTTTGTGCCAGAACATTAACATGCATCGATTATAGTGCTTGTTTACTTGTATTATTTATTTCAGTCCTGTGAAAAAAAGTGGATGAATTTCATTTTTAAGACCTAAAAATATTTACTCTGCATACTTTACCAACATCTGAGACTGTTTAGTCTAGTACCTCCACAGATCCCTACCTTTGATGTACATAACACCAGCAACAGCCAGGACAGTGGGGATGCACTCTTGTACAATATCGCTGCTGCCTAGCAACAAAAGGCCTCTCTTTATAGCAGCATTTCTTCTCACTGCAGACAGAAAGAGAGAGAAACAGAAAAGAAAAAACAATAATTTCTTTTACAATTCTGTTTGTTGCTTTAATAGCTTTAGTTTCAAAGGCTCTTTATTTTTTGTAGCTCTGTAAACAAATGTTTGCTACCAATCAATATTGTATGCAACATTTTTCATTCTTCTCTCAAGTATATGAACAGATACTCATGTACGTGTATTCTCGTAAAACCTGAAATACCGATTCAACTTCCTTACACAAGAAAAAGTGAACAAATAAATGTTCCAAAATGTACTTATTGTTTAAAAATAAAAATGGTTATTTGGGGGACATTCCTTCCAGCTATTTTGTGCAAAGCCAACTGAACCTTGTGCCATATTAATATGATAATAAAATATTAATACAAGGGAATACAAACTTTAATTCAACATAAATTCTAATGTATTTCTTCAGCTTCAACGCAAGCATGAAAATAAATAAATAAATAAGAAACAAAACTAGCTTTATTTGATTTTTCCTGCATTGTAAATGTGACTGCACATCCAAACGGAACAATATACAGCAGTCAGGGCTTCAACCAGTAATGCTAACTTACACCATGAGGCCAACTTCTTGAATTTGAGACGTGGTGAAATCCTAAGACTGGCTGAGGTAGTGCAGCATGGGGAAAACAATCACTCAGAATAAATCATAATCATTTCTGTTGTGAGGTCCAGTAGACTTGTTTGTTTATTTAGCCATAACAGCTTAATAACATCTGCCTATCATGGCCGATTTCCCAAAACTAGACAGTATAAAGCCAGTGTTAATGTAACTGTTTATGTTTACTAAGATCCCCAATAACTGCAGCAATGCAGCAGCTATTCTTCCTTCTTCCTGGCGTTGCAACTCTTTACATTTTAACAATGCATTATAAGACAGACACACATATACAGTGCAACTAAACATATACACAACACAAAACTGCTCCATATAACACAAATTAGGCCTCTTATCAGGATAAGCACTGATAATACAACATTTAAAAAACATAAGACTAATGTACTGTCATTACTACAGCACACACGCCCATTTTTCAAATTCATATTACCATTTTTAACACCGGTCAAAAGTCAGACCAAATAAATATTGTTTTAGAAGTTTCTTGTATTATCTGTATTGGTAAAGTCCATTCTTCCATAGCCCTGTACAAAACTGTTCTTTTGATTGAACTGGTTCTTGCTTTGGGTAATAAAAATATTTTTCCTGTAGTCTGTCTAGTACAGTATTCCTTTCTGTTGATACTTCAATTCAATATTTTATACAACGTGATGGTGCCTTTGTAACAATAATATTTCTAATAAATACAATTTAAAAAATAAGCAATCTATATTTAACAATTAACCAATTAAGATATTTATGCACAATATTTGTGTTATATCCACAACAAAGGATCATTTGTACTGCTTTATTTTGTGCCATTTGCAATTTCATAATCTGCTCCATTGTACTATCAGACCATACTAATAATCAACATTAGACAATCAAAGACCTTACATGGCATTTAACTACTGAAATACTCTTATTTTAGCAACAAAATTATTAATGTGCTCTGTCCAGAACACTTTACTGTCTAAAGTTACACCCAGGATCCTGGTCTCACGGACTTGGTTAGCAGGTGCACCATTAATAGAAACCTGCAAAACTGGATTCTTACTAATAGAATGGTTAGAGCCAATTTCCATGCTACTAGTCTTAGATACATTCAAAATCTATTTATTATCCACTATCAATTTAACTATTAATTGGATCTATCTTTAACTATTTTTTAAATGCCATATATGTATATATATATATATATATATATATATATATATATATATATATATATATATATATATATATATATATATATATTAGGGGTGCAACGATACACAAAATTCACGGTTCGGTTCGGTTCGATACTTTGGTGTCACGGTTCGATATTTTTTCGATACAAAAAAATGTTCATGCCTTTTTAATTTGTCATTTATTAAAATTATAAATATATATTTTAACTCAAAAGTACAGTTTTTAAATTTAACCCTAACCCTTGTGCGTGTTTTTTATTTTGACAGCGAATGCGCACCTGCGGACCACTTATGTGCAGCCCTGGTTATTTAGCTCGTCATATTGCAGCCACAGAAATTCTTTTGTCCATGAAACCATAAAGCTGCACTTTCTTTTTGCCTCACAGTCTGATTTGTCATAACTTCTCCGTTTTGTGGTAAGCTTTTCTTTGGCTGTCACTTCTTCACCCTGACCTGTCTTATTTGGCTCAGCAGAACTGAAATGCTTTTACACACTCACTCACATAAGCTCAGCGATTCTCTGCACGATCAACCTCTCACATGTTTAAGCTTGCTGCGGGAGATTTCACTTGTCATGTTTGCATAGTAAGCTAACGATTAATAAGACGATGTCAGAGGAATTGGTGCACAAATTATCATCACTCACAGATCAGTGCTGTCGCTCTCTATACACAGTTCGCACGATTGCAAAGTGAAAGCAAAAAAACAAGCGCAAATTCAAACGCGATTTCAATATGTCACATATTGACAGTACCTCACCGATGCCAATGACATAATTACCCAGCTACATTTCTGAAAGAATGCAAAAGCATTGACATATATTTTTCCTTCCTACAATAGCCCGACGGGCAGGGAAGAGATAGATTTTGGTAGCCCGACTGGAAAAATCGCTAGCCCCAGGACGTCGGGGTAGCGATATTGCAAGCCCTGTATCTGATTGAGGAATCACTCATCTTTGGAAAAGAGAGTTTATTACAGAGAAATGTCTCTTTCCAAAATAAAAGCTATACTATCCGCTTCTTCTGGGCTATATTCTCAGCAGCATAAGGAGAATCATGTGCTAACAGCTGTCTAAATGACTCGGCTAAAGTTAGTAGCATGCTTGTTGTTTTTGTCTTTGCACTAGGATGATGTCGGCGTAAATGTGCAGTCATATTCGTTGTGTTCCCACTAGTGCTTTCAGGTTAATCTCGTTGAAATGACC
Source organism: Copadichromis virginalis (assembly GCF_057382275.1). NCBI lineage: Eukaryota > Metazoa > Chordata > Actinopteri > Cichliformes > Cichlidae > Copadichromis > Copadichromis virginalis. Next base: position 15,864,063 of record NC_140631.1, on the reverse strand, counting down.
TTAACGCCACAACACGGCAAATCTCCATTAACGAGCTACTGCCAATCGCCCGTGCATGGGGCTAGACGGCCAACACGTTAACGAGCTAACTGCGCTAACACACTAGTTCCCACCCATGTAATTGAGCGTTGCATGGCACATCCAACATACTGTTTTACTTTAGTCCATGACTCGCTTACCTTCAGGGCCATACGTCACATGAAAACCAAAATAATTCCAAACGCCAGATCTGAATGAGGGTGGGGGAGGTCCATGTTGCAAGGAGAGCTTAACTTCTGTCTTGCTAGCTTGTCCTGTGCTCTTCCTTCTGACTATGCTGTCTGTGTTGAGCGCTCAGTGGATCTGCGCTCGACAGTGCAGCCTAGGCGGAGTAGTCGAACGCAGATTCACTGAGCGCTCAACACAGACAGCATCGTCAGAAGGAAAGTTGATAAAATAAATTACAAATGTTGTATTGTTCGATACATATGCGTACCGAACCGAAAGCACTGTATCGAACGGTTCAATATCGATACGAATATCGTTGCACCCCTAATATATATATATATATATATATATTAGGGGTGCAACGATACACAAAATTCACGGTTCGGTTCGGTTCGATACTTTGGTGTCACGGTTCGATATTTTTTCGATACAAAAAATGTTCATGCATTTTTAATTTGTCATTTATTAAAATTATAAATATATATTTTAACTCAAAAGTACAGTTTTTGAATTTAACCCTAACCCTTGTGCGTGTTTTTTATTTTGACAGCGAATGCGCACCTGCGGACCACTTATGTGCAGCCCTGGTTATTTAGCTCATCATATTGCAGCCACAGAAATTATTTTGTCCATGAAACCATAAAGCTGCACTTTCTTTTTGCCTCACAGTCTGATTTGTCATAACTTCTCCGTTTTGTGGTAAGCTTTTCTTTGGCTGTCACTTCTTCACCCTGACCTGTCTTATTTGGCTCAGCAGAACTGAAATGCTTTTACACACTCACTCACATAAGCTCAGCGATTCTCTGCACGATCAACCTCTCACATGTTTAAGCTTGCTGCGGGAGATTTCACTTGTCATGTTTGCATAGTAAGCTAACGATTAATAAGACGATGTCAGAGGAATTGGTGCACAAATTATCATCACTCACAGATCAGTGCTGTCGCTCTCTATACACAGTTCGCACGATTGCAAAGTGAAAGCAAAAAAACAAGCGCAAATTCAAACGCGATTTCAATATGTCACATATTGACAGTGGCTCACCGATGCCAATGACATAATTACCCAGCTACATTTCCGAAAGAATGCAAAAGCATTGACATATATTTTTCCTACAATAGCCCGACGGGCAGGGAAGAGATAGATTTTGGTAGCCCGACTGAAAAAATCGCTAGCTCCGGGACGTCGGGCTAGCGATATTGCAAGCCCTGTATCTGATTGAGGAATCACTCATCTTTGGAAAAGAGAGTTTATTACAGAGAAATGTCTCTTTCCAAAATAAAAGCTATACTATCCGCTTCTTCTGGGCTATATTCTCAGCAGCATAAGGAGAATCATGTGCTAACAGCTGTCTAAATGACTCGGCTAAAGTTAGTAGCATGCTTGCTTTTTTTTGTCTGCTTCCACTTGTCTTTGCACTACGATGATGTCGGCGTAAATGTGCAGTCATATTCGTTGTGTTCCCGCTAGTGCTTTCAGGTTAATCTCGTTGAAATTACCTTAACGCCACAACACGGCAAATCTCCGTTAACGAGCTACCGCCGATCACCCGTGCATGGGGCTAGACGGCCAACACGTTAACGAGCTAACTGCGCTAACACACTAGTTCACACCAATGTAATTGAGCATTGCATGGCACATTCAACATACTGTTTTACTTTAGTCCATGACTCGCTTACCTTCAGGGTCATACGTCACATGAAAACCAAAATAATTCCAAACGCCAGATCTGAATGACGTTCAATTTGCCTGTTGCAAGGAGAGCTTAACTTCTGTCTCGCTAGCTTGCCCTGCGCTCTTCCTTCTGACTATGCTGTCTGTGTTGAGCGCTCAGTGGATCTGCGCTCGACAGTGCAGCCTAGGCGGAGTAGTCGAACACAGATTCACTGAGCGCTCAACACAGACAGCATCGTCAGAAGGAAAATTGATAAAATAAATTACAAATGTTGTATTGTTCGATACATATGCGTACCGAACCGAAAGCACTGTATCGAACGGTTCAATATCGATACGAATATCGTTGCACCCCTAATATATATATATATATATATATATATATATATATATATATATATATATATATGTATATATATATATATATATATATATATGTATGTATGTATATATATATATATATATATATATATATATATATATATATATATACATATATATATATATATATATATATTAGGGGTGCAACGATATTCGTATCGATATTGAACCGTTCGATACAGTGCTTTCGGTTCGGTATACATATATATATATAGTTAAATCACCTGCATACATAGACATAGTTGCCTTATTGAGGACAAATGGCATGTCATTTGAAAAAAATTGTACAAAAGAGTGGTCCAAGATAACTTTCTTGGGGTACTCCACAATCTACAACACTAATGTCTGAATATGGTCCATGTTTCCATACACATAGGGAGAGACAACCATTCGCACCTATGGACAATTTAGAGTTACCAATTAACCTATCCATGGCTCCATGGCTCCATGGCTTTGGACTGTGGGAGGAAACTAGAGTCCTGGAGAGAACCCACACAAACACATGGAGTACATGCAAACTCCACACAGAAAGACCCCGGCCTGATGGTGGAATAGAACTCAGGATCTTCTTGCTGTGATGCAACAGTGCTAACCACCGTATGCTAACCACCACCATTAAGGACAACACCGTAACAAATCCATAACATTCTAATTTCTTCAATAGTATTTCATGATTGATTATATCAAAAGCAGCTGTAAAAGCCAGCACTACCGCTCCAACTGTGTTCTTCTCTTCTGTACACCTTAACCAATCATTGTGTGGATGCCTTAACAGGCATCCACACTATTGAGATCCTGTTTCTCTTTCTTCTTTATTATTATTCCGGGTGTTTCCGTACACTTTTTGCCGTGGATCTACTTCCACAATTTTTGTGCTATTTTCACCGTTCAAACTCTAAACTGTTCTGCTCTTTCTGCTAATGCCGGCTATGACTTTTGGTGTTTATTACTATTATACTTTTTAAAATATTACACTTTTTTCCTTTAATTTGTCCCATTGAAATGAATGGGAAACTTCCACAATTCTGCTAAAACTTTCTTGTCTTTGAAACTTAACTACTGCCTCATACTTTCACCTAGAAACTTCATTCAAACTTTCAAATGTTCTCAAATGATTTGGCTATTCCTGTATGATTCAGCTTTTTCAGATCTTCTACCGTTTTAATCTTATCCCTCTTTGAGTTTTCAGTTGCAAAATTGTGATTTTTCAGAAAATACATGCGTTGCTATGGTTGCTATGCAATTAACTCAGAGGGGACAGTGAAACTGTTTGAATTTTCTCTTCATGTCCAAACAACTTCTTGCTACTCGCTCAATTTCCACTCAAGCCCCACAAATTATACACCAAAACGTAGGTATTTTTGCTGGCTATCATTGTTGTGGGACTCATAGATATTTTGCAAATCTCCTCAGAGTAACACAAAGTCAGAAAACTCTCCATATAAACTCAATGGAGAGTTTGTTCAAAATCACCGCTGGATTTCTCTAATGAGAGGCATTTTCAAATTGTCATATCTCCTTAACGAAGCGAAGTTAAGACATGAGGCTTGTCCCCGTATATGTTCAGACACTCCTGACGCTCACAATTCAAGAATTTCTTTCTCACCTATTACCGTTCTGAAATGAGTTGGACTTGTTTGAGGGTAGGAAATTTGTCCCTCACTCAGATTTCATCAGATTTCAATCTCTGGAAATGAACCACTTTTTTCTCTCGTCATATCTTTTTGATGGATTTCCACAGAGCCCTGAAAATTTCCATGACTGTTCACCAAAGCCTGCTGTTTCTTACGGTGAAAGAATAATTTTGATGCTCCATATAGATTTAGAGTTACCAAAGGTTGTTTGAGCGCAAGTCAAGGCAGTTTTTGCTTCGCCTCTACTCAGTTACAGTGTATTACAAGTCATATATCTTTAAGAATTTATGTTTTATCTCTGAATTATGAAGACCTGAAGATTCCCCCATCTCTTCTGAATAAAACGATGCCTGAATGACCGTTCTAGCCTCTACGGTTAGGAAATTATGGCCATTTGTTCGAGGGGAATCCTGAATGTCAGAAATACACTGAAGAAAACTCACACCTCTCTCTGTGTCTGTGTGTGTAAGGGCTGACTACAGCAGGTGCAGCTAATTTAACTGACCTACATATACCAAGCCCAGACTCTCCACAGCTCCTGTTCCCTTTACTGTCTGTGTATGTGTGTCTGTGTATCAATATTTCTCCTATGTTTAGGTATTACTCCTCAATCATAGTATTTCTGCTAAAGCAAAGTAATTCTACTACATCTAAGTACTTTTGCCAAATCATAGTATTTCTGCTAAATCATAGTATTTCTGCCAATTCATAGTATTTTTGCAAATTCATGGTATTTGTGCAAAATCATGGTTTTGGGGCCAAATATTTCTGTTATTTTATAATATATGTGCTGAATATATTATATGTGCCAAATCATAGTATTTATCCCAAATTATAATATTTATGCCAAATTACAGTATTTCTGCTAAAACGCAGAAATAGTACCTTTTAGCAGGAATTTCTACCAAAAGATAGTACTTCTGCTAAATCAGAGTATTTCTGCTAAACCAGAGTATTCCTGCCAAATCATAGTATTTGTACTGAAACATGGTACTTCTGCCCAATCATAGTATTTATACCCAATCATAGTATTTCTGCTAAATCATAGCATTTGTGCCAAATCATGGTATTTGTGCAAAAACATAGTATGTCTGCAAAACCATAGTATATCTCTTATGTTATAGTATTACTACTAAGGCATAGTATTTCTGCCAAATCATAGTATGTGTGCCAAATCGCAGTATTTATACCAAATCACAGTATTTGTGGTAAAACATAGTATTTCTGCCATATTGTGGTATTTGTGCAAGAACATTGAACTGTTATGTTATAGTATTACTACTAAGTCATAGTATTTCTGCATTGTTATAGTATTTGTACTAAAACGTAGTATCTCTGCCAAGTCATAGAATTACTGCAATTTCATAGTTTTTTTTAGGAAATCTGTTATGTTATAGTATTACTACTAAGTCATAGTATTTCTGCCAAATCACAGTATTTGTGCCAAAGCATCGTATTTGTATGGAGTCATAGTATTTCTTCTAAATCATAGTATTTCAATCAAATCTCAGTAGTTGTTGTTAAAACGCAGTATTATTGCAAATCATAGTATTTGTACCCAATCATAGTATTTCTGCTAAATCATAGCATTTGTGCCAAATCATGGTATTTGTGCAAAATCATAGTATGTCTGCAAAACCATAGTATATCTTTTATGTCATAGTATTACTACTAAGGCATAGTATTTCTGCCAAATCATAGTATTTGTACTAAATCATAGTACTTGTGCCAAATCATAGTATTTGTTGAACATCATAGTATTGGAACCAAAACATAGTATTTGTCCCAAAGCATCGTATTTGTATGGAGTAATAGTATTTCTTCTAAATCATAGTATTTCAATCAAATCTCAGTAGTTGTGTTAAAATGCAGTATTATTGCCAAATCATAGTATTTGTACCCAATCATAGTATTTTTGCCAAATCGTGGTATTTGTGCCCAATTAATAATTCTGTTATGTTATAGTATTACTACTAAGTCGTAGAATATCTGTTATATTATAGTGTATCTGCGGAATATAGTATGTGTGCCAAATCGTAGTATTTACACCAAATCACAGTATTTTTGCTAAAACATAGTATTTCTGCCATATTGTGGTATTTGTGCAAGAACATTGAACTGTTATGTTATAGTATTACTACTAAGTCATAGTATTTCTGCGTTGTTATAGTATTTGTGCTAAAACGTAGTATCTCTGCCAAGTCATAGAATTAATGCAATTTCATAGTTTTTTTTTAGGAAATCTGTTATGTTATAGTATTACTACTAAGTCATAGTATTTCTGCCAAATCATAGTATTTGTACTAAATCATAGTACTTGTGCCAAATCATAGTATTTGTTGCACATCATAGTATTAGAACCAAAACATAGTATTTGTCCCAAAGTATCGTATTTGTATGGAGTAATAGTATTTCTTCTAAATCATAGTATTTCAATTAAATCTCAGTAGTTGTGTTAAAATGCAGTATTATTGCCAAATCATAGTATTTGTACCCAATCATAGTATTTTTGCCAAATCGTGGTATTTGTGCCCAAATAATAATTCTGTTATGTTATAGTATTACTACTAAGTTGTAGCATATCTGTTATGTTATAGTGTATCTGCGGAATATAGTATGTGTGCCAAATCATAGTATTTATACCAAATCACAGTATTTGTGCTAAAACATAGTATTTCTGCCATATTGTGGTATTTGTGCAAGAACATTGAACTGTTATGTTATAGTATTACTACTAAGTCATAGTATTTCTGCGTTGTTATAGCATCCTCCTACTGTATGCCATACCTCCCTGTACCATCCATCTGACCGCAATAAACTCCACCTGTGGTAATCTAATCCCTGGATGTCAGCCTCTCCTTCTGACCGAGGATAGTTATAGTATTTGAGCCAAATCATAGTATTTGTGCTAAAACATAGTATTTCTTCCAAATCATAGTATTTGTGCCAAAGTATAGTATTTCTTCCAAATCATAGTATAACTGCACAATAAAGGTTCTTGAGCCACATCAGTGTTTGTGCCAAATCTTAGTATTTCTTCTAAATCCTAGTAATTCTGCTCAATGATAGAATTTCTGCTATGCTTTAGTACTTTTTTCCTAGATTGTAGTACTTCTGCTAAGTCAAAGTATTTCATGTAAATCATAGTATTTCTACCAAGTCCCAATGTTTCTGCTAAATCATAAATAATGTTTTAGTACAAATTGTATGATTTGGTGGAACTTTCTGTGTTCCAGCACAAATGCTATGATTTGGCAGGAAAAAAATATTATTTAGTATAAATACTAAGTTTTAGCAGAAATGCTATGTTTAAACTTTAAAAAATTCTGCTATTTCTGCTGATGTGTGTTATGACTTTTGACCATTGAAATGAATGGTACACATTATCAATGTGGTCACTGATTTTGCATGATGGGCTGAGCTGTGCTTTACCTCAGTGAGATAAGCATCCGTTCTCAGACTGGGAGGCCTGGGTTCAAATCCAGCTTATGGCAACATTTCTTTCACTTAACAGTTAAACTTTTTTTAAACTCTTTTCAACACAAATTTCATTTTATTCACCCCTTTTCAGCAAAATTTTCAGTTTTTTTAACCCCTTTTCAGCACAAATCCAAACTTTATCAGCTCTTTTTCAGCAAAAACCTCTTTTCAGCAGAATTCTGCTCATTCAACTCTTTTCAGCAAAATTATCAGTTTTTTCTGCTGTTTTCAGAAAAAAACTCTTTTCAGCAGAATTCTGCTCATTCACCTCTTTTCAGCAGAAATTCTGCTGATGGAACTCTTTTCAGCAGAATTTTCACCCCTTTTTTTTTGCCCAAATTCTGCTAGCACAATTGTCAATCTCTCCACCTTTTCTTTGTGAGAAAGTGTTTGGCTCAGTGAGCTAAATAGCTGCCCTTTGATCAGGAGGGCCAGGTTTGAATCCTGCTCAGGGCATCTTTTTTTTTTTTTTTTGTTTCAACTTTTTCAGCTTTTTTCAGCAGATATCTTCAGCCGTTAAGGCATCCACACTGCATTTTCGCAGGAAATGCAAATTTTTCTAGTTACTCATTTGAGTTAAGGCAGTAGCTAAAGAATACCCTTTTCTATAAGCATCCTGATATTCACTAATTAAATATTCACACTGAAAAAAACATTTATCTGCTCATAATTCTTTCAGTAATCCTTAATAAAACGGGTAATAAACTTATTGGATGACTATTAGACCCACAAAAATGTCATTTACTATTTTCTCGCAGAGGAAAAAAAATACTTCTTACTGCAATTTTCCATGCTTGGCATTCTTTCAGTAAAACTTATCATACATTTATGATATGACAAATGGCCAGAGCAGTCGGATTAGCAGTACTTTAAGCAGTGTCATGTCAATCCAGTCAATACACAGAGGTTTGTTTTACATCTTTTTAACATATTGTCTGTTGTACTTATATTTACTAGGTTAAAGTTTCTCTTTCCTTTTAGGATTTTCTTTTTAATTAGATATAATACCCGCGTGTCTGTTCTAGGCATATTAATTTTTTTTAGATTATTTAACTTAATTAGAAAATATTCATTGAAATGATTTGCAATATCATTTGGCTTAGATAAAAACTGACCTCCTGTCTCTATATAGAAAGGCATATCTTTTATGTTTTTGACAATTAAATCCTTTAATATATTCCATATTCTTTTAATCATATTTTTCATCTTTAATCTTATTTTCATAAAATAATTTCCTTTTCTTTCTATTTAACCCAGTAAAAAAAATCCTTAATTTAATATATACCTGCCAATCTGATTCATAACCACATTTGCTGGCTGTTAATTTTCTACCATATGCTCCTTCTCTGTCAAACCAGTACATTTTCTTATCGGTGCATGCTTTTCCACCACCTGCATAAATAATATAACACTTCAAACTTTGCCAACGGATTTTCAGGGTATATTTCAGATAAAACTTCTGACCATCATATTTTCTTTAGCAATTTTCAAGATAGATTTTTTCACTACATATCTTTGGATCCTCACTATCATTACTCTACATCCAAATTTTGTTTTCTGATCCAATTCTGTGGGCAAATTCCACGAAATTCTACGTTTTGTCCCTAAACAACTCATTAAAGAGAGACACCATGAAGTCGTTGGTAGTCTAAACACACATAAATTGAATTTGCTGCTGTGGCTTTTCAAACTTTTAGCCTTTTCTCTCAACTCTTTATTCTCTTTCATGAGTAACTGTTTTGATTTCTCCAACGTATGTTCGCGATCCTTCATGTTTGAGAGAGTTTGTTCTACTTATAAGTTTCTTCTTGCATTCACTCAAATCCTCCTTCATAGAATTAAGCTGGGGCTGTAGTTTTGTCAGTTGCAGCATTTACTTCCTCTCTTATTATATAGCAGATTGATACTAACATTTCTCGCTGCTTCTCACATAAAGAAAATCTCACTTCATGTTTGTTCCTCTTAGTGCTACCTACACCATGAGTACAACTTGTGAACATTTGCACCACAGTATACTGAAAAAATGATACATAAATGATACACATTTTATGTGCAATGAGCACCAGTGGTGGATACATCAACAGGATTATTATGAATGTGTCACTGTTTCCTCCATGTTTGAACTGTTTTGATATCCAGAAGGCACAATGTATTCAAATAATCTACCCCCCCCCCCCCCCCCCCAAAAAAAAAAAAAATTGTCCTTAAGTACAGTAGCAAAATATCTATACTTCTGATTAAGAGTTAATACAGTGGATAATACTCAGTGCTTAGGCTGCAAAATGCAAAGGATCTCTTAACATAACATCTTAACATCTCCTAATATAGTTTAACAAGGACTTTGAAGAAGATCTGTGTGAGTTTTATACTACACCTTTCTATGCATCGCCACTTTATTGTGCTTTGAAAGACTGCATTGACCCTGGAGATATGTTTCCGTAGGCAGTTTGACCTTGGTAGGTTTTTTCAAGGCAAATGGGTAAAGGGCCAGTCTTAAACAAGAAAACCTCTGTAAAATTCCAATATATATTTCCCAAGATTATGTTATCAGTGTACCAGCTCGGAGCTAGGCCCAGGAAGAGTCCTCAAAGGACAGTGCCTGGTGGCTGTGCCTTAGCATATAACTCAGCCCAAAAGAACCTCAACCCTTCTCTCCTTTGGCCCCACCAACTGCAGGGGGGTTCTGTGCCATGTGGATAGGGTAGTGATCTACTTCATCAGGGTGGCCTACAGTCTTCATTGGATCACTTTGCAAGCAAGTGTGAAGCAGCAACAATGAGAATCAGCATCTCTAAGAGTGAAGCTGAAACAGCTGAAAACATTGCGGCAAAATGTTGAGGAAAAGCACTGAGTTTTTTAAATGGATTAACAATGAGGTGGAGTTGTTGCTGCGATTAACACAAAAGTACAAAGTTGGCAAAGCGAGTGAGAGTTAAAGAACTTGAAGAAAAGCTATCTGAAGCATGTACAAACTGATATTAATCTTTAATAGGGCTATCTTAGTTTAATTGGTCACTTCACTGCATCACATGACTAAAATGTGTCATCGTTTTCAAAAAGTCTCAGTTTTCGCTGTCCACACTGTGACACGAAAGCAGCGTTTTCAAATGTATGCGTTTTCGAGTGTTTTCAAAATGCTGCGTTTTCCTTGAGCGAAAACACCGTCTCAGTGTGTATGAAAGGCCACACAGAGAAAAAGATGCGTTTTCAAACGAAAATGCATTAGTGTGGACGTAGCCTTACACTCAAAAAAAGAAAATTGGGTGGTTGTTACATTTACAAAAGTCTAACTTGTCATTTGAACAAAATAATTTCATGTTTCTATGGTGAATGCAATTAAATAATGTTGGATCTGCATGAAATTCAAAAACTTAATTTGTTCTTGTTCAGATGACATGATACAATCTAGGAAGAGCGGTTAGTTGCCTGCACTCACGAAATTCACAAGATCACACGAGATTTCAAATCACAGGAAAATCACTGGGGTTATAAGAGGCAGATAACCATAGCAAAATATATGCTGTTGCTATTTATTGTGGTTTAAACTGTCAAGGACAAAAACATAGAGACAATTCTGCATGAAGCATAGCTTTCATACTTTTTTATGTTTGGATTGAATAATCATCTTATTGCCCACCTTCTTTGAGTCAATCAGCCATCACTCTGCGTGGTTTAAATCTGTGCTTAGACTCTCATTAGTGAAACCTCATCCAAGTCACTCAGAGCTCCATTTAAGCCCCAATTGTCCCACCACCAATGTCCAGGCTCTTTGGTTCTGCCATGATGGGTCGTCAGACAAACAGACATTTCTATGTGTTTTAATGTGTTTTACCCCCAACATTCCAGACTTTTTCTTCAGCCTAATGCATCTCTTTAGCACCAGCAGCACCACCGCAGCGTAAACCATTAACTTACATTAATTCTGTTGAATTAATGTAAGTGATTGATTTACTGTCAGATGGTGCTGGAGTATGTACACAAGCTGCTCTTCAGATTATCTTCTGAAGCAACATCCAACATCCTGTAAACAATAAAGTCTGGAAATGGCCCGTAAGTATATGGCCTCAATTGAGGCTTTCTACAAAAGTGCTTTCTACAAGTCTCACTCACCCAATCACATATCTATGCCTAAGTACATTCTAACATTCACACACTCACACACACACACACACACACACACACACACACACACACACACACACACAAGTAACTGGGGGAGTAACTGATGAATTGAGTAATCTGGCAAAAAAAGATAACATGTCTGTGTGGTGTTTGGTTACAGTATGACAGTTTCATAAATGGATTGGATAGCAGCAGACTCCTACCCATGGACATAACTTTTAGTTGACTGTGCTTATACTCTATATATAACTCCCTATTGCTTTGATAAAGATGTTTTTAAGTGCTTTTCTGTTGTAGTCAGCAGGGTTGTTATTATAAACACAGAGTGGCAACCAATCTGCTCTCTTCCTTCCAACCTTTTTCCACTCCTAATGGAACAATGTCCATAACCCACTCCCCCATTATTACCCCCAGGGTTCTTACGCGCTTCTTGTCTAGGCACCCGCTACCCTCCATCTCAGTCTTTGTTTCCCCAAATTTTCTTCTCTTTCCTAAATGCTGACATTATCGATTTCTTCGGAAAGTTGATATTATCTCTGCTGTGAGGAATAAACTGGCTCCTATTTGCATCCATCTCACAGCCATGTCTTCCTCCAGCCCATCTCCCTCGTTTTATCAAACATATGCCGCACTTGATGCTGGCCTCTCCAGTTTGTATCCATAGCAGCAGATGACATAGCAGGTGAAAAGATGAGTGAATGTGGCCAGGGGGTGTTTGCCTCTTTTATTTCCCAGCATCGTCTCCAGCCTACCACAAAGGTAAGGCTGGATGGAGAAATGGATTAAAGGATGGTCGATTTTTGTTTTATTAATTCATTTATTTTTTGTTTCTCTACGTGACCGCTTCTTTTTTTTTTGTGAGGGCAAAACACAATAAAACGCATAAAATAAATACAGACTAAAAATGTATTTATTTTATGTGTATTTATTTATTTTTCTAATGATAGGCTTCAATTTAAGCTTTGTTATTCATGATAATAAATGATCATAAAAATACGTAACATTTTTTTCCTACTGAGCCTACAATCATATAAATGTCCCTGTCATTTTGATGTATAAGAAATTGAAGTATAAAACGCCAGAGTTAATTTTGCTAAAGTGAAAATTACATATTTTCCCCACCAAAGTCAGTACATGTATCCAGTAAGAAGAAGAAGAATCGTCGTCCATCTATTTATCCTTGAGCTTACTGCCTTGTTTTAGGCTATATTTACCATTTCTGACAAATGGTCTGTTGAGGTCGCATCTGTATGGAGATATCCTCCCTTTTTCACGCTTTCCTTCCTGCCCTCCCTCCTATAGCGTTACCCCCCAAGAACTCGACAACCACGAAATCAACCGTCATAAGGCTACAGACACTGCCAGCCATTTCCTGCCTCTAAAAGAAACACTCTTTTTAGCATTTTAAGGCAAACACGAGCAGGCTTTGTGCTTTTATATTTTACTATATTTTTTTATAAAGATATAGGCTTCATTTTTTTAACAAGAAGGACAGAAAATGTCTTACTCCGCGCAGGAGAGAAGGTCTGGCGTTCAGCTGGTGAGCGCGCTGCTGCTAATGCTCTCGCTCTCCGGTAAGAAACAAAACACCCGAACCGATGCTCTGATACATAGGTACACGATCAAAGGTGCGATGACATTATATTTCCTTATCACTCGTATTTGCGCGTGTGGGTTGTATGGCAACAGAGGGGGTAGATGGGAGGGGTGGAGGGGGGCATTCCTATAATATGAGATAATGTCGCGGGACTGACATCCCTGAATTTACTAGTTTGACAAGGCCATGACAAAAAAACATAATACTGTGGTTTTATGCGACCAGTTTAAGCAAAGCGCTGCTTTTTTGATCCGTTGTGCTGACTGGGAAACGACCCGTTTGCCCCTCTGTATCTTAATTTAGCCTTTGTTGACAGCTAAAATACTGACCCAATACATCACAGCCCTTAAAGAGGATTATGATGCAGCACACAAAAATAAATATTGGCTTTGTTTGCGCAAGTAATAGTAGTACCCAGCAGGTCGCTCAAGTATGGCTCAATGTTGTGAGTGCAGTGAGTGATGGATAGAAATAGGCCTTTAATGGCGTGTTAACGCTGTGGTAATATTACCAGGAGACACTCCTGGCTGTTCAACAACAGATAGACATGATAATTCACGGTAACGTTGTGAGCACACCCTACAAGATCCTTACCATCAACAATGTATTAATAAGTAAAGAGGCCCAAATTTTAAGCACATCTTTACCAGAGATCGGAACGGTGCTCTCTTTATTATACCATAATAGAAGCCCCAATATTCCCCCACTGCTACTTATGTTAGTCTCAAATGTGAAATCCAAAATCCCAGCACTGTGTTAGGAAGGTCGGTCTTAGGGACAGCACAGGAAGGAGATGTCATGAAGGATCATATTTCAATAGTGTAAGTTATATTAACCATTTTAGAAATATAGGTAAACTCATAGCAGCATAGTTTTCAATGAAAGCACCCTTTGTTGTTTCACCCTTTTTTATAGCTGAAAATAGATGCACAAAAGTTAACTTTTGCCAGCAAACCTGTTGCCTGACACACCCTCTTTGTGTGTTAGTGTTTGTTTGTTTTTTGGCAACGTAAATCCAGTACTAAAGGAAAGAAACGCTGAAACACTCACACACCCTCTTTGTGTGTGAGTGCGCATTTGTGTTGGGACAAATGCATCTTACATAGGCTCATCAGTTTGAGATACCTCTTAATATATCAAAAATAACCTAACCTCACATTATTAAAAATCTGAACTAAGCAGCTAGCTGCAGTGTCATTTAGCAATGCTGATCCACATTTCAGACACAGTAGGTGATTAAAACCCTGTTCCCATAAACATATACATATTTTGTGTTACATGTTGTTATGGATTGTGAATTTTAGTTGTCTAGACAAATAATTCTGTAAACATGTGAGTGTAGCATCCTACAGACTTTATTTCTGCAGTTTTTCTTTCTAACACAATTCCTTCTGTCCATCAGTGTCACTTTACTCATCACCTGCACCATTTCAGTTCTCACAGAGAGGCACTAGAGGGCAGCAGCACAATGACACGAGGAAGCATGTAATAACAGTGGCAAGCTTAAGTACAGAAGTTTCAGGTTATCACAGCTGAATCCTTACAGTAATTCAGAGTGGTGGAAATTTAATTTGTTTATATAAATGACAAATGTTTGAAACACGACTGTATTATGTGAGATGTTAACATCATTATTGTCATAGGCACTGTGGCTTAGTTCCAAACTGGGCAGCTTAACACCACAGTGCTTTTCACTCTCATTGGTAGTCACTTCAGTCTTCAGTTGAGAAAAGTTTATTTCGCATCCTGCCCATTTCCTATCATCCGCAGTTATGGGAATGATGGGAAATGGGCAGTAGTCACTTCACGCTTTGTGTAGTCTCAGAGATGATATTCCTGTGATTTGCTTCCATTGTGTATGTAGCTTACCACCAGTCATGATATCTGAGTCAAATGTAATAGTAGTCAAGAAGAAGAAAAATGAAGAAGTTCTGTGGCAGATGGGAGTTTGGTAACTGTAGCAGAAAGTTGGACTGTTGGAAGATATTTGACAAGTACTTTGGAAAGCCATGTGCAGCTCCACTTTGCTGTTTTGCAGAGGAAGGGTGTCCAAGTGTCTTTATGTATGGTGTATACTTTGGCAAGAAAAAACTGGGGACACAGTTATGATTCCTAGCACACGAGCAAACTGGAACTGTTAAACAAATTATTTTTACCTTAGTATATTTTGGAATAGTACAGCTGTTATTTAGAGGTAGTAATGAACAATTTCAAAGTCATTGTCCTGGTGGACATGATCTATTACAAAGGTTGCTAATACCTTGCTTGGTTGGTTAATAACCAGTAATAATTGGTACTTTGTAGTAGGGCTGCACGATTAATCGTTAGAAAATCGCGATCTCGATTCATACTTATGTGCGATCTCATTTCCAAATGACAACGATTAAAAAAAAAAAAAAAAAGACGACGACGATTGTACCGCATTTTGATCCGGGACGTAATCTGCATGAAAACAAGCGCTCACTGTTCCTGCTCAACAAATGACAAGGGCGGAGCCTTATACCACGTGATACAGAAGCTGTGCCGTGTGATCCTAAAATTAGCAGGGAAAAAACAACGGAGAGCACGTCAGGGATGACGAGAAAGTGACAGGAGAAAATCCGTCCCGGTCAACCACCCAAACATCAATAACGGGAACCTTATACAGCGCTTCCCTATACACGTCGAACTCCCGCAGGCACAAAGAAATTACGGAGGCTATCACTTATCACCTGACCAAAGATATGGCTCCCATCAACACTGTGCAAAACGAGGGATTTAGGAAAATGATCAACACCCTAGACAAACGCTACACAGTGCCGTCCGCAACTATTTTTCTATTGTTGCACTACCTGCTCTATACACGCAGCGCCGAGCAACGGTGGAGACGGAATTTCAAGCAGTACAACATTTTGTGGCAACAACAAAACGTGAGACATTTGTTGTTTTTATGTTTATTTATTGTTTTTATGTTCAGTCTCAACTGTTACGAAGTTGATGTGCAGTTAATAAGCGCAATAAATATTTATACTGGAAAAGAAAATCGTGAGAGAATCGTGATCTCAATTCTAAGCCAAAAAATCGTGATTCTCATTTTATGCAAAATCGTGCAGCCCTACTTTGTAGTACCAATACCAATAAGTGATACTTAGTTTGTTATAAAAAATCTTCCACATAAAAACTTGAGTGAACATGTGCAAACTTTTGTGGTTTTGCTGAAAGATTGTGAGGCTGCTGAGCGTTTTAATATCTGTAAAGTGTACCATAAAACATCCAGACTCTACTATAAGTACACTTGGTTGTCAATAATGCATAAAGGGTGAAGGAAGTCAGAGAACATGGCGTACTTTTTAAAGCTTCCTCCTTAAACTTGCTCCATTTTCGTGTCTTGTTTTCAGTCTAAAGGAGAAGTCTAAGGCTAAAACACTAAAATGAAAGAAGATCAATAAAGGCCTGGCTACATCTGTGGTTATTTGTCTCCCATGCGCAAAACTAACATTTGTGTAACATATCACCCAAGTAGTCTCCATTGTCTTTTTGTGTTATCTTTAAATGAGTTGTGCCGTAATCAGAGAAAATCTGATTGGGCGGGGGGTTGCTTCTGGCTGCTGCAGTATGCAGAATGTAGTAAGGCTGTCTCCAAGGCAGAGGGCACTAGAGACAGTTCAAGTGAGTCAGAAATTTAAAAGCAGCATGCCGGTGCTGAAATATTATCCACAGAAATGTGTCTGGTTTGTTTAAAAACAAGTGTAACTCTTGACAACAAAACTGATCTCTGCTGCTGGAGCAATATATACAGTTCCCAGTGTTTACTCTCTCCCTTTCCCGCATGCAATCAAGCTTGCACCAAGTCTCCCAAAACACCAAAAAATCATTTGTTTGTTGGAACATTTTTCACACGCAAAAACAGTACATGCGGTGACACGATCATTGTCCAAGTGGAAGCTAAGTGAATAACAAATACTGTCTTGTCCCAACTTAATCTCACAAATCTCCTGTGCACATAATATAGTGCCCATGGCTTAGAGAAACCAATAAGCACTTCTGAACCAGCAGACACTGTCTGACTGAATGCTGAAGGCAGATTTGGTGTTAAAATATTAGATTTTGTGAGAACAACAGAGGTCTTTAGACAGACAGTGTAGGTAAAATGTAAAACCCAATTAGAGTGGGTTATGGGCACTTTGTGGTAAACATGGATGTCAGGCTCTGAGGGATGAGGAAGTCAGAGGTCAGAGTCAAACATGAAGTTCATATTAAGCCACTCCTCAGTAGGCTAATACCCTAGTACTTTTAGGAACTGCACTATTTGGTCTTTTTTAAATCAATTAAATTAAAATAAGCTGGGGGGATGTCATTTTATTTGGAACAACCTCTCAATACCTAACTGAAGCATTTGTGCACTCAAAGCTGTTTTGCTGCTATGTGTACAAGAGACTTTCAGATATTGTGTATTCTGTAAAGTTGCTCTTCAGCGGATTCTTTATCTGAAAGTTTTGTCCATGCTATCCTGCAGAGGCCTAATTGGATTGAGACTTGGAAGCAGAGGAGATTAGTCCAGAGTAGTTCTAAAAGAAAATCATGCTATATGCATACTATCTAGATATATATGTTTTTACAAACCTTTACTGGATTTTATATTTACTGGATAACCAAAGGGCTGTAGTTATTTGGAACACTATGTTGTCTGCGAATCATTTTAGTGTTGGATTAGACTGCTGGCTTTACCCCTTCATAATATTTTTGTTCTATTAAATGAAAATGGATACTTTTTTACCAACTTACACATTTATTGTGAAATTGATTTCATTTGCACAATTCAAACCTAAAGAAATAAAGGTATGGAGAGGGAACAATACGGAGGAGGTAAGAGATCTACCTCACTTTACTTTCTTCTGCACTGACCTTGCATTACAAAGAAGCAATTGAGACAAAAAGAGAAAAAAGGGGGTGGGGGGCTGTGTTAGGGGTTGGAAAGCGGTACAAGGAAGGAGGGAAGAGAGGTGGACAAAGATGGGGGAGAGGGAAATTAGGAGGGGCAGTGAGAGGGAGGAGTCACATGAGGGTTCTTCACTGCAGTATTTCATCTGTTAGCAAGTCTCTGCATCTGCCTCTTTTTTTCCGACTCTCCACAGGACTGCTGAGTCAGCAGGAGCCTATGTCAAACAGTTTCCCTTGTTTTATATCTGAATGTTTACAGCTTCCACTACCAAAGACACATGTATGACGGTAGTCCTTGTATGCGTGTGTATGTGCGGCAAGGACAGCAAAGGCTGTTTGAGTGCATTGCTGTTAGCAGTGTAAAGATAGGTCACTACGAAGGGATGACATTGAAACAGCACTGCTAGTGGGGTGGGCTCACTGCTAACACTTTCTTGGAGGATGTGTATGCATGCATGTGTGTGTTTATTAGGGAGATAGGGGTTAAAGCAGGTGCAGTGCTGCTTCACAGCACACCTGACTATGGTGGACTGTGCACATAGAAAATTGTGTGTGTGTGTGTGTGTGTGTGTGTGTGTGTGTGTGTGTGTGTGTGTGTGTGTGTGCGTGCGCGTGTGGTGCAGAGAGGCAGGCCGGTGGAGTGGTGCAGCAGCAGTGGGAAGGGAGCCAGAAACACTCGACTGCAGAGGAGAGAATGGTGCAGAGTCCCATCACACACGCACGCACAAACACACACATACTTACTGAGAGAGAGGCACAGATTCTGTCTGGGGAGTGTGAGCCCATGCTGAGACAGGATGTTAGAGGGGAGGAGGAAACTTGAGGAACCTAAACGATACTTCTGTTTCATTTCATTTTATATTATGTACATTTAAAAGCATTTGGCTTTCATTTGAGAATATCAGAATAGTTGCTTAAATGGCATATATATATATATTAGGGGTGCAACGATATTCGTATCGATATTGAACCGTTCGATACAGTGCTTTCGGTTCGGTACGCATATGTATCGAACAATACAACATTTGTAATTTATTTTATCAATTTTCCTTCTGACGATGCTGTCTGTGTTGAGCGCTCAGTGAATCTGCGTTCGACTACTCCGCCTAGGCTGCACTGTCCAGCGCAGATCCACTGAGCGCTCAACACAGACAGCATAGTCAGAAGGAAGAGCGCAGGGCAAGCTAGCGAGACAGAAGTTAAGCTCTCCTTTTAACATGGACCTCCCCCACTCTCATTCAGATCTGGCGTTTGGAATTATTTTGGTTTTCATGTGACGTATGACCCTGAAGGTAAGCGAGTCATGGACTAAAGTAAAACAGTATGTTGAATGTGCCATGCAATGCTCAATTACATTGGTGTGAACTAGTGTGTTAGCGCAGTTAGCTCGTTAACGTGTTGGCCGTCTAGCCCCATGCACGGAGCGATCGGCGGTAGCTCGTTAATGGAGATTTGCCGTGTTGTGGCGTTAAGGTCATTTCAACGAGATTAACCTGAAATGAAATGAAAGATCCCATCTTGAGGAGTTTGCCCCCTCACATATACTACTGTGCCACAAACAGGACTTTGATATCACCAACCCTTCCCATGTTATTACGGTGTATCTGTCACGGCGGGGTGCGCCGATGTGTGTGGAAACAGGACCCAAAAGCAGATGATGACGAGGAATTGTAATGATTAACAGAAAGGTGAACCTTTAATGCGATGACGGCAGGGAAATGAACCAAGAGACCAAAAACAAACAGGCAAAACACTAAGAAACAAAATACTAAATGGTACTGAGACCAAAACCTAAACTATGACTGTGGTGGAAAAATAATAAACAAAGACCATGACTAAGACTAATAATACATAACAGATGAAAACTAGAACTATGACTGAGGTGAGGTAAACAGGCTAAGACCATGACTAAAACTGTGACCCTGGTGAGATAAACAGACGAACCGACAATGGCATGAAGAAAACAAAAGGCTTAAATACAGACATGAGGTGATCAGGGGAAGTGGGGACACATGGGGGAACAGCTGACAGACATAAACCTAATGACAGGACCAGGAGAGAAAGCTAAATACAATGAACAAAGAACACATGACATTGTCAAAATAAAACAGGAAATACTAACAACTAAACATGACAACACAACTCAACAGACCCAACACGTGATGAATAAATACCAAACCCCAAAACATAGAAAACCCAGGAACAATAACCAATAACTGCCTAAACTAAAGGCAAAATAGGAAATAACACAAACTAATAACATATCAAAAAATACAAAGAAAACTCAGAGTGCTGGGTCGGAGACCCAGCCTGTGACAGAGCCCCCCCCCTTAAGGGCGGATTCCAGACGCCCGAAAACAACCAGAAAACAAACACAAAAACCACAACAACCCACCCAGGGCGGGCGGAGGGGGACCAGGAAGGAGGGCCGGAAACAAAACCAAAAACAAAGCACCAGAAGCACACAGGCCAAAAACAACAAGGGCACAAAAATCCGAGACCCATCTTCAGGAGGGCTACCACGGACCCGGCAGAACAGGAGCGCATGGCGAAGCGGTTCAGGTGGCCGCCCCGGAGGTCGACAGCGAAACCAAAGAAAATCCAAAAGTTCAGGAGGCCGCCCCGGAGGTCGACAGCAAAACCAAAGAAAATCCAAAAGATCAGGAGGCCGACCAGGAGGCCAACGGTCCAGCAGTCCAAAACCCATGAGCTCAGGGGGCCGACCCGGAGGTCGAGAGCACAGCAGGTCAGAAGACAAAAGTCCAGGAGGCCGACCCGGAGGTCGAAAGCACAGCAGGTCGGAGGTCAAAGGTCCAGGGGGCCGACCCCGACGGCAATGATGTCCAGCTGACGGCCCGGAAAGTGGCCGGCGATCCCGAGGGACAAAACGAGGCTTGGGCGACGGCAACACAACCGCAGAACCAGGCGAGGCCGACACAGAAACAGAGGCCGAAGCCGGACCAGGCGGAGGCGAAACAGGAACAAAAGCCGAAGCCGGCCCAGGCGGAGGCAAAGCAGGAACAAAAGCCGAGGCCGGAACTGACGACAGCGAAACAGGAGTCGAGGCCGAAACCGGACCAGGCGAAACAAAAGCAGAAGCCGGACCAGGCATAGCAGAGGCCGCAGCCGGACCAGGCGAAACAAAAGCAGAAGCCAGACCAGGCGTAGCAGAGGCCGCAGCCGGACCAGGCGAAGATGACGACACTGACGAAGCCGGACCAGGCGAAGATGACGACACTGACGAAGCCGGACCAGGCGAAGATGACGACTCTGACGAAGCCGGACCAGGCGAAGATGAAGACACCGAAGCCGGACCAGACGAGGCTGAAGACACCGAAGCCGGACCAGACGAGGCTGAAGACACGGAGGCCGGACCAGACGAGGCTGAAGACACGGAGGCCGGACCAGACGAGGCTGAAGACGCACAGGCCGGACCAGACGAGGCTGAAGACGCACAGGCCGGAGCCGCAGCAGACGACGCACAGGCCGGAGCCGCAGCAGACGAAGCACAGGCCGGAGCCGCAGCAGACGAAGCACAGGCTGGAACTGGACCAGGCGAAGCACAGGCTGAAGCTGGACCAGGCGAAGCACAGGCCGAAGCTGGACCAGGCGAAGCACAGGCCGAAGCTGGACCAGGCGAAGCAGAGGCTGAAGCTGGACCAGGCGAAGCAGAAGCACAGGCTGAAGCTGGACTAGGCGAAGCAGAAGCACAGGCTGAAGCTGGAACAGGCGTAGCAGAAGCAGAAGGTGGCTGGACGAGCTCCTCGGGCCCGCCAGCAGACGTGGCATGAGGCTGGAAGGGCTCCTCGGGCCCCCCAGCAGACGTGGCATGAGGCCGGAAAGGCTCCTCGGGCCCCCCAGCAGACATGGCATGAGGCCGGAAAGGCTCCTCGGGCCCCCCAGCAGACGTGGCATGAGGCCGGAAGGGCTCCTCGGGCCCCCCAGCAGACGTGGCATGAGGCCGGAAGGGCTCCTCGGGCCTCCCAGCAGACGTGGCATGAGGCCGGAACGGCTCCTCGGGCCCTCCAGCAAACGTGGCATGAGGCTGGTGCGGTTCTCCTGAACCCCCAGCTGACGAGGCGTGAGGCTGGACGGGCTCCTCGGGCCCTCCAGCTGATGAGGCATGAGGCTGGATGGGCTCCTCGGGCCCTCCAGCTGACGAGGCATGAGGCTGGATGGGCTCCCCGGGCCCTCCAGCTGACGAGGCATGAGGCTGGTGTGGTTCTCCTGAACCCCCAGCTGACGTGGCATGAGGCTGGACGGGCACCTCGGGCCCTCCAGCAGACGAAACTTGAAGCCGGCTGGGTTCACCCGAACCCCCAGCAGACGAAACTTGAAGCTGGCTGGGTTCTCCTGAACCTCCAGCAGACGAAGCATGAAGCTGGCTGGGTTCTCCTGAACCTCCAGCAGACGAAGCATGAAGCTGGCTGGATTCTTCTGAACCTCCAGCAAACGAAGCATGAAGCTGGCTGGAGTCTTCTGAACCTCCAGCAGACAAAATGTGAGGCCGGACGGGCTCCTCGGGCCCTCCAGCTAACACTGAAAAAGGCTGCACAAACTGCACCTCCGTCCCCGGCTCCAAAACGGCCTGGTTTGCAGTCCCACAACAGCTTAGCTGAGCCTGATGGCTAGCATTTCCTGTGCAAACAGTCTCTTTGCAGCCGAGCTCATGAACCGGAGAAGCAGTGTCAGTTTCAAAAACCTCCGGAGAAAAAACATGAGGAGCCAAGATATAGTCACTCACTTGTGTTTGTGATACGGAGCGTCGGTGGCGCGCACGCCGCTTTTTCTTAGGAGTGGAAGATGGCGGAGCAATGAGTGGAAGTCCCTGATAACTCCGAGGTCCCCCGAGAGCCAGTCGAGTTCCCCGGAAAGAATGCTCGTGCTCCGGAATGAGCCACGGCTTCCACCGGAGCTCCTCCTCCAAGAGAGCGCAGAATATAGACTGGCGCTCGTCGTCGTCCAAGTCTATGGTGTGCGGAGCTTCCTCGCGCTGAACTGTGACAGGAGTATGGCGAAACTGTGATGAGGGCGTGGAAACTGGCGAGCTGAGAGGTGGTGACGCTGCGGCGAATCTCAGCGAACCGACACGAACACACTCAGGTTCCGGAGGCAGCAATGGTGATGACTGATTGTGGGGTTGTTGTGACTGGTGGGTGCTGGAAGCCATTTCCTGACTCGACAGTCCCTGAGCCTGCAGCATCTCCTTTATCCTCGTAAAGGCAGCAACTATGGCAGGTGAGTCCGGGAGCTGGAGAAGGCGGGGATCCCTCTCCATAATAGCTTCAGCAACGTTAATCATTACCAACTTGCTCTTCAAATCGGGCGCTGAAAAGATGCGGTCGAGGATCGCTTGGATCCGAGCAGTCTCCTCCAGACACTCGGTGAGAGCAGAATCCGCTGGGTCCATGACTGGTCGGTTCGTACTGTCACGGCGGGGTGCGCCGATGTGTGTGGAAACAGGACCCAAAAGCAGATGATGACGAGGAATTGTAATGATTAACAGAAAGGTGAACCTTTAATGCGATGACGGCAGGGAAATGAACCAAGAGACCAAAAACAAACAGGCAAAACACTAAGAAACAAAATACTAAATGGTACTGAGACCAAAACCTAAACTATGACTGTGGTGGAAAAATAATAAACAAAGACCATGACTAAGACTAATAATACATAACAGATGAAAACTAGAACTATGACTGAGGTGAGGTAAACAGGCTAAGACCATGACTAAAACTGTGACCCTGGTGAGATAAACAGACGAACCGACAATGGCATGAAGAAAACAAAAGGCTTAAATACAGACATGAGGACAGTATCCTGTGACAGTATCCATATAAATGGCCAACCCTGTACATATACAAACATAGTTCTCAGCTTTTAATAACGCTAAACCAGTTGATAGACATTTTATGTTAAATTATGTTGATCATTCTCATAAATTTTTGTATTTTTTTCAAACTTTAAATGGATATAAATTGGTTTAAATGTCCATCCATCCATTTTCTTCCGCTTATCTGGGGCCAGGTCGCGGGGGCAGCAGCCTAAGCAGAGAAACCCACACCTCAAATTCCCAGACCAAGCGAGAGATGACGTCTCTCGCTTGGCCTGGGAGCACCAAGACATTTCCAGGCCAAGTGAGAGATGTAATCTCTCCAGCGTGTCCTGGGTCTGCCCTGGGGCCTCCTTAATGGTTTAAATGTAATGTATTAATCTTAGTACTATCATCACTAATGCTGTTTATTTGTATTCACAGGTTGTTCAAGCATGGACGTAATTGTGGCCAGTAGCATTAATGCACTAAATGGAACAACGGTAAAAATCTCTTGTGTCTTCACTTCCTGCTATAAGATGGATGTTACCAAGTTTGCCATGAATTGGACCTACCAAGAAACACTCAACGATACACAGGAACTGGTAAAATGGATACTTCATTAATTTTTAGCAAAGTACTTACATTTTAAATCTCTGAGCCTGTTACAAAAGCTTGCTCTCTTTTCATAGTTTATGACATACTATAAGAAAAGGGGAATGGTGCCTCTTCGATCAGAACGGTTCGGAGAAAGGGTCACGTTTGCTGGGAACCTGGATAAGAATGACCTGTCAATCACTCTATCAAATGTTCAACTGGAGGATGAGGGTATTTACAACTGCTATGTGAGAAACCCCCCAGACCGCATCCAGGGACATGGTATCATACAGCTTAATGTTGTCACAGAACGTAAGATTCTTATTTTAACTTCTGCACACACAAAGTGGGTAACCTTATCCCACTGATCAACTTGTGAAACAAATGCATGTGCGTCAGAATTACATTCCCATTTCACTAAGCATCATTTGGTGCCATTTAACATCATGCAATATGAAATCATCTCAGAACAACAAGTTACAATAACCACAGCACAAAATGTTGTCAGTTTGGAAAATAAAACAAATATTCAACTACACCAGATTCCTAAAAAATTCCACTTGTCAGTAAGACAAAAAATAGTATCTCACTACTAGTAGTAGCAGATAGTGAACTATACCACATGCGAGTTTAACTTTATCATAACATTGATCATACTGGGGCTGTTTGCACTGCTTTGACTGCTTTGATTATCCTGTGTAGGATGAGCTGCAGCTTTGCTCCTCTCTTATGCTGGGCAGACACTGCGATTTTTTCAGTCGCGCGATTCAGCTCCTGCTCAAACTGTACTATTGACTCGCAGGGGTTAGAAGTTCGTAGGTCACGATGCTGGGTCTCACACTATACCGCCCGATGCTCTGATGCGACCTGAGTGCTCACACTGTGCCTCCATAAAATGAAGGTTATAACAGAAATTCTGTCGCTCGCTCTCT
Organism: Copadichromis virginalis; assembly: GCF_057382275.1. Lineage (NCBI taxonomy): Eukaryota > Metazoa > Chordata > Actinopteri > Cichliformes > Cichlidae > Copadichromis > Copadichromis virginalis. The sequence goes on along the minus strand of NC_140631.1, from coordinate 15,838,709 downwards.
CTCTCTGTCTTTCACTCACACAGACACGCACACCACCACCATCAACTTTGCTAAATTGCTAATGAAAAACATTGATCAGGCAGCTGTGATTGAGTAGCAGTGTAGATCCAACTATTTTCACGGTTGTTGTGGTCATGATAATTTTGTGAGGCCACATCGAAAAGGCTCGGGTGAGCTTGAAATAGTTCTACAAGTTGTGCCTCCATCGCTTGTGTCCAGATCACACGCTGCACTGCCGTGCTACGCTGTCTTTTTCGCTGACATTTGTGTTTGCGCGTACGCAGTGTGACAAGCTGCGGTGACACCCTCAGTCAAACTTGTTTGAAATCCTCACGACCAAGCGATTGATGATCGGGAGCTGGTCGTAAGGTGTTAATCGCTTCTCGTTAACCCACGTATAATACACCAGCGGTCCCCAACCCCCGGGCCTCGGACCGGTACCGGTCCGTGAGTCGTTTGGTACCGGGCCGCGAGAGTTGAGGCTCAGGTGTTAAATGTATAGTTTTCAGGGTTTTTATTGGTTTTCAGCGTTATTTTGTTATCGTTATCGCCAAAATTTGTATATGTTTGTTTCTCGAGCATGACGATCTCCTGATGATGATGATTCAGCTTTTTTACTTATTAATGACCAACAAGAGGTTGAACTTAGTCCATCAGCATCTCTCACACACACATATGCACTCACATGGACCAACTCAGCAGCACTTTCTTACTTTCCACTCTGTTTAATCAACCCTACAGAGCTTTTAGTCAGCACTTCACTTGTCTACAAAATGCTTAACCCTTTCCTCTCCTTTCCTCTCCTTTCCTCAGTCCCACCTCCAAGGGATTCAACCATTGCGGTTGCCATTGGGGCTTCTGTGGGAGGAGCATTAGCACTGCTGATCCTTTCCATGGTAGTTGTGAAATGTCTCCGTCGACACAGGAAACAGGAACTCATTTCAGAGGAGAAAATGGAGGAGGAGGGGAAACTGGAGGCTGAAGGTGTTGCGGAAGAAGGAACCAAGTAAGAGATCTTGGCATAAAAGCATTAACCATCACTTGAAAACTACGAGCAGCACAAACACAGAAAAGTAAAGAAGTTGGATGCCACTTCTCTTACAGCAGCTGTTTTCCTACAACATAGGCTACGTATAAAAAGAGTATTCTGCCATGGCAAATATCACATAGCACACTTAGGAAAAATGTCTGGTACTTTTTTTCTGTTGTTATTATTATTGTTACTGCCATTTTTTCCCAGTTAAGTTCAACTTATAAAGGAAAAAAACAAAACGCCCCATGCTTGGCTCTTCTTGGGCAGAAATGTAGCAAGTGCTTTTATTTAAAAGAAAAAAGAAAGAAAGAAGTGCTGGAGTAGTGAACTATGCAATATCCAAGTTTAACTTTATTATAATATAAATAGTACAGAAGCTGTTTTGACCCAAAAACACCAGTGAGTTTGTGCCAGGTGTTGGTTATAGTGCAGGTTTAATTGTTAACAATGGCCAGGAATGGAAAGAGTTTTGCTGGCACAAAAGAAATAAAATAGCCCTGACAGAACTATGTCTTTGACTTATTCACTTTATCATCATTGAAAACATTGAAAGCTATAATGGACAACAGCAGACACCCTCTCCACACTGGCTGGGCAGACGGCTCCTAAGTCTTTTTAACACCCTCTTTTATCCCCATTTTTGAAATGAGTTAAATATTTTATTTATGTATTTATTTATGGTTATAAATGTATGGATGTGTGCTTTTAAATTGAGATGCTGGATGTTTGAATTTCCCCTTGGTTGTGAATAAAGTACGTAGCTATTTATCTATGTGTCATTCTACTTCAAAGCCAACCTGCTGTCATAATGTTGCATCTCTTTTTGCTACAGGCAACCATAATGGATCATGTGGTTAAACCAGAAGCCTGTGGAGCTCCCAAAACCCTGGTAAATATCTCCTCAGCTAAACAGTTATTTATCCACTGGAAGCCCATTGTCTGCTATGGAGTGTAACTTGACCTGAAGAAAAAAAAGGAAATACAGTTAACTTAAACCTTAGTAATATTAGCTTTCCATCTTACTTGCTACTTAAGAATGTCATTAGCAAGAAATTTAAAGGGACTTGTAATGAACAGAAGACACTATACCTATTGCATTTAAGTAAAAAATGTTACTTTCTCTTGTCTTTCAGACATATCCATCCCTTCTTGAGGATCTATAGTAATCACACCTCTTTATGCTTCCATCCCGTTTGCATGTTTGTGTGTGCGCGGATGTCTAATGCACATATATCTGTTTCTTTGTGTGTGTGTGTGTGTGTGTGTGTGTGTGTGTGTGTGTGTGTGTGTGTGTGTGTGTTGAGGATATTTTTGTATGTCTGAATCAAATGTGTCTATTTCCTCGAAAATATCTGGTAACTTACCCAGTAAATGCATATTGTTTTATTCATAGCTTTAACTCACTGTTAATAACATTAGAGGTTTTTCTTATGACACAGAATGCCATTTTCATAGCATAATATATGGTGGGCTATGGGGCTGGGCGGTATGACTTAAAAAATTATATGAGGGTATATTTTGAATATAGAACTTTAACTAAAAAACTGAATGACAGTGTAATATTTTTGCTGTTACTGTTTGTATAGCTGTAATGTTTTATATTCAATCCCATGCTTTGGGAGAAAAACCTTTAACTGCCTGCAATGAGCTATTGATAAATATAACAGCGGTTGTGGAGATAACGCTTCATACATAATGAAAGCTGAAGCTATTTCAACTATCATATGCAGCATGTATATCTGTTGTGGCAGTAAATTGCTGATAACTCCAATGTCTAACACGTCCAATGTTGGGGTTTTGTTTTGAATGGGGTTTTTTTGTTGTTTTTTAACATACATACTGTGAATCTAGTGGGGTATTTTTAAACATTGCCTTAAAGTCTTTTAACTGCCTGTATGGACACCATGTCTTAACATACATTAGATGCACAGCTGGATTTTGCTATTATATAAATATGACCAGTTTTCAGTGAGTAAGCCAAATTATGTTTACACGGAGCTCGAAATCTACTTGTGTCTGAGTCAGAAAGCATTCTCAAACATTCCTAATATCTGGTGAATTTTGACAAAGCAGTTGGTCTGTGCACTCTACAGATTTTTTATTCAGTCAACTTCTCTCAGAAACCAGAAAAACAAGTGCCCCATTAATATTTGTCTTTACACTAGAATACTGCAAATACTTCAAACCATTTCATTATTGCAAATATTTCAAAATAACAAAATGTTTTTTAGTATCTACACATTTTTGAGCTGCCTCTGTCCTATGTCTTAGCAGTTTGTTATTAATAAATTGAATAACTTAAATGAATAACCTGATTACATGAATTGCTTTTCAGAATATGTTATGTAGGTTAGATTCTATACTAATGCAAACAAAATAGCATTCTTTATTCTTTTTTTCTATTTCTTTTTAAAATAATTCTACTGTATGTCATACCGTCCACCCCCATAACAGGAACCTTTCCATTAAGCCTGATACTGTATAGGAATGACTTGGAGTGCCTGAATAGAGAAGTTGCAGTGATAAGCACAGATTTCATTCATTCTCTGTTTTACATACAATTAAAACGTTTTAGTCTTGATGATATCTGTGACTGCACTGCATTATACAGTCATTTGCATATTCCACTCAGGATTCTCAGAAATCCACACAATATAAACACAACTAACACTTTGTCAAAGAACAAAAACATACGAAAGAAAGTTTAAAATGACGGCCACAACATTGAAGAATATTGAGTCTTATAATTTATGTGCCAACTTTTATTGATAGAATCTATTAAAGGTTGTCACAACAGTGACCTACACACAGACAACAGCAATATATTGTACTAATCTCCATCTCCTATATCACGAGCTGGTATAAGTCACAGCTGAAAGCAAATATTTGAATGTTTACATTCCTAACTGACAGAAATCCTGTTTTATAGAAACATAAAAATGGACAAACTGAATCACTGCTTCCCAATTTATACACTTTTTAGAGTGTATATAAAAGCTTAAGAAAAAATGTGTATTAAATAGTTGTAAAGCTTTACATATTCTATTCTAGCTAAGTCTCCAAAGTAATGACTTTACCTCAACAACGGTGTGCAAAACTGTTTGCACCTCAAAACAGTGATACATATTCTAATGTTAATGTAGTGGAGATCATGTGAATATAATGGAAATGGGGAAAAAAACATATATAGTGCAGATATTGTAATGATATTAAAACTGTTATAGGGAATGTGTGATTGTGTATTTCACTATAAGGTTGACTAGAGAATCTTGAATGTTTTTAAAATATATATTCTCCTAGTAAAATACTTGATCACTCTTTAATATCAGTCCAGCATGTACACTTTGTTATTGTCAGAATGTCCCATGATGATTCAACTTCAGTTTACTACGATAATGAGACAGCAGTGTCACAAGGTGATGTCTCAGTAACTGTTAAACGGGAGGGTTCCAAATCTGGTGGCTTGGCCTGACCTGGGTTTTGGCTCTGTTAAAAAAAAAATTTTTAAAAAAGTTGTGTACAGGTCTATATTTAGGTCTGTTAAGATCTATGATTTTATCATTTGTTGTCCATTATTATGGATGATGCACTGCATAATTTCATCAAATATTAATGGCACATCTAGTCACTGTAATATGTTCACAACCTTGTATTGCTCTGTGCTGGTCAATAAAAGCTAGAATTGTCACTTCGTACAATCATGTGCTAAAGAATAATAAAGTGATTACAAAATTTTGAGTTTTTTCATTAGCTTTTTCACATGGTAAATGGCCTGTATTTATATAGCGCTTTACTAGTCCCTAAGGACCCCAAAGCGCTTTACATATCCAGTCATCCACCCATTCACACACACATTTCCTGGTACACTGCTGTCTGTGTGTAATCATGCATGTTTAAGTTACAGGGTTTGTTGACCCATAAGATGATGGCAGATTAACATTTAGGGCAAATTTACTGCAGTTATCACCAGACAGGTTTTATCAGCAATATAGTATATATTGTGGTGTAGTATACTTATTATTCAAAACAGTTTACAGTTAAAAAAAAATATAATGTGCTAGATATTGTGCACTGCTGTTTTCCACCTCAAGCTATGAATTTGCCCTGAATAGTTTCTGTTATATCACTTTACATGTTAGTGGACATCAAGTTATGCTTGCACTGCGCTGCCTCTAAACAAGTGGCAATGTATTTCAAATAAATATATATGAAAATATCAGGTTTTTGTCCTTTTTTAACCATCCATCCATTAGATATACATGTTTGTTCTGATCATTGCAAAAATGCAATATGTTACACATCACTTGGTACCTTTTGGGTTTTTTTTTTTCTTCATTTCATATTTCATTGTCTTACTTATTTACACACCAGAGAAAATTATTTGTTACACTGATTGATATGTTACTTTCCTGTTAGTCCATAACATGAAATGCACTGTCACATTATTACCAGTCAAGCCGATTGTTCAGTCTGACGTCACTAGCCATGTCTGGGTCTAAATTCCGCTGCAGGTCCATATATCAAACGATCACTATGGCATTACTGAGAGTTGAAAAACTGTCTAAAGTCTTTCATCTTTAATAAAATGATCAGCGTTCTGCTCTACCAGGTGTAACAATTGAGTTTAACATCCAGGCATCCATGAAAACGGAATTTATGACATTTAACGGAGTTAGAAGTTAGCAGGGAGTTAGCTCGCTAGCTTCTATCTAAATAAAATATAGCATGTCCTGACTGCGGGGTTTAGGAAACAAATTAAAACGTACAGCTCTGTTATCACTTCCAGTATAAATGAAGACAGAAAACTAAACAGCAGTGACGTTTGTAGGGTTACTGAAGTTGGGCTAGCTATAGCTAATGATGTGCTACGTGACCGCTAGCGACACAGCTATGTTAGCATAATATAAACAAGCTAACTTTTTTTCCACTCGATAAAAGTTAACGTGAGTGTTCTCGGTGGTCAGGAACAAATGTAATCGCATGGCAGGATGCTGTAAAAGGACCAAATTTCAGCCAGGAGAACAACTGAGATAATCCATCCACAATACGAGGTTAGTCATTCATATACTGCTGCATGGGCTGGGCTGTAGTTACATCCTAAGGTTTTAAAACTGAGCTTAAATAAATGATTAGTGGTAATAAAAGCCGAGGGAGCTCAACAGGGATCACTGACTGTTTTAGGAGCTTTTTGAGATCAAATAAAAGAAAATACATAACATTAAACATGTTAACAACACAAAAGCCATATTAAACGCAGACTACTTTAGACCTGGAAGTAAGATTCGTCGCGTCATCACTGAACAACCGGATAGTGTTAAGCTTGAGCTACTTATTGACTCTCTGGCACAAATCCCAACAATTTGTCTTCTAGTGTTTGTTTGACCACACAGAAAGAAAGTCAGAATTCTGACTTTTTTCTCAGAATTCTGAAAAAAGAGGCCCCCACTTTTTTATTCCAGTAGCCCGAATCGTCTTCTGTACAGAGCTGAAAATACAAAGCAAAGCTGAAAACCAGCGCGAAGACACTTTAAAGCAATCAACTACAATTCTACACTGTAGAACCATGTACAGGGAGAAATGTAAGCCAATGTGCTACAAGCCTGGCTGCTCATCACTGCTTTTGTTACCTGATAAAGATCAGGCTCTGACTGCTGGGCTGAGGTTGGCATACATTAAATCTGCTTTGATAGCTTCCTCTTAGTATGTTGTGGTATGTGGGATTCTTTTATCATTAGCAAAAATTGGCTAATTCTATTCAAGGCTACCACTAGCACAATAACATGAGTAGCATAAATTTGGCTAATAGCTAACCTAATTTTATATATATTTATTGTTTTTCAATTTATTGTTTTCTGTGTATTAATAAAGAAAACACTTTGTGAAATTTTATACTAACAAAGGTATTTGTTTCTTTTCTTCCCACATTGCAAAGCTAGGACATCACAACAAAGTGATTGGTCAGGTGCAATGTTGATCTTGGAACATTATTATGACAATGCAGGATCAACACCAAGATGGGGAAGCGCATTATGCATTATCAAAAATGTTGTGTGATTACAGGAACAAGTAAAAATCAATATAGCACCAGTTGTCACAAGCATGATAACATAACTCTCGCTTTATGCTGCAGTCTATTTAGAGTCCTGGCATCGCCTCATGTCTTTGCACTGAGTGGAAAACAAAGTCACCAAAGAAAACTGGCAAGGATTCAGACCTCCATGCAATTGCCACAGTAGGAACCCCTTTTTCAGAGTCAAAGCTAACCTGTGCTATCAAATCCTTCATCCATTAACACCGCTAACAGCTGTAACCATGTTGCGACTTATAGCATCCCATCATTCACCTCTGTCTTTGACAGTATTGCGCAGCATATTTTCTTTTACTACTATGCTATGCCACCAAGTGAGTATCTTTCAACTGTTCCAAGGATCTGTTCTTTACACTATGATAGCTCAAGTACACATTATACGAGCAGTAATTAGTCTCAAAGCTAGAAAGCCAAGCTGTACTCTGATCTCATCCAAGAGGAAAAGTTGGAGCTGCTCCACTGAGAATGAATCAGAGGTGACTTTGTTAATGAAGATTAAAGGATGCATTCAGTGTCTTTACTACAACGCAGACAAGAAGCAAACCTACATCAAACCATGCACAGATTGTTTTGATCTATCTTAGACCCAGAAGGCAGTTTCAGTAATACTTCGATTTTGAAATAATGTTTTCAGCTCTGGAAGAGCTTTCATAATGACAACAGTGCAACAAATCTGACACTTCAACTACAAAGGTGATACAGAAATGTCAGATTAAAAACCATGGTCGAGAAACCAAAAGCACAAGTCTACAGAGAAACAGCTAATAACAGCTGTGTGTAGTTTGACAAACATTCCTATCATGTATAATAGGAGATTTAAATGTTCTTGTGAAGTTAATCACACAACATGTGGGACATATAAACCCAAACAAAAATAAAAACTTAAAGACAACAAAATGATGAGTTTAAAGGGTCTGGCTACAGTGCTACTGCACAAAACCTATTTCTGCAAACAGTTTTTATACTTAAACCTTTTAGACACCAAGCTACCATCTTGTTAAAGAGTACTGAGCCAATTATACACAACTTGATATCTGACTTTTAACAATGAGACAATATAATACTGCACAATAAACCTCCAAAACTAATTTTCAGCAAGAGGCCAGCTGAGGTTCATAAAATATCGGCTTTGCCATCTGGTACTTAACATCTCTAACTTTACTGGTAGGTGTGTGAGTGTGCGAATCAAAATGGACAGCACATTTGCTCTTAACTTTTAGACATGACTCACCTTTTGATGAATGCGGATCCGCACCGACAGACAGATGGATGGATAGACATATAAATAACGGGAGCACAAACTGCAGGAACAACACAAATTTGAAAAAGAAAGCAAAGACAATGAAAGACAAAAAGTCAAGCATGCAGCAACATCTGAAAAGGGCGACAAAGAGAATGGGTGCTGGAGAAGCAGAGACAGATTGACCTGCTCAGGTAAAGAAAAGGAGGAAGGACAGATGAAAAGGAGAGGTGGAGAGAGGCCCACACCTTGTCTTCCTCCACTCAGATGCGTTGTGAAATCTGCTCACTCACCGGCTGGTGCAGAGAGAGAGAGAGGGGGGTGGGGGGCGGGGTTGGGGGGGGGGGGGGGGGGTCGAAGTATGGGGTGAGATGAAGGTTAACCAGAGAGGTGAAAGTGGTGGGTGGCTGGGTGGATGGCTATGAGAGGATGGAGGTATGGAAATAGAAAAAAGGAGAGGGAAGGGACTAAGAGCTCAGTGTTTCTCTGTAGCTGTATTCAGAGCAGTATGGCACCACTGCAGCATTTCACTGGCTTGGCCGTCCCAGAAACAGATCCTCCACTCCCTCCCTCTCTCCGCCTCTCATCTCACCTCCCTCCTTTGCCTCCTGTCATCTCTCCTCCCCTAGCTCCTGTCATCCCCCCACCTGCTCCCCTGACCGCTCATCCCTTCTTTCCTCCTGTACCCATCCTGTCTTTCCTTTCCTTTAACTTCTCTTCCGCTGACCCACATCCTCCACTCCTGATCCTAAATGTTCTCTTCTTCTCTCTTTAGTGCAACATCCTCTCTTGCTTTGCCTTCCTTCTTTACACACATCCAAGGTCACCCTGTCCAGTGGCAGGTGTGTGAGCATGTGCTCACATGTGACTGTGTGGCAGTGTGCATATGCAAAGATGGATGTGTTGATTTATCACTGTATATGTGTATGCATCTCATTCTGCCTCTTTTGCCGTGTGCATATATCATGGATTTACTAAGAATTCATCTACATATTTGCCTACACATACCTTGCTGTGTAAAGGCAGAGGATGTCTCTCACTATGTATCAGTGCAACCCACACATACTCGAACTTGGAAATGACATTAAATTCCAAACGATGTATCATCTGACAACATGTGGGTGTGTGCAAGCTGGGGAGGTCAAGGATCCATCGCGTCTCTTTGGATAGTTCTGAAAAAAAGGAGAAAAAACAGGAAATAAAATCTCGAAAGTGGTAAGGAGCATGCATAATACACATCATCAGTGTTTTATTTATGTTTATTCATCTTTTATTTTTTTCTTGGGTCAAACATCAAATGTGTTTGCATTTTTTGTTTGTTTGTTTTTTATAAGACTGAATGGTGTAATTAACACCAATGATCATTATCATTGTGTGATAATTAAATATTAATCTGTGAAAATGTGTCAGACTCTAGAAAATGGAATTCTTTAATGTAGTGAAGATAAAATCATGTATCAGCAGACTTTATAGTGTTTTTGCTTACATTTAAATGTGCAGAATGTTGCCTTCCTCAACCTTATATCAGTTTTCCCGAGCAATAACAACAATTTAAATAATCAAAATCAAAGTAAAGAAGAACAAATACACAGACATTTGAAGATGTTCTTAAACATGTCAACATGTTGTGGTGTTTTGTCTGTGGATATTCACTTGCAGCCAAAGAGTACAGTGGGCGGGATGAGTCTGTTATGACTGTAGCTTATTTTGTGTATGACTAATCTGATTCATTTATAATTTTCTTCAGGATGTTAGATGTGATTGTGGGGTACACAAGGAGTGCTAGCAATTTACAGATGACGAACAGTTCCATTTGCAAGGCTGCAGTGCCGCAAAAAAGTAGTCTCGCTCTTTCAGCTTAATGTTATGATGGCAGGTAAAGGCCAGTAGACTTGACATGAGGCAGAGGCAAAATTTGTTGCTTGCTTACGTTTTACTTACATCACTAAGTGAAATGGGAAATTATACTGGGTGTAGAAATTGTTATGAGAAATGGCCCTGTGTGGCTCTGACGTTAGTGACAATATTATTAATGTGTTTGTTGATTGGTAGGGAAGACATGAATCTTGTGAATGAGGCCAGGCTGTACATTTCAACTACAACTTGTCGCAGTGGTCCTTCGCTGAGTTGGGTTGAAGGCCAGGCTTAGATTATTGAAAGGTATGCTATGGTCAGGTAATGCCTTGGTGCATCCATGTTTTGTAACATGGTGTTAAGAAGACCCTTTATACATTGCAAGCAAACAATCAGGCATAAAAACAATCCTATGATAGGCTCCACCCTTTCTGTAGTTGACTGTCAGTATTGCTACACTCAAATAAAGTCCAATAACACCACAATTCAATTAGAGGGAATTAGAATAAATATTTTTATTAAACCATGACATTAACACATTTAACCACAATACACACTCAAAATTATGCAAAGTCATTTTCTGCAACACTTTATTTAACAGAATTCTTTTACATTTTAACACACATATTTACTCACTTTGCTCACCTGAATATTTTTTTATATCAATAGGTAGTTTGTTCCAAACTTTTATGGCAAACAAAAGAAAACAAAATCACAAACTCGAGGGTTAAAACTTTATTTTGCAATGTTATGATCGCCTATTTTTTACAGATGAGACACCACTTTGCATCACTCTGTTTGAGTCAGAACACATGATGTGTCGCACATGAACAAGTATCAAATAGCCTAGTATGTTCATTAATCAACTGTGATAAATCAAATATACATATAAAATATTGCAAGTTTTAAACTATTTGATTTACTAACTAATTTACTGTTAAATCTCCAAAAATATATATTTCTTGTTGCATAAAGAAAAGCTAATTAATTAATAAACATTATACAAATGTATGTCAGATACAGATTTTTGTCTTCCGTAATAATAAAACTATGAAAGCTAAAGTGCAGTAAATGAAGGCTTCTTTTTTGGAAACAGCTGTATTGGTTGAACTTTAATGAGGAGGCCTGCAGATATAAGTGATATGTCAAGCAAATCTAAAGGAGACACAGGTCACACACATATGGAAGCGCTGCATAATTATTGTATGCCCATAAACCTATTTTTGTTTGACATTTTAAATGGGTCCATTTTGCACAAAGATCATGTTCTCACTTCTTTCTGGCATTTTGCACGCAAGTATCTGGGGGGTCCTTCTGAACTTTTCTAGCCAAAGCACCATCAGTAAGCTTGGTGGAGTTTTGTCTTTGTCAGGCAACAAACAGGCAATATGGGTTTTGTCCAAATTTGTACGAGAAAAAGTCTTGTTCAAATTGAAGATCTTGCTTAGGAACCATTCCAATAGATCACCTAAAACTTTGAATCAAATTCTTGAGATGATCTAAAAATCGAAAAAAGTGCTAATACCAAAAGCTTGTCAGTCGTTGTTGCTATCTTCAAGTGAATTGCTACCATGTGAACTGTGGACACTATGCTCGCACATACTGATTTTATTGGGGGATAAAAACCTGAAAACTCTTTACAAAAAATTCCACTGTAGTGATATTTTGATGACAAACTCAACACTGCTGCTGTGAAACTCAAGTATAGGGAAGAGAGCCACTGGAAGCAAAATGCGATTGCCAACACAGATATAAAGTTGAACCATGAAATGAGAGAAGCATGAAAGTGGAGACATGTGAGTATGTGGTATGGGTGAAACACCCACCCCGTGACTGACTCGGAGACCTTCTTGAGCAAAGGCTGACTCAGCCGTTCTGTGCTGGGCGCATGTGTGTGTGTGCATCTATGTGGCAGCAGACATCACCCAGTACCCCTCACCCCCACTCGCTATCCCCTCCTTCTCTCGCTCGCTCTCTCTTCACCTCTACCTCTGCAGTACCTCATTTCTCCCTGTGCCGGCACAGGAAACACGCATACTTTCTGCTTTTCTGCCTGCTGGCTCTCCTCCAGCATCCTTCTGTGCCTCTTGTGTGTTCTCCTCCCCCTCCAGCCTATGTCTCCCCCCCACCCATGGGGTTTGTTGGCCAGCCTGGTTACCTGACTATTCCTGCTGCTGTTAAAGGAGTGGAGCGGTCTGACACAACGCTGCTACCCTGGTGCCGCTCTGCCTCGCTACTCCTCTATGCCTTTCGCCTCACACTCTGCTTTGCTGGATAATTACCACTGTGTCTGCCAGAGACAGCGACAGAGGACAGGAGAGGAGGGAGGCAAAGAAACAGAGAGGCTGCACTCTTTGTTCAACTGCTGCATTCTTCAGTCTTTCCTTTCCTCTGCTTCCCCGGGCTGCAGGAGAGCAGTGCAAGGAACAACTTGATGTGAGAAAGCTCCCTAAAGGAATTTTATCCTTCTCTCTTTTGCGCTTCCTCATTCTGTTCATTACTGGGACAGAGTGCAGAGGAGGAGAGAAGAGGGAGGGACTGAGAGCAAGACTCTGCCTTCAGCTGCACAGCTCAGTGTCCCACCTTGGTCCAGAGGCACATAAGTCAAACACTCACAGTGACTGGCAGACAAGGAGACAGACTGACAGAGACACACATTGTATACATATAGACAGGCAGAGAAGAACAGAGACAGACAGGTGGCGTAGGTGTCATGGCGTCAGTGGACAGCACTGGTTCAAGTGTCTCTGGTCGACTGAGATCAGGGGATCTACTTCACGCTGGTCTGGCAGTTGCACTGCTGCTTGGTGAGTTACACTTATCTCTGTACCTTTAAGTGCCATGTCATTCCACTCTTTTCAAACATGTCTCTGGATGGGGCTATCCCTTTAATTGCCTATACATTTTAACTTGTTTCTGTGCCCTTTAGACCTTCTTCATTTGCTCCTTTTGCTCGCTTTTTCTTATTTATTATGTCTGAGTGGGTGGTACAGCCCTCTTACAGTAAATCAATACCTTTTTTTGGTTATTCTATATCTGCTATATCTACATCTGCTGCTCTGTCGCATCTGCTTCAGCGCTCATGTTTAATCATTATCTTTCCATACCCAAACACTACAATGTATGGTGCTGTCACAGGTGATGTTTAATTGTTAAACAATCAGGCCAACAATACAAACCTTTGACTTAGATCAGTTTCATGTTGTAGGGTTGCTGCTGGACTGTTTGAGTAACTGACACTTCGCACTTTGAAATTCTACTTTAAACATAGCCTTCATATAGGAGAAACTAAAACAAATAATTAACTTTTGGTTTTCAAAGTAAAGAAAAACAAGCTATAGTTTATCTACATGCATGCCTGTGTGAACATAGCATTACTGGTAATGACGTAGTGGTGCAGTGATGATCTGTGCTTTTGCTCGTACCCTCCCTGATTTTGTTGTAGTGCCCAATAGTGCCCCCACATCCAAAAATCCCCCCCTGGCTCTCAGTTGTTTGGAAAGTTGAGCACCATTGAGTTTTATGAAAGAAAAATGGGACTAGTATGTGTCCAGTATTGCAATATTAGTGTCGTCTTTAGATAACCGACAAGTAAGATTAGAATGCATCTTATCTTTCCGCTTTTTAAAATGTGTTTTAGATAAAAAAACAAAAAAAACAAACAGCACTTTGTTGTTTCAATTTTGTTTTGTTTTATTTTTTGGCAAATATTTGGGCTTTTTATGTTTTCCAACCAAACATCAGGGGTAAATATTAAAACAAATAACTTTAGTTCAATAACACATGTAATTTTGCATTTTGGTAAAGTTATTGACTAAATTATTCAAGAGTCCATGAGTCCAGGTTAGCGGCAGCACCAAGACCAAATCATCACTTGTCCCAGTAGGGTCAAATTTGGTCATAGCATATCACATACTGAAAACATGCGAACACACTTCTGACTAGCTAACACAATGCAACATTAGTTCACTTTAAAGGGATTAAACAATAGTTTAGTTCTTTTGAATAGATATGATAAATATATGTACCAGAAACTTTTAACAAAATATTCATTTAAGAAAGAGGAACAAATACAGGCAATATACACACTTCATTTACATCATAGTTCGCATACACAAAAAATAGTTGTAAAGCACAATTTTACAATTATTCATCTTATACATCTTATTCATATTCATTTGTTTCTTGTTGTATTTCATTGTCAGTACACATATTTCCAAATGAAATTGTTGAGTGTTGTGGAAAGTCATACTGCACCAAATAACACCTTCTTAGTAAAATATTTTCCCAAAAATCTTGCTAAAACAGCATTGATCTGGTTGTTTTGTCTAAATTACCAGCTAAGTTCAGTGGAATTTCTCTGAAATCATTTTCTCATAAGTACATATTCTCAGACTGAATCCCACTGTCCCAGCAGACATTAGATACACCAACAGATAAGTACAGGCAAGGCTAACACAAATAAGAAAGAAGCATAAACTGTATAACAAATTATATTTTTATCAGCAAATTCTTAAAGGATAGCCACAGCATTATAGAGCATTAACAGTCTGACTCAAGTGGTGGTGCGAGATTGGTTTACATTAAGTACCTGTAAATTTAAATAAAATAAGTTCAAATATCTTTTAACCCATAAGAGCCCAACCCATTTCCACACTCAGGAAAATTATGGGAGCAGTAAAACAGCAACATCAAGTTCAATCAACAAAATAGATTATATAAGAGGTGTCACCGTAGGTTCTTAAACATTAAAATATGTAACTCAATATCCCCAAAATACCTTCATTTTCACAAATGAATAGATTATAACTTAAATTTTAACTTAACATCATGACTCAACAACAGCCCGACAGTCCATATTCCAAGTTAGAAGAACACTTAAATTTCAATTCAAGGTCTACACTTATGAATAAATACTTTCATTTGACTATATCCTCCTGAGAACTGAGGAAAGAATCTTCCCATTGAACTATTTTTGGGATTTCCTTCCTCTTTGGAGCTAAAAGAGAGCACCGAAATGCACAAGATATCAATGGAAAGCCCAGGATGTCCTCTATTTAGTACATTAGGACTTATTATGATAGCTCAAATAAGTCACAAGATAGAGACCAAAAACAAATGTCCATTACAATGGACATAAATGGATGGGCTGGTTCTCTGGAGGATATTCTCACCTCTATTTAAGAGATCCGGTTCATCTGTTATGAAAATGTCCACCTTAAATGCATTTTATCATTGTTAACATCTTATATATTCAGGATATGGTTATTTATCTAAATTGTGTCTGTATTGGAATGCTCAACTGTTTCTCTTATGTAATCAAGTAATACCTAAATCAAGTAATGTGCAAAGTATTACAGCAATATGTCACAACAAAACCTTTTGGCAACAGAGAATGAAGAGAATGAAGGCAGTGAAGCAAAGGTCCCAATAAAAGTCAGGTGTGAAATTAAGGAAAAATGTTTAACAGTAGGTTGTTCTCATTAACATCTCCGGATCTATATGAAAGTGTCATTCAGTATTAACAGACAGAAGCTGTTATTGCAGCAGGACCACAGACAAAACTTGGAATAATGACTTTTTTGCAGAATAAAGACAATCTTCAGATATCTGTAACTTTTCAGCATGGAAGATGCAAAAGGTTGGAACAACTGTCATGCCAACTACTTTCATTTTTTCCATTTTCATTCACGCAAAATTATTCATCATCCTTTTTTGTGACGAATAAACAAAAGATACAGTAAAAAGCAAAATGATAGAGTGATCATGGAGTAACATAGTAATCATGTTAACATTTCTCCAGTACTGTGCCTGAAAATGCAGTTACTGCAGCATTGTTTGTATGAATATCACATTGCATATATTACCTGAAGTGAAAAACTGAAACTATCTTGTCCCACAATACCAGCAGCTCTGCCTATTAAGTAACTCAGCTGCTGGTGTAATTCTTTGCCCATTCACCTTGAAAAGGACATCTCACATGCCTCACCTCTCTCATATCCATTCCCCTGTTCTTTCCTTGTGACCCCTTTCCATCACTTCCTACACATTGTAACTCCTGCATTACCTACGCTTCCTTGTTCATAGTACCCCCCTCTCCCACATTTCCCATCACTTCCCTGTATATATTGCAGAATAGTGTCCTCAGTCAGTTCTCTATGGGTTCTCTTAGAAATACATTAACTTTTCAATTACTGGCCTACTTAAAAAAAGAAGAAGAAAAAAAACAGTCACCTTGACAGTCAGGCAAGGACACACACACACATACATGCACACAGACACATATGCACATACATGCACACACTCAGTTGCTTTTCAGACCTTCAGTATTACTGATATGTACACAAACACTTAAAGTAAGTGCATATATACAGTTCACATACATGCACATGCACACACATACACAGACACACACGTCACATAAAAAGATAACAGTGCATACATTACATAAGTGAATTGTACACTACTTCAGGATGTGAATCTGTGGGCGGTTTCAGGACAAACTGTTTAGACAAAAAAAGAGGATAGTGAAGAGAAAAGTGATGTACAAAACCATGATAGTAGAGAGCAGTAAAGCCAAGGAGGTGTCAAGTTTATTTCTAAGCATGAGGAGGGGGCACCATATAATCCATTTGGAAACGTTTTTGGAAATGGATAACATCTTTTTTTTTCTCCACTAGAGCATTTTGTTTCACAGACTATTCATTGAAAATGTGCAACTAATTACTGATAGAGATAAATGTTTGTTTTCATTGTTGCAATTACCAAAGAGTTTAAAAGATAGTTCAATGTTCAAAACCTCTAAGCCTCTTAAAGTAGAAAATACAAACACACACACACACACACACACACACACACACACACACACACACACACACACAAACACAACCCCGTTGAGCTATTTTACTGAGGACCTTCATTGACATAATGCTTTCCCTAGCCCCTTACCCTAACCCTAACCATTAAAAATGAATGCCTAACCCAAACCCTTACCCTAAACCTAATCATAACCTAATTGTAAAACTGACACTAAAACCACATTTTGAGCCTCAAAATTACCTTTAAATGCCTTCAAATTTGTGAGGACCGGGTTGTGTGTCCTCACAAGTGACTGTTGGTTCTCACTAGTATAATAGAATGCAGATTTCGGTCCTCACAAAGATAGCTAGACAGGAACACACACACACACATATGTTTCCATGTTCTTATTTAGGGATTGTCTCCCCCAGGAGCAACTTCTGAAAGCAACTAAGACAGAAAGATTGAGGGATAAAAGGAGTGAAAGCAGAATTGTCCAGACTGTCCAGTGCTATAAAAAAGTAAGTCAGGCTATTAAAACAGAGCAAAAGTGGAATCAGAAAACAAACAAGTTCAAAACTAAAAATGCTTGAGCTGAAAGTGGATGAGTCAGCATAACTGAAGAGTTAAATACCAGGTGTTACAAAAAAAATCAAGAAGAGCGGGTAGGACAAAAGCATATAGATGACCAAAAAAGCAAAGCCAAACAAACTGTTGCTTCCTTGATGTATAAATATTTATTTGTAAGGTAGTGCACATATTTATTATAACCAATATGTGACTTGCAGAAGGAACTCTTTTAGTTAATTTCATCTGAAAAAATAAATAAATAAATAAAATACAGACAGAGGTTTGTGTCTGTGAAGGTTCTCAGTCATCCAGGTCATCGTAGTCAAAGGAGCTTGCAAAGAAAAGCGTCTGGACTTCTTTAAGTTGCTTGAAGACGTTTCACCTCTCATCCGAGAAGCTTCTTCAGTTCTAAGGTCAAATGGTGGAGAGTCCCAGATATAAACCTAGTGGGAGTATCCCCCCACAGAGGGACAAAAGGACCCCCTGATGATCCTCTAATCGCCTGAGCCAAGGTGTGAAACTGGGTGTGGGTCCCAATCAGCCAGAGTTTCGGGTGTGTTCATTGTGAAACCTGGCCCCACTTTATCATGCGAATTCCTGAGGTCAGATGCCCCAGGATGTGAGTGGGCGTTAAGGCGTCTGGGAAGGGATCTCAAAACTGGATTATAGATGGCAGAGAGTTGGTGTCGTAAACCCCCGCCTCTGTTCAAAGATGGTCGCTCACAGTGGACATAGATGACATAGATGGCTTCTTTCACTCCTCTTTCACTCACTCCTCTTTGGTTTGAAAGAGGAGTGAAAGAAGCCATCTATGTCCACTGTGAGCGACCATCTTTGAACAGAGGCGGGGGTTTATGACACCAACTCTCTGCCATCTATAATCCAGTTTTGAGATCCCTTCCCAGACGCCTTAATGCCCACTCACATCCTGGGCCATCTGACCTCAGGAATTCGCATGATAAGGTGGGGCCAGGTTTCACAATGAACACACCCGAAACTCTGGCTGATTGGGACCCACACCCAGTTTCACACCTTGGCTCAGGCGATTAGAGGATCATCAGGGGGTCCTTTTGTCCCTCTGTGGGGGGTTACTCCCACTAGGTTTATATCTGGGACTCTCCACCATTTGACCTTAGAACTGAAGAAGCTTCTCGGATGAGAGGTGAAACGTCTTCAAGCAACTTAAAGAAGTCCAGGCGCTTTTCTTTGCAAGCTCTTTTGACCACAGACAGAGGTTTATTTTTGTCTATGTATTTGCACTACTGGAACCCAATACTCTTCAGTGGGAGTTCCACCCACACTTACAATCCCTTGCTTGTATCATTAACCCTAAACGCTTACTTCAGCAATATCTTTCTTTTTATTTATATCATTTTACAAAAGCAGCTGATAAAAAAACAGAAAGAATGACTATTCAAATACTGAGTGTTTTTCCCAGTACGAATTAAAAGTTTCAGCTCCATTAAGTCTTACTTGAAACAATCTTCTTACAACACTATTACTTTTTTTCTGAAAATGTTTTATTAGTTCTAGCCATACACAGCAAATCACCATTAATATACTTAACTCATTCACTGCCAGCCATTGGCAGTGAATGAGTTAAACCCATTGACTCATACACTGCAATTGACGGCTATAGACGTCAATGGCAGTGAATGAGTTAATATAATACAAAATAAGTTGTGCTGTCTGTTGAATGAGTTCTATCCAAGTAACTTTTTCTATGTATATTAAGAAAAGGTTATTTCACATTAATTGTATTTTTTTGTTTCATTAACCAGCCCCAGTGCCAGTGTTGTGATGGTAACAATACAGCTGAAAAGCAACTTTGTATCAATATTTCTGCTGTTGAATTTTTTTCCTCCAAATCACATTAATACATTTTCTGATTTCTTTAACATTTGAATTGAAAAATGGTAAATGACAATGTGTGCCTAGAACACGTGATTTCAAGTAGTAAAATGATTTCATCCATATCCAGTAATATGAGGACTCAAGTGTTTGAGATTCTTGTGCTAACGCAGATTTATTCAAAGCATTCCAGAGCAGGTGATGCAAAATTCTTTTAAGCAAGTATACATACATGTCTATGTCTATGTGTCCTCAGCAGAGGCATACATGTACTCTAACCTTGTCTGTACCTTGTCCAAGTGAAATGTGATCCTGAGCAGGTCAATGGGGAAGAGAGTATTTATAAATAGACCCCAAGTGTGTGAGAGAGAAACCAGAGCAACAATCTGAGAATTACACCAGCTGTCATTGCAAAACCCACATAACATGCCTGGCCATGTGAATTTAAGTCGCATGACTCTTATACTCTATTCATAAATTGGATTAGTTGGGTCTTGAAAAAATCAAAGGTTTTGATTGCTTAATTAGTTTGACCTGATGAACTAGAGAACAAATCTTTTCTCTTTAGAAATGGTACCAAAATTCTATGTTTCTTTTTTTTTTTTTTTTTACATTTTTTTTTTTAACATTAAGACCAATAGAAGAGAGAGGTTTTACATAGAGGACATCATACAGTATAAATGTCATTTGGTAAAATTGTCAGTTGCTTCTGCAAAGTTGCATTTAGAACCTAACCTAATTTTTCAAAGCCTAAAGTTCGCCATAAAGTCCATAAAGTACACAAAAAAAGTAATCAGGGAGCATGTGGTCATTTTTTTCCCTGTGACAGCAATTTTAAATATATTAGGTTTAGACTCCATATTAAGATTTTTATTCACAATTTAATTTTAAAAGAAGAGAGACAGAATAGTGTTGCCTACTTGGCCACATTCTACTTTTACTTAAGTTATATCATAATGAATTCATACATAATTAAGTCTCAATAAACTGATGCCACAACAAATATTGCAAATATCAAACAAACACAAAACTCTGTACTATCTTTTACTTTTTTATTTTCATTTTGCCTTATATAATTGTGTTTTTATTGCTTTTCAAAAACCGTTTTCTATCCTTTTCTAAAAACTTTTTAACTTTTCCTTTCTCCCTTGGTTTAGGCGTATGGACTGTTGGTGGACTGGAAGTTTCCACAGGTAAAGTGTCTTCAATCGAAGCAATGAATGGCTCCACGGTTTTGTTGCCCTGCACTTACTCTTCATGTATTGGCATCGAAAATCTCTACTTCAACTGGCAATATAATGACAATGGAACTCTCATAAAGGTACGTGCACACAACCACAACACCAACAGGGATACAAAAAAGCATAAAAATAGTGATTCCTGACATTTTCATATGTTTCGTGTCTCATCGCATAAACAGTCAGTGAGTGTATGCTGTTGTATTTCTGAAGGCATGGGGATACAGTTTTGTTCATAAGTATTTTGATGAACAGATAGTTCTTGTAATTTTGCCTTTGTTAACTATCACATGTGATTGTTTTTTTTTTTTTTTAGTACAGCCTGTATTAACTGTTTAGGAAATGCAGCCATTTTTTAATACACAGGATCTGCTTGTATTATTTGAAAAGCCTCTGTAGGTTATGACGGCCTGAAGTCTAAAATTCACGAACATCACCAAATGCTGTGTTTCCTCCCTTGAGATGCCAGGCCTTTACTGCAGTCACCTTCAGCTGCTGCTTGTTTGTGGGTCTCTCTGCCTAGAGGTCTGCCTTCCGCAGTGTTGGAAAGGTTACTTTTAAAATGTATTCCACTACAAATTACAGAATACATGCCCCAAAATGTAGTTTTTAACGTATTCCGTTAAGCTACTCAGTGTGAGTAACATATTCTGAATACTTTGGATTACTTAATATATTGTCGTGTTTTTTTACAACTACGTGAATGTACTATTGCTGTGTGATTTATTACTATTACTGAAGGCTTCCTGCCACCAAAATCACATTGTTAGCTTGCGTTAGCTGAGGTTAGTTCATAGACTGCTTTCAGAATTGCACATGATTATTTGCAGCTCGCAGGTTGTTAATGTTTAAGCAGGTCTAACAATCTGCAGTCTATGAACTAACTTAGGCTAACGCCAGCTAACAATGTTAGTTCGGTGGCGAGTAGCATCCAGTAATAGTAACAAATCACTCAGCAATAGTACATCAGAGATACTGAAGTGGCACATAACCCAGGTAGCTACCACAACTAAAACAAGGTAGCTGCAGTAGGCTAACATTCATTGTTAAAAAAGAACTTATTTCCAGATGTTTGTTTAGGTTGGAGTCTTTTGACGCTGCGAGCAGCTTGGTTGCTGGCAAACAGTGTTTGCATGGCATGGTCAAATTCACCCATCCCTTTCTTCTTTAAATATGAAGTGGTGTCGGAATTTCAAAGTAAGAAATCCATTCCTGCTCGTACTCTGCTGGCTCTGTTGTGCTGTCGCTGGGTCCATTGTGTAACTGACACCACCAATGTTAATGGGACGCTTACATTGGAGCCTCTTATTTCGTGTCTTGTTTGGGTTTCTGGCTATGTGTGGAGTTACCAAAATTGGAGAGGTGATAGCCTAAGAAAAGACCGTTGTGTAATCCAGTTATTTCAACAAAGTAACTATATTCTAATTATCACCGTTTTAAACGGTAACTGCAAGGGAATACAGTTGCTCATATTTTGTATTTTAAATACGTAACACCAGTTCATGTATTCCGTTACTCCCCAACACTGGACTTCTAAACTCTACTGAAAAGAATGCTCTGGTGGAAAGCATGTTCTGATATCATGTGACTCACTTGGTCATTTAATTAAATCCTGTTTCTTTGTCTTGAGAGGCTCTTTGGTTGCTTGTGCAGTATACATTGGGTGATTAACGATTTGCACTTTGTGCTGCCCAATAAATTTTTCAACATTTGTCAGGATCTGAGGAGCAATTGTAGCCCTGTACATTTCAGAATTCATCCAGCCACGTGATCCGTAAACACAAGTGAATGAGTTCTGTTGCAAACCATACATACCTATGCCATTATATTGGCTTCACCACGCTTCAGATCATTATTTTTTCTTTTTTTTTTCTATCTTTAACCATTGGTTTGCATCTTGTTGTAAATGCTCTGTATTTCCATTAATCAAGACATCTGTTGATTGTAGACTTTGACAATGATGTAGCTACCTCCACAGTGTTGCTGACTTTGTTAGAAGTTGTGAAGGAACTTTTTTCTTGACCAAAGAAAGAATTCTATGATCATTCACTTCACAGGTGTCTCCACAGGTTTCCCTGGCCTTTAAGTCTTGCTGAGCTGCCCGGTTCATTCCATCTTTTGATCAATGTGCCAAATAGCTGATTTGGCCACGTTTTGTTTTTTTTAGCTTGATTATGGCATAACTACATGTTCTTTCAGACAGCTACCAAATACAAGTTCAAGTCCAGATCACAATTTCCTTAATATTTAAGAAAGTGTCAAGGGACCCTTTACCTGGCCATAAAACTGCTTGTCAATTATTTTTGAGTCTCTAAAAATGGGGAACTATATATAAAAATGCCCAAACAGGTAATAAAACACTTTTGTTAAACCCCTTGAATTAAAGTCTTTGGTTTTCAGTGTGATGTGGTGGTGTACAAAGGCAAAATTACAACACAGTGTGTCATCATCCCAATGCTGTGTAGCTGACACCCAATACTGTGTATCTAAGGAAATATCTTGTGTGTAGTTATGTGAAGCGTTGATCCCTATGGAGGGTGTGGAGCCGAAGGTCCGTGTGTCCCATGAGCGTGTTGAGTTTGTCGGCTCCTCAAAGAGTAACAACATTTCGATCTTGCTATGGAATATCACCTTTGAAGATGAAGGAGAGTACATCTGTTTTGCCAGGAATCCAAAAGAGAAGAACCGCAACCACAGTGCTATCTTCACTCTTATAGTGGTGGATCAAAGTATGTAAAAGTTGCACAAACACCTGGCATACAAAAATAGAGCTTTATCTGACTTGCTGACTGAAAGTGTTTATAAAGTACATATACAAGTACATATATGCTACTAGCATCTAGTTTCAATCTTGTTAGAGCTCTAAGTCAGTTTTTACATACTCTGTATACTTGTTTGTCCTCACAAAGTCACTCTCTCTCTCTCTCTCTCTCTCTCTCTTTCTCTCTCTACCTTTTCAGTGAAGGAAGTTGACAACACTTTGACAATCATTATTGTCTCAGCGTTGGGTGGAGTCATAGGCTTAGTTATCATTGTCATGGTGATAAAGGCTGTTGTTGTTCACTTCCTGCAGAAGGATGATGAGAAAAAGTGAGTAGATCATTGACTATCTTATAAGGACATTTAGAACAAATCAACAATACTGATTATAGATAATCTTTTTATCATATATATTTGGGTCAGCTACAGTCAAACAGCCAAAAACTGTGTACTGCTGGCAAAAAGAAATTTGGTCTATTATATGCTAGTTTTATAACTGTTTCTACAAATTTAACATCTTGTGAAATAGGGTGTAAACATTTGTGAAGTTTTCACCATTAATGAAAAAAAATTCCAGCTTTTAAGGAACCATTGAATTTTTTTTCCTGATATGGTTTTTATTCATATATTTTTATTCATATACATATGTTACAAGTCCTATGATGTCATTGACTTTTGCAGATACTATAGCCTGCAACACGCAGCTCAAAACGAAATGTACAGAAGTTATGAATAATTAAGTGTGGTGAAGTACTGTTTATATTTCCTGTTTAATCACACAAGTAATGCACTGTTACGGCAACACAATTTTTCAGACAAGACATACTGACATGAAGAATAAGTCAAGTGATCTTTATACATACATGTCGTAAATAATATTTTTATGTACTACAAATATTTTTAAAATGTGCAAGCCTTATTTGATTTCTAAAAAG
Source organism: Copadichromis virginalis (assembly GCF_057382275.1). Classification (NCBI taxonomy): domain Eukaryota; kingdom Metazoa; phylum Chordata; class Actinopteri; order Cichliformes; family Cichlidae; genus Copadichromis; species Copadichromis virginalis. The sequence goes on along the minus strand of NC_140631.1, from coordinate 15,814,342 downwards.
TATAACAAAAAGTTTGAATGTTGGAAATAAAAATGAAAGAAATTGCTTGTCATACTCCAGTTTGCAAAAGAAGTAGAATTATTAGCTTTCTGTTATCTTTTTTATTGACATAAAAAGTGCATCTAGCAGTGAAAATCTGATATTAGAGGAAATTCAAATGTGTTACATCATAATTTCAAGAGTATTTGCTTTCATATAACAAATGAACAATTTATATTCGATGAATACAACTAAAATCATTGTAACCTTTATCACTAGGTCTAATGTCATATCATCAACACCAGTTCATATAAAACTACATTATTTACTGAAAAATAATTTTGTGTCACAAAGATTTACCCTGTTGTTTGACTGTGGCTGACCCAGGCACTCATTTGGCCATGTTAATAGATTTTTTTGTATTTTTCTAATTAAAATATCTGATGTAATCAGTAATGGTTTTATGCTGACAATATAGGTCAAATTGTCTCAGAACAAAGTGGGCAATTATTATGAATCTGTTATATTATATAATAACGAAATAATGTCACCCATATTCTATGTTTCCAAAACAAAATTATTATTTGAAGCTCATTGGGTTAAGTTTTTTTAAAACCCCTGCAATTTATATGGCACATGGCCCTTATCGCTTGTATTTGTCTCCTTTTATAGGTGTTCAATATAACCTTTGTTTCTCTTATCTCTACAGTAAAGAGTGCCTAGTGAGCTCCTCAGGGAATGACAACACAGAAAATGGTCTTTCAGGAGCCAAAACTGAAAACAAAGGGACACCAAAGGCTTGAACAAAATGTTAAGTATGCCTACATGTTTGTATATATGTTAGACAAATGTACACACTCAGCGAAAAATCAATTATCTTACTAGCGGCTAACAAAAACAACTTGTAAAAATGTCTATTTTAAATCATGCTTGAGATTTGGGAAGTGTGAAGTGTGCATAGGCCTGGATCTCTCTCACTTACCATGGTAGCCCATTTGTTCCACTGTACAGCTTCTGCTCCACTTTCTTCACATTGCAATCTCCAATTTATGCAGTTGATGTGTTATTTTTTTCTATGTACTTTCTTACTATCTAATAACATTCACACTACGTTAAAGCAAAAACGCATCACAAGGCCGAAATCTTTTTTATACACCCAATGTCAGTATTCAGTTTCCAGTCCAAAACATGCTTTACAGTATCAGCTGAGAAGCTACAATATGTTGGATTCTTAGTCTGGAACTCTACAACTCCAAGTGAAACTTGGACTTAGATATACTCAACCAGTGGGAACAAATATCTTTGATGCCATGTTGAACTGCCATAATGAAAAACTGCCAGGATGTCAGTCGAAGAACAGCACAACACTGCTCAAATTCTTTCCCTTAGCTCTCAAATGATATAAACGCACCTGGATGAAAATAAGCCAGGTGGTAACTGACTAGAAGTTTGGTTATAAAGAAAAGATAAAATTTTTTAGTCCCAATCACATAAATTGTTTATAAATAAAATAGGAAGTTTTACATTTTAAACACTGACTGTAAAATTTGTATTTTGCCATTTTAAACACTGGGCGCTGTTTTACTGATTAACTGTGTTTGAAAGGTAACGAGTAAATCCCAACTGTTTCCAAAGGATCTTTCTGACATTAACCTCTGAAATGCCAATTTTCATGTGACTTCTGGGTTCAGATTAGACACACTGCTGGTTTGTTTGGGCCAAAGATTTTCTGTGAAATGCTGGTTAGCAGGGACTAACAAATGGGCTTACCTTAGGTGAATAAAAGATCCAGTTCTGCACAGGTTTTATTGTTTTGCTTTAGATAAACACAGGTGCCTGTTCTGCTTCTGCTCCCTTGGCTGGTGAGAAGAACTTACATAAAAAAAAGAAGAACCCTAACCACCATCAAAGACAATCCCCAGACCCAGCTCCCTATTGAAAGGAATGAACTTAATCATGCTGCTTCTGACTAATAACCAATGCATTTTCAGCATGTGCACATTTTATATAGCTTCGTATAAGATTATATATTACACCATAATACAGGAACATTTCTGTGTGTCTCTGTTTGGTCCCCTCCACGCTGGCCAGAACTGCGGGAAGCTCTGTCAATGCTCATCTCAACACTGCTGCAACTGTTTAACACCTTTTTAGCCACGTCAGGGTTATTGAAAAATAACTTTTAGAATATTGGCCGACAGGTTTACTGTAGAAAAATTAATAAATGAAAGAAAGTTTACACTTATTGAAAAAGTGAGAACATTTCAGCAGCTCTGTTTAAGTGAAAGAATTGAAAAGCCCTGCCAGAGGAGTTTGAGAAGCTGCTTGATGGCTTATTAGCCGGATATCCTTATAAGCACATGCAGCTCAAAATGCTAATTTCCAAATTTACATGTGGATTCAATGAAATACATATAACTCAAAGGAAACTTGCCAAACCCATCAAGAATATACAAGTCCAGTAATATAGCCTTGGTAGTGCAGGTAGCATTGTCTTGGGGCAGCTCACTGCAAAAGAATGTAAAGACTGTTGGGCAGTCAAATATTGCCCAAAATGTATGTTTTCATTCAGTACAAAAAATATATCAAAGAAATATTAATATTATTCTGAATTGAATGTGTGTGAATGCCCCTCAAGGGCAGTCATAAGTGCTTGTTGGTCAGCTACATTATTTTGTGTACATCTACAACTGGCCAAAACTGAGCATGTTATAGAGTTTAAACTGATAAAATTACTTCTTGACTGTATTTAAAACCCTGACCATTGAAGATTTTAAACTTTTTGTTCAGACTTCACAAACAGCCCCAGTGTTGATCTTAGCTGTTTAAAAGGGACGTCGGTTGATGTTGCTGAGAGTAAATTGAGCAATTTTAAATTAAAAAATGTTTAAGTAAATGCTTAAATGTGCACAATATAAACACCAGTACATATTTCTTTCAAGAAACGCCGAATTGGAAAATGTAACAAAATCTTCATAAATTCACATTTCTGTTTCATTCTTTCATAAGTCAACAAGGATCGGTTTACTGCTAAAATGCCCCTGGGAAATTAGAACCACCTCTCTTTGTAGTTTGTAGTCACAGTCACTTTGACGTCCTTTCTATGAGGACCGCAGACATGCTCTGCATAAATAGTTTGAACAGCTGAAAGCTACATACATACATTACACGCTACTACACAAATACCCACATAGGAGGATTCATTTTGATACCAGAAAACAGCTCACTGGCCTTGCCTGCAAACAATACAGCACTTTATCAGTGTTAAAGTGGTTTTGTTACAATGGCAAATCACGGAAGTGGCCTCACAGTTGCCATTCTTTTATACTATATATTAAGAGAATTAACAAAAACTCAACATTCTCACTTTGTGTTTGTCATTTTGACCGAGTACCTGACAGCAGCACTGTGTCAAATGGTTTTAACTTCGAGTACATGTTCACTTACTGGAACAGAGCTCTATGACAAGCTTTTATTTTATTTTTCTATTTGTTCACGTCTGTCAGCCTGCTCCTCTCTAATACTGGAGTGCATTTCCCTTGCCTTCAATGGAAGCAATAAGACAGATATCAGATTATGCAATAACCTGTTATAAGGCACTTTAAAGATGTGTCTGGACTGGCTGGCAATTCTGTCCAAGGCACTGATCATTGTACCAATATATGTATCCACACCACAGAAATGTATCTCAGCTGAGTTTAAGTATGGTGATTAGGATCATATATCTACAGCAGATGGTTTTGTCTGCATTGGATCAATCTATATTAGGTCCCATTTACACTTGGCTCAAAATTCCTTGAGCAGATGAAAGCTGTATCAGGAAAAGCTTGAACCCAGGCCTGCATTATAACACATGTCTAACATATTACCCCATTTGTACTTTGCTATTTCATAAAAGTTGTATCTAGATGGAATAATAACACAGTGGTGGCCCTGGGAGTTCAGGGTGCTGCAGCTGCAGTTTCTGTTTTCGCTGTGGATTATTTCTTTGTTAGTTTGTTGTTGTTTTTGTATTTATTACTTTGTCAAACTGTTGAAGATGTGTCTCAGTATGCTTTTATTTACATTTTTTCAATGTATGTTTTACTCAGAGCTCTCAGGGCTACTGTACTAATGGGCTAAAAACACCCTAATTGACACTGCCAACTGACAAATATGAAATGCCCTACAAGATAACCAATGCGCTGCCCCCTTACAGGAATACAATATATTTTTCTGTGTGTAATATAAAAGCAGCCATCGTTGCAATCACAGAAAACATCATAACTGACCTATTACAAATATTCTTGCTTTGGAGTCCTAATTATAAGATTTGATGTTATGTACTGAGTAGTTGTTTGGTTGCACTTATGTGTTTGAGGGATGCATTTAATTACCATTGGAAGGAAAGGTGTAGAATATGACCTCAATTGACTCACGCAATCAGGTTTCATACAATATTTAAAGTACAACGCCTATGCCCAAGAAGCACAAGTGTTTATTTTATTATACATTACTAAATAGTGTAAGTATACGCTGAGTATAAATGGGATCAAGAGTGAAATGTGATCAACCTTAACAGTACAATGTTAGAAGTGAATATATCCTGGTGAACCTGTAAAAATGTGAATGACGTGGATGTAAGGCATCACACACTGTCTAAGAGTTATGGGACCCCTCTGTAAAGAGGGTATATACATCCAAAGTCTTCCTGTTAGGGAAAAGCAATATTGTGGAGTTAATGTGTCCGTTAGTGTACTTTTCATAACCCTGACACTCAAAATACAGTATAGGTGGATTCACATAATACATAACTCAAACCTCACTATTTGTGTTTACGGATTTTATTCTTAATTTAAAGAAGAAAAACAAATGATAATAAAATACTTAAAAAACAACAAGCAGCAAATTAGGCATATGTATGTATGTATCTGAGCGGGTTATAAGAGGTATGTACTGTTTTAATAACAACCATAACTGATGTGATAAAATATGTATATGTGATGGGGAGAGGAGAGCTGTTTTAATGCATAAAGCAGGTCTGGTTTTGGTACAGTTGCCTTTATAATCGTAAGACATTGTACTAAGCATTGAATGCATTATTATTATTGTTATGTTTGTTTGTTTGTTTTTTCATCTTTGGTGTTCTGATCTGTCCTGTCTTCCTCCAAGAAACACCTATACCGAACCTCTTGTGACTCTTGAAGTTAGCCAACAGCTTGCAGTGATTGCTGCAGTACTGAGTGTGCACGGTACAGTGTACAATGCTCCTCTGCAGTGGTGCAATACAGCACGCCAAATACAGTATGACTGCCACCCAGTGGTAAATGCCCCTGTAGTACAAGCCATGGTACTACTAGTGTGCATTGTCGAATTTCCCAGAGGAACCCACCCGAGGGATTAATAAAGTTCTATCTTATCTAACTTATCTTATTTTGATTTGGACTATGAGGATTGCACATTATCAAACCATTGCCACAATTTTCAGAGTTACAGCAGTTCAAAGATGTATGATTACGCATCATGTTGCAATTGTTTCTCCTGCTTTATATAGTGCTAGTAGTCTAATGGGGAGGTGTGATGTATAAGTTTACACAAAAAAATTAGGAAAAAAATACATTGAACAATAAACCACGTATGAACAGTGGTTGTTCATCAGACTACTACTGGTGAGCATAAAATGGTTATAGACAGCATTCGTACTGCTGTAATATTATTCACTAGGTAACACAGTATTGTGAATTCTCATTGACTAGTATGATTTTTTAGAGTTAGTATTGCTCTTACTGCCAGAGCGGGTGAAACTCATACTGCCAATCCAAGAGTCTCATGTCTGCTGTTGTTACAACACGATTATAATGACACGCAATCTATTAACTACGGTAACACTACTAAAACATGATGTTGCATTACTGTCTACTGCTGTATAAAATGCATATGAAAGCTAATCTGTATATGATGATGCTCTATACTACTTCTGTATTTCTAGCAGCTGAAACTCACACTGCCAAGCCAAGAGTCTAATGTCTGCCTCCCACATTCCACACCAGAGCTGCAACTACTAGTCAGTTACTTAGTCAAGAAAAGGAATTGACAACTATTTTAAGGACATAGTTTGTAAGTCATCTTTCAAGTAAAAAGTGCCCACATTTTTATAGCATTGCGTTCTCAACATTTTCTGGGTTTTCCCCTCTTACACATTATAGGAAAGATTAATATAGTTCAGAAAAAATGGAATTTTTTGTCTTTTTTGATAATTTGAAGTTAACATTAGTGGTAAAAATACTAAACTATGATTCATATTGTGATTTAAACAAATAACTAACGTTTGACAGACAAAGACATCGAGAATTTCTTTTAGGTTTCATTTATAAGCACTGACCTCTCCACATGCTGTTACTGCAGTCCTGCATTTTAGAGTATTCTATCAATATTTTACATATGCTGGGGCTGCAAAACATAAATCTATCCCAAAAAAATGATTTTACAAGGTCATATCTAGAGCAAGCTAAGGCCACTGATAGCATACAAATTATAGCAATTGATAGAAAGTCGTACTGTTGCAGCAAATTCTTATGTTTTGTTTACATTACTGTAGTCTGTTCAACATAAACACACAAGCAAAATACATCTGCAAACACATTTCTTCTGGATCAACCTTCCTGTGAATATTCAGCTGTCTGTCTGTATTTGTGTCCACGTTGTTCATGCTCCCTTCATGACTATGCACTTCAAACTTTTCAATTATTAGCAAAGTACATCCTGAAAATAAAATGTTGATTGAATTTCCCAGAGTGCTGTTTTCTTTCTCTGTGTTTATTCAGCTCTGAAATCAGTTGATTTAGGATAGGTTAGATCTGCTCTTTGTCTGTGTAGTTGTTATACTGGTGGTCAATATATTAGTGCAAAACAAAAGCTACACAGCCACTAGCATAACAGAACATCTATATGATTTATACTATATTGTACTAGTTAATATTTTCATCCTAAGGAAATAAACTAGAAATATGATTTAAATGTCATACAACTTTAGTGTTGATAGTAGTATAGTACTCCATACTAAACTCCAACTAATTGAATGGAAAATGATTTCTAATCCCCCCCCCCCAAAAAAAATAAATAAATAAATAAATAAATAAATAATTAAACAAAAGGAATAATTCATAGTAATTCACCAATATAGTTTTCTCTTATTATTCCATTCATTCTATTCCATTCCTTTACAATGCTATATTGTAGAGATGAACCTGGCACTGCACAAAACAAACAAAATATATTTTTATTGCAAATGAAAGCAGTCTTTCAGCCATGTTTACGCCTCAATTAAAAGAAAAAGTAAAAAAAAAAAAAAAAATGCACTTGTAGAAGTTAAATGATGTGACAGAAAGCTCCTTTTTGAAGTAATTATTCTTATGATTCTATGATGGGAATGTTGCCATGGAAATGGTCAGTCTTTTAGCTACTTTCTGATTAACCTATCTGTGTAAGCATAATAAAACCTTCAATTCTGGAGTCCTCCCTGTCAGGTAATGTGTGCCACACACTGGGTACATTGTATGCCACAATGCCAAATTTTTTTAAATGGGAATATTAATCTTTGATTTATTTTCATTGACTTTTCATTGATTATACCCATCATATTACTGGATCAGAATCCCTGTTTGTTGTTTTTGTTTTTGCTTCACTATGTCTCCAGAGCACAGTGGACTGCACATCAACCTAAACTGCGAAAGGTCCTTAGTTTGAAACTAGGACAAGCCACTTTGGGGTTATGCCAGGACGAAAGCATTCAAATCTGGCACATCAAACATGTGGAACTATGTGCTTGCTCTATATCTTGCTCTGTGGGCATTTACTTTATCCTACAAGCCTATGAGAAATCTCTCCTATATGGGTCTTTCATCTTAAATCCACAAGCACAGACCTTCCCCACTGGAAGCACAGGAAGACACAATCCTTAATGAATGTATTCTTTCTCTCTGCCTCTGTTCGAACCAAGGCAGTAATTAATGAGGCTCTGTTTGTTGTCTTCTCATATTATGTGCTGCAGTGTTTCAGTTTTTGTTTTACAACTCTGCAAATGCAGCAGTTTGTGTCTGCCTCTTAATTTTTAGAGTGGAAAATGGAAAAAAACAAAAACAAAGTTCTTCTCTGAAAAGTCACACATCTTTCTTCATTGTTTTATTATTTTAAAAAAAACACTGACAGAAAACATAAGGAATAACAAATCAAGATATAAAATCTAAAGGGTACATCCGACTTCATGGTTATTTTCTATGCCAGTGAGCTACTATTGCTGTTGTACAGTATACTGCAACAGAAACATAATTGCCTAGCTGGATTTTCTCTCCAGTTGCTGGAAAGTTAACTGATTAACTTCCCATCCTATAAAACCTGTTATATTGGATGGGCAGCCTGGAAGATCCTTAAGGGGCAGACTGTGTAAGACCCATGTGGCACAGAGCCTCCTCACAGCTTATCACCCCTGCCAAAAACCATGTTATTGTGAGCAAAAGCTATAATAGACTGACATGTGTCTGCATCACTGTGACAAGTTTACTCTGAGATATCATCAAGAACACAAAGCCTTTCGCCACTTTCAAGAGCAGAGAATGAGTATAAAATCTGATCAAGCAGTACGCAACTGCCCTCCTTTGAGTCGCGAACAGCCTATGTTGTGAAGTAGCAATAGAATGACACAGTTAGTATAAACACTCTTTTCTAATACAATGAAAACACTGTTGGGCCCAAAAGGTGACATAAGACAGGAACAAGTTCATAGGTTGTATTTACCAGTGGAAGTCTATGGATGAATACGTTTGTTTTGTTTGAGCAGTGGGGAATATAGACAGGGAGGAAATGGTGGATAAAGAGGACAGAGAGGCAGGGTCATCTGGGAAAACAGGGGGTGTATTCCAGGGAGAGTTATTTCCTTTTCCAGAGGTAAACAAACGACCAAGACAGGCAGAGAGGGATCGCTGGGTGACTGACACCTGACAATATTGAAACAGGAGAGGATGGGATGAAGTGGCTACTGGGAATAATTAAATCAAATCACTTGTATTGTCACATCACATTACTGGTACACTGGCAGCACATGTGAGTGAAATTCTTGTGTGCAAGCTTCCCAAAAGCAACAGTGATGTTCAAAATACAAGAAATATAAAAAACAAAACAAAATATAAGAAATATGAGAAAAATAAGAATAAATATATGTACAAATATATCTTGCCTATGAACACTTCAGCTTGCAGTCTGGAGCACCTGGTGCTCAAACCACTGAACTTCCAACTGGTAGACAACCTGCTCAATCTCCTGAGCCCCAACTGCTCTAAAATACAGAGGCCCTTAAATACAGTGAGGGCTGGTGAGCTCATGTGAGTCCCACCAGAGACCCAGCTGAGATTGGTATCCAGTCTCACTTTTACACACTCTATGGTTTCATGCTCAGCAGGGATAGACCAACGCTGTAGTTACTGGGTAGAGACCTTTAACAACATAACCCTCCAAACAACTATGAGTGACAATTACTACCATTCAGAACAACCTGCAGTTCCTGACAAACTGCATTCTTGACTATGGCCAGACAGTTCATTTTAAACAGAAACTATGTTCTGCACCATAACTCAACAGGAGATACCAAAGCTCAGACAGACAAACCTGGGCTGGTTCTGCAATTCTTAAGAGCAGGCATATGTATCTGTGCCATGTCAGGAACTGGCACAGAGCTGTTTGAGGTCTTAGCCTCAAAGACATCTATGGTCCCATTGACCGTTCTCATTTTTTGTAATGCTTAACAAATTTGTGAGCAGACAATTGGTAGAAATTAAGAAGGTGGATCTGCTGCAAATGTGCAATGGAGAATCAGGTGACATCATTTTAAGCAACAACTCAGGACCTGTATTGGGAGCTGGAACAAAAACAAAGCTACCACAAGGCAAATAGGCAGTGTTCATTCCACAACAAATCTCAGTTTCACTCCTGCCAAGTTGTGTATCAAGTGGTAAAGGTGAGTTCCTGGAAGCCATCGTTCACCAGCTTTGCAGGGTGGTTGACTGTCACACCTCCAGGAAGTTGGTGCCTATGCTATTACCAGACTGTAAGACTCACAGCCAGCACAGAAAGCCTCTTTTCCTGATGAGGAAACCATTCAATGTCCAATGTCAGATTCCTAAAAACACTCAATGGCCTTAGACCAGCAGCATTACCACACAGATTTATAACCATATCATTTGGACCCTTTTTAGGATAGGATAATATGTGTGACACTATAATTTTATGGAACCATGCATGTGAATGTGCATGTAAAAATGGCAAAATGTTGTACTTGAGACAGCTGGCATCACTTCTATCACTGATTGTTTTTTTTTGAGCCATGAATGAATCAAGGTCAGGTAAAACAATGAGAAGAGATAGGTTCAAATGTTTGACTTGCAAATGTCAAACTTGCAAAAGCACAACCTGCCAGAATTTTGGTGAGTCTGGAACATAAAATGTATTATTGCTTTAAATAATTATAAAACACAAATGGTACATTAAAAAGAAACAACTTATATTTAACTTGGGGAAAAACTGAGCTGCTTTGTTTCAGTTTTCACAGCAAGTACTTGAAGATTATCACTTAGACGTCTATAGCAGGTATTATGGGAAGAATTGCACTAATTATACCAAACATCATTTGTATTTGTGGGCAGAACGGCGGTTTGTTGGTTAACCCTGTTGCCTCACAGCAAGAAGGCACTTTGAGGCAAGGACCTGGGTTCAAATCCTTTCTGTGTGGAGTCTGGATGTTCTTCCCGTGTCTGCGTGTATTTTCTCTGACTTCCTCTCACCGTCAAAGACATGCAGTTAGTGGGGTTAGGTTAACTGGTGATTGTAAATTGCCCGTAGGTGTGAGTGTGAGTACAAATGCTTGTCTGTCTCTCTGTGTTAACCCTTCACCTGTCCAGGGTGTACCTCGCCTCTCGCCCTATGGCAGCTGGAACAGACTGAATTGGATAAGAAGAAGAGAATGGATGGATTACCATTAGTAGTGTAGCCATGAATTGTTTTTGTCAGACGTAACATAACAGTGTTATGTTCCATCTTGATTTGATATAGCTTAATTAAAACAAAAGAGCTCAAGTTTACAGCAAATACTAATCTCACGAGAGAACAAGAACAACGACAAGAGAAAAACAGAGGATCTTTTTTTTACCATCCTAAAAATAAAATGTGTATGTCTAAATAACACTATAGCTTGTTATGACTCATATTATAATTTCTCTGTCCCATTTTTCACTTTTAAGTGCCTTGCAGATTCTTCATCCTGGCTATGGAGAGGCCAATATTTGTGGCAAAAGATCAGAGAAAGATTCCTGATGGTCACTGGAATAAACCTCTCAATACATACATGTGGTATAGCTGTAAAGATTTCAAGTTTATTTTTATGTTGTCTGGTTCAAGTTCAGATGAACTGAGCTGTAAGCAGTCAGCTGCCCGCATTATTGGAGGTTATTGACTTTTTCTGTGGCCTAAGCATCCATTTGTGTGTTTCTTTAATTGCTCTGCAACCGGGAACCTGACAAGGATCCCACTGTCTGTTGTTACTGGAAACGGGAATAAATTAGCCTGATCGATTGTCCTATTGATTACATCTCGGATCTCTCTTTTGATGTGACTGGTGCAAGAGGACAGTCAGTTGCAAATTGATGGGATGAGTGTGTATCTTGTATCATGTGTGGCGTGGGAGGAGGGAATCAGACCTGCTCATCAACCAGTCCTCAGAGATTAATATGTCCACCGACAACACCAGCCCTATCAATAGTACTTTCACAAATTGTCTCCGGAGCGCATCGTAATCTGTATGCCCTGCTGGACTCTGAGGGCAGACGCAGTTAAAATGCACTTTACTTCAGTACCAGCCAGGCCAGCCCATTAATCTCTCACTTTTACCTTCTGCTTTTAAGTTTTTCTTCTTGTGGTCCAATGATAAATTTCACAGTTTGTGAGACTTGTTATCATGCAGTCCTCTATATTTCAGGGAAGAGGTCCATAGTCTATGTGCATCTACCTGGAAAGTACTGACAGGGCTGACGTTTGACTGCTGGATGGTTACACACTGACAGTCACTCATACTTTATTTTTTAGAATCTCAAACATTCCTGGATGACATCCACTAGAGGGGGGTATAGTATAAAGAAAGACTTTCAACGAGTTCGGCCTTCCGTACACATCGACACAGCCTGAATTAATAATAAAAATAATAAACGTGAGCATAAAAGGAATATCACATTTTCCTATTTGGGTTTTTTATTAATTGTACTACTCTAAAAAAAATCATCCAAGTTTAAAATTTGGAGTGTGACTAAGTCTTTTAAAATTATAATCAGTGTCAGCCTTGTTCCGTCGCTGAAAAACATGTTTCCAAAGAACGATATATATTCTTTTATCTCATTTTAATTATGATGTGCTATGTGCATATTTCTACTAAACAAACCAACTGATTTAAAAAACAAACAAACCAAAAAACAACTAACTACCTCTACCTTAAAAAAAAAAATACATCTGACGTTGTGTTATCTGATAATACAAAAATAAGTATAAGAAAACAGAGCAAAGAATTTCTTCCAGGAAAAAAATGTGATTAAATGGTAAAACCATTAAAAAAAACACTGCAATAAATAAAAGGACATCACTTGCATCTTGTAGGCAAGCTAGGATAAATGACTGTGCTGTGCGTTCATATTTACAAATAGAAATGTTGTCTATAATGTCTGTTTTTAAACCCTGCGAGGGACAGCAACGTTTACACTGTATTTAAGGAGTTGTCTTTTTTTTCAGCCTACACATTGTTTTTATTTTAACTGAGGGTATTGCCAAGTGTTTTCCCAGTGAAGATGGATTAATGTCTCCAGCGCAGTATTATTATACTGCCTTAGCGGTTCTTTGTGCTGCTGTTTACTGATTAAACCGATAATTCTCCACACAGGTGCAGCCACACAGGGGCAGCACGCACCGGACAAAATAGTAATTGCCTTTAAGAAAAAAAATATATATATATATATACGTATAATAATAATAATAATAATAATAATAATAATAATAATAATAATAATAAAGTCAGTACAGTTATACAGGTCTACAGTAGGACACCAAATCTACCAAAATGTGGCCCATTGTTGAAAAAAAAAAAGTTTTCCATTAACGATTATCTGTCTGTTTTTAATCATTCTAAACATATTTTGTATTTATATTATTATTCAATGAAACGAGAAATGTAGTTATTATTATTATTATTATTATTATTATTATTATTATTATTATTATTATTAATAATAATAATAATAATAATAAATTAAAAGTGAAATAAAATGACACTTATACTGTGTGCCTTGATTTTAATGTCGAAGTTAACATCATCAAATAACGTAAATATCCACATTTTACATCCTTTATTTTGATCGCGCAGACTGGTTTGGTGGGACAACGTGGTGATAAATATCACTGTTGATCACTTGATTGATTAGGCTACGTTGCTTAAAGGTCATGCGGGCCCTGGTAATTTCCTTGCGCCGGAGGCTCCCTTTTCGCTTTTAGTCTCCACAGCCCCTTGTTCAGATCGTGTTATTTTTTAACCCCTCCACAGCTGAACCCGCCGTTGCATTACAGTAAACCTCCCAAACGCTTTCTGTTTCAGGCAAGTTTTCTTCGTTTTACACAATTTGAAATTTAACTTTTTTACATGCGGACTTAACGTTAAGTGCAGATGTGAGGCTGCCTTAGTGCTTGGAATTGGTGTCTGGAGCCCAATTAATGTCTAATAATTACAGCCCACGGGGCTCTCTTTGCACTACTATCGGGATCAGCGTGTCGTGATAAAATATGTAGTGGGGAAAATGCTCCGAAAGGGGAGAAGAAGACTGAAGAAGAGAAGAGTGAGTTATTGCGGTGAATGAAAACTGTTTCCATTTAGGATAATTGAGCGCCCTGCCTGAAGCTCTCTCTCTCTCTCTCCCTCTCAGTCGGTGTGCGGTGTGTTTTGTGCACGCCCGACGCGCCACCTTCACGGTGTATAGGCGCAACCCACTTAATAGCACCATTTATGTCATTATATAGTAAAGGCAGGGTGAGGTACAACCACAATAAAGTATCAGCATTAACCTCTCAACTCTGCCCTTTAAGTGAACACGGAGCTACATAAATAAAATCAAATAAAAATATAGAATATGTTAATAGAGGCGTGCACAGTGTGTCTGTTGGCGTTGCCAGTTGAGTATAACCGGTGTGTATTTTTACAGTGAGATTCGGTGTGTTTTTTTTTTTTTTTTGCCCCATCAAAAGGGTCCGAAATCAAATCCTTCAGAAGATAAATGTGATCTGCAGAAGCTGAAAGTGTGTACAGAGGTTTTCATCCGCAGTATAATCGGCGTGGACGTATGAACACACTACATTGTCTAAATTTGACCAGTCTGTTATTTCATTCATTCATTCATCCATTCACTCTTTTCTTTTTCGCCAGAAGATATGATGTCACAAGTTCAGCCAGTTTCTGCGCACTTTGGAATCGATAGCTCAAATTAAAACAGCCATTAATGTGCTCATCTGCAAGAGGAGCCATATCTCCTGTGGGTCTAATTAATTGCCAATTACTTTAATTATAATAGGCTCCCACTGCACAGGGATAAACAAGATATGATATCAGCTCTTGATGTGTGGGTCCGATTTTACTCATTTTATTTGTTGTTACCAAATAAAATGAATTATACCGAGGATCTGCTTTCCTGTGTGTGGTTGGTTTCTGCTGATGACTCTGTTTCAAAATGTTACTCTGTAATGCAATATATGAGATGAAGTGAGTATATGAAGTTGCTTTTTGCCTGGACGGCAATCATAAAAAAATGTGGCCCTTAAAATCCACAGGAGAAAAAGGGGACGTCTGTTCCACCTGCAGAGGTGGGGGGTGTGGAGAAAAGGCTTTTCTTTCTTGACAGAAACCCTCTCCTTCGCAGTTAAATCAAGTAAAAACATCCTTTTGGAACATTCAGCAATTACCACGAGATGAAATTCAACAGAAACTACTCAAAAGAGCATTAATACTAAGCTCTTAACGTATTAGTAATTGTCAGCGGAGTGACACAAAGAATTATAAAAAAGGAGGAAGAAGAAGGAGGAAAAGAAAACGTGGTCACTCTCATATTAAAGCTGTCAGTCGGGTGCCCAAGCGGGTGAGGGAGGGGGGACTTTTTAATTCATTTTCCAGTGCTCGGGATAATGTTCAAAAACACAATTAAAATATATAAAATCTTTAATGACCACACTCATCATCGGCAATTCAAGTGAGCATTGATTAATGTGAGGTCATTTAAAGAGAAAAGGTGCGCTGTAAGGATTGAGAGTATTGAGAGTAAGGATCGTTATAATTAATGCCCTCGGCACTCCATAGATCCGGGGTGCTGACTGCACTGCAAAAAATAGCTATCCATCTTTTTTTAAAGAAAAAAAAAGCGTGCAGGGCTCAATCTGAAAAACCTTTTTTTAATGTCTTTAAAAAGTACATAAAATCTATTGCACGAGGCAGAGTAACTAAAGTGAACTTGTTGGGAAAGTTTTCAGTCTAATTTTGTAGTGAATCGCCGCTTTATTTTTTAATCCACCAATTTAGGTCTTTGTAAGGAGGGGTTTTGTTTTGTTTTGGGGTTGTTTTTTTTAATCAAAATACATAGGAGCGTAAGTCTCCCATCTAATGAATAGACTTCAATTTAAAAGTTTTGTAAAGTTTTGGGGTTTTAAAAAAAGAAGAAAGAAATAACACACGGCTAAATGTGAAACATCAACTCTTGACATTTTTTGCAGTGTGCCCCGCTTTCTCACTCTGTGGTCGTTTGAAAAACTGACACGAAATGAGATGTCCGCGATTCACTCATCTTGACCAGATCAGGTTAATATCAAAGTGATAAATCGTCCCAAACTTTTTCTGGCACTTGCTGCCGGCAGATTTCTGGCTGTGCGCATGTGCGAAGGTGTCCAGACTGACAATGCTGGAGAGATAGCGCGTTTGGATTGAGAAACCCAGAGAAAAAGGACAGAGAAAAAACAAAAAGGAGGAAAAAAAGATTGACGAAAAAATCCAAACAAACCCACGCCGAGAGACTGGCACCATGAGGTCCAAAGGCAGGGCACGGAAACTGGCCACGAGTAGGTGCAACATCCCTTTCTTTTTTCTCTTGAAACATGCCATCTTATATACCTATAGACTGTCGCTGTTATCACTGCTTCTATTAATAGTTTCTGTTACGATTTCGTTTCCACGAGGAAACCCTCACTTTCACCCGCTTAAAAAGAAGAAAAAAGAGCAAACCGTGATGTTGTCGCGAAGAAAATAATTAAAGTCGAGCAGAAGTAGAGCGTAAACTTTACAGTTGAGGGTGCGATGGAGGAACTTTGTGCAAGGCGTCCGCTCCAGTATTGGAATTGCTCGTTGCATGTAGTGGGCGCTGTAGTGTAACGTGGTGTATTGCGAGTTAAAAAATCCCATGTCCAGTGCATCGGCAGTTGTGTTGCACTCGCTGCACGCTGCTGCTGTGGGCTGCGGGTCACTTCACTTTCCCGGGAGAAACTTGGAAAAACAACTAAAGCGAAAGTGGAGCGAAACGAGGAGAAAACGGCGATTTAGAGACGCTAAAATGATTCGGGGAGTTTCCTTTCTTTCTTTCTTTCTTTCTTACTTTTTTTTTTAAGTCTTGTTAGTGTGTTTGAGTCTCGCAGTTCATTCCGGAGGTCTTATTAATATATAATTTGTAGCATTTGCTAAATTCTGTGTCACCTGTGAATAAAAGACATTGAGACGTGTATATTTTATATTACTTTCAACGCTACAGTGTTACACTTTACGGACTTTAAAGTTTAGATTCATCACTACAGGATGCAGGCTTCTTACTAATGCAAAATCCATTCAGGATAAAATGATAACTTGAAATATCCACTGATGTTTGATTAAATTAAATGCTACCGTCTTCGTTTATTTGCTTGCTTGAACCTAATTAACTTCATGGAATGAGATGATCATGCTACAATAATTTTCAAAATGTATCTATTTAAATCAAATGCGGTTCTCTTTTTAGTTGTGACGCTGTTTTTTTGTTTTGTTTTATGTCTAAATGTAAGATGCGTTTGTGCCTTCACCTTGAATTGTAATGCAAACTCTGGCAAGTCACATCCAAGAAGGCTACAGTGCAATGACCGAGGCCTGCAAGATTTCAGGTGTTTACAGAAATGTTCATATTGAGGAGGTTTACTGCGTTTAAAGATCTGCGCCTATGTCGTTGGAGTTCAGCTACTTGCACGGAATAAAACGGTGTAATTGTAATTTGTGAAACGCCCCGGGCAGCTGGTCATTAACGAGCAGGCTCCACAGAAGTTTTTTTTTTTTAAGACTGCACGTGGTCAGGTGAAACCGAGTTCTAATGTAATTATTTGTCCGCACAGAAATGCAGCATAATGCTGACAGTCTGATGAAGCTTAATTGACGTATTCTAAATATATAAACTGCTTCACTGACCTTCTGGAGCTTCAGAAAATCCTGTGACTCCTGTGAAGATGGTGCACAGGTTATGTAAACACACAGAACGTCATCGTGCACAGTACAAAAACAGACCTGTGAGTTTTTTGTTGTTATTATTTATGATTTTGTTTAGAAATGCAGAAAACGAGCAGCTGCGCGGAACAACTGCACCAACTTTCTTTGCACACAATTAAAGCTACAATGAAGTTAGAAGGTCAAATTCTTCGTGTGATTATTATTTTCGAGGTAATTTCTAACTGTTAAGTAAGAATGGGGAAATGTTTTGGCCCCCGGAGCAGCGGGCCCGCTCTGGCCAACAGCCAGGTCTGCACAGTGTCAACAGTGAATATTTAAATTCCCAGACCCCTCATAAGGGCTCTGCTGGTAAATGCGTTCAGTGTGTGCCTCCCTCCTTGCAAAACAGTCGTGCATTTCTTTTTTTTATTTAAGTGCCTGTAATACAGGAGGTGATGGAGAGGTGGTAAACGTGAGAGTGATTGATGGAGGCTGACTGATTAGTCCGCACGTCCAGATGTAATGCGGTGCGCCACAAAAAAACTCCCCAACCACGCTAAGCCAAGGCGTGCAGGCCGCACCCCGCGGTGAAATGTTAGCCACAGAAAGATGGACGGGGCTTTGGTGATCCAAACTAGCTCGGTGTAGGCCTAATTAAAGGTTCACTTAGCATTTTTGAGTCTCGATAAATACCGTTTCGTTATAATGCGTTCGGAGTGCATTACAGTAGCGATTAATCTACCAAGACCAGCCTAGAGTAACCATAGCACGCATCTGAATTCAAGCAAACTAGACAATTAAGTGAATAAAAATATTTGGAAGTTTAACAAGTGCCAGCAGAGCAATCAAATACAACGTGTCTCCCAAGGCAGGCACTATTTGGTATGCCTAATCATTTTCACTTTTACCACAATATTCCGTCAGTCATCACTCAGTCTCCAGAAATGTGGAGCCATAACGCATTTTAGATGGGTTATCGCCCTTTGTGTGTGTGTGTGTGTGTGTGTGTGTGTGTGTGTGTGTGTGTGTGTGTGTGTGTGTGTGTGTGTGTGTGTGTGTGTGTGAATGTGGGAGGGAGGGGTCTCGCTGGGCCTCGCTGTCCGTCAGCGCCTCTCTTCTCGGTCTTGGGAGAAGTGCGTCGTCCTCCCCACATTGTGCAGTGGGCCATGCATCTCGCGTTTGTCTGGCGGAGCTCATTAAAACGGTTAATAGATTGGCCCATTTAAAAGGTGAGAGGGAGCGGGCTGGCGCGAGGAAAGTGAAATAGAGACCCCATTAAACGGCCCTTGTTGTCCCGGAGCGGCGCTCTTTGCCTGCGCTCCGCTTGGTGCCAAAGCTCTGTATACAAATGTCCCATATCGCCTTCAGTAATGGCCTGGGTCAAGAATCATTGGGGCCCTAGGCAGAAGTTACCCCCTTCTGTTGTCCTCCTTAGTTAACTGTTGCTTTGAACTTTTATTTCTGATGTAATAAATAACAGTAGAGCCAAATCCTCATATGGAAATCAGGGCCTACTATCACTTCAAACAAAGACAAATATATATATATATATATATATATATATATATATAAAAGCAGATTTTAAATGAGCACTGGAAAGATAACTCATTGCATCTGTAACAAGGGAAAACAAGGATTGGCTCACATTGTTGGCAATGTAACATCTTTTAAAACACTTTTGTTGCAGGATGTATCTGAAGGCCTGCATGTATGATTCAGAAATGTCTGACACACTGCTGGTGTTTCTGAGTTTATGTAATGGCTTTAGATGAATGTTTGTGTGGCACATATGAGAAATGCTTGTTTGAATGAGTCTAAAATGTTTCTGTTAATACATTTAAGGCTACATTCTAATTTATGTGCAACCCTTACAAAAAAGAAAGAAAAAATCCTTGAACAACTACAATATCGTCAGAAAACTGCTGTCAAACCAAGTGTGAAATGTATCCCAGTCCCATAAGTCGAAACACACACTCGTATGTACACAAGCAGCTTGTTTGGGGTGTATTGGTGGAGTTTTGCGGTATTTGCATGTCTGTCTGTGTATTTGTTGGTAGAATATGGGCTGTGGGAGGCAGTTTGACTCTGACCAGGACCTTCTCATCTATCAACGTCCCCATCTGTCTTACATGTCTCCCCCCCCTACCCTTACGACGGGCAAAGCCCTCACCCGCCCACCCTCACCCCTCTTCAGAAAATGGCTTCTTTGGAAGGTCTCTGATGTTAATGAGTCGTCCAGGACTTAGTCTCGCAGCTGTAAACAGAGAGCTGACGAGGTTAGTGGTTTGTTTATACACTGTTGTCACCCACTTGAAGGATGGCCTCTGTCCCAAGCAAGTAGGGAGCTTCCAGGCCTCATCATGAGTCCCCTCTCAGGCCCTGACACAGTGGCCCTGCCCCAGGGGGTTTCACTCCCACTTCTCCAACTGTAGTCCCTGCTTTCTTACATCTCAGACCATCGTGAATAAAAGGAATTTCATAAAGCCGTGTTTGTACGCTGATGGTGGTGTGTGTGTGCATGTGTGTGTGTGTGTGTGGGTGCTGATGCAGCGACCCAGACAGGGCAGTGTGGGAACACCAAGGGATGGATGGAGGGAGGGGGTGTGCAGCACCATGTCAAGCCTGGGAACCACTGTGTGTTTACCACAGGGAAACTGTACCAGTGCAGAACAATGAGTGAGCCTTACCCCTTCTAAATAAAAAAACGCATTTCTGCTTTCTTCTTCCCCCTAAAGGTCATGGAGTTAGAGATAGGGAGTCCACACAAAAGCCTCCAGTCTGTCGTCAGTCTGGTCTGGCCCCGTACGGTGCCAAGACTGAGGTCATTATCAACAGAGCAGTCCCGAGCTAAGCATATTTTTATAGATTGTGTGTGTATGTGTTTGCTTGGGAGCGAGGTGAACATGTGCATGCGCTTATTTGGTCAGGGCTGCGTGCACGAGCGATTCTTTGGCGTGCGTGTATGCGCAAAACAAGAGGCAGCGCGCAGAGTGCACAGAGCGCAGTTGTCAAATGTGAGACGTGCTGCAGTTTCTCTCATCGCAAATTAGTCTGAGATAAATGGCATTTTGCTGCGCTGAAAAGTTTACCCAGACATCAAACTGATTTGTGTGTCGTTATGATGTCCGAAGAGATATAACGTCAACAGATTGCTGATGGTGCACTTCACCCAGGCTATTAATGAGGCGGTGTGAAATTAGCACGCCTCGGCATGCTTGGAGGAGAGATGTTTGTTAGCTAATTAAAGAAACTCAATCATTTTATATGCGCCAATCAATTACCTGGAGCAGGTGGTAGAAACAGAACCCGACACTATGTCCTTATGTCTCACATCAGCTAACTACCCTAACTCACTTTACTACATTGTTGAGTGCTTTTATGGCCAGGAAGGCTAAACATTTGATATGACTCTTTGGTAGCTGCCAGTATACATGTGTAGCACTTCGCTGGACTGTTATTAGTTTAAAGGCAGCTGCCCAATCATGTTACATATGTACCTTTTTTGAAGATGTCTGATTAATCATGTTTGACTTTATTCACTTTTCATCTTTAACCCAAACAGGATGTTGCGAGTATAGAACACAGAATTATCAATTTTATTCCAGTAGCCCATATTTTAATGACCCGTATGCTCATTTCGTACATCTCCAAACTTTGTCTTGAGACAGTGATACACTACTTTGTACTGACAGGTGTTCGTGGAATTGCTTATGGACATTGTATTTTAATGGCTGTGCTGCAAGGGTGATAGAGAGAATAGTGCTTACACACTGGAGGGAGCACGTAGCTATAAACAGGAATTACCCAACAATCGTTTTGTGAATGTGTTGATAACAGTGTGTTCCAGCACTGCTCGGGGATCTCCCTGGGTGGAGCAGGCTGGCCCAATGGAAGGAACGAGCTCAAGAGTTGTTTCTGATTACCAGGGGACAAAACAGGGCATCGGGTCTTGTGCAGAGACAGGACAGGACAGGACGGACCCGATGTAGTCAGATGTGCGCATGCATGTGTTTGTGTGCTATGTGTATGTGATTCCTGTACACCTTTTATCTGTGCTACAATAAGCCCCCCACCCCCTTCCCACTCTGGACCCTGAGGCTCATTAAGGAGTGACCTCTCACCTTTTCAGGACGGGAGAGATGAGGGGAGGAGATGTGATCAAAGCCGGGCCCTTCCTGATGAAGTTTGGACTGCAACGCAGCCACCTCATTGGATCTGATAGCGGCTGCCTTGGCTGTGTTAAGTGTTGAAATAGTGATGTTAGAGTGGAAGACACGAAGACGAAAAGTCACGAAAAGTTCTGAATTCGCTATTAACTTGTAGCGACATACATTTAAATATGCAACACATTTATTTTTATTTTTTGGGGTACACAGCACCTTAATTTTATACACCAGAAATAAATTCAAACTGTAGGTATTGTTTACTTATTTATTTTTTTGTTTGCTTGTGTGTTCAGGTGAACTAGATTTTTTGGCCAAGTCTCTCACAGATGCTTGTTTTCTTAAACATTAAACACTTCTCAGGTTCTGTCGTTACTGATCTATGCTCCATCCGTGTTCATCTCATCTAGTGCCTTATCTCTGAAAAGGGAAGTCCATGTCCCTGTCCTCAGAGGTCCGTCTTGATGATTTCTCCAGTGTGCATGTGTGCGTCTGTATAAATTGTGCACTTCACGTGTGTGTACCGCTGCTGCTGGTCAGCCAGGGTCACAGCAGAGAAAAGAATGTGACTGTGGAAAAGAATGCTGTGCTGATTAGCGCTGCTTACCTGTAAGTGAACTGGACGTGCCGGCATGTGATGAGACTGAGGAAACAAGGGAACAATAGGACAGTAGAGATTCCTTTCCACGCCACATTCCAGCGATCCAGCAACCCGGGACCCCCGCTTGGAGCTTTGATGAACCCTCCTCGCAGCTTCCTGGGATTGTCGCTCCTCCACAAACACAAAAACACAAAGTGGCCGGTGAGTGGGGCCAGGGAAGAGAGAACACGGCCCTCCTCAGGATGTCCTGTTTTGATTAGCGTTAGCATCCTAAAAGCACCATAGAAATATTTTTCTAACACGGAGAAGAGCTTAGTGGTGACACATCCACTTCTTTCCACGCTGTGACCTCCGAGGTCACATACACTACAATGAGCCAGAAATCAAAGAGGTGTTCCTCACATGGTGATGTGACTGGGAAATCATGTGCGGAAAACAAGGCGATAAAGTGATGGGGAGAGCTTTCACGGTGCGTCAACAGGTGTCTAGAGTTTGTTAGGCCATGGCTTTTACAGTTTTCCAAGCAATAGCTTATAATGTCTGGAATTACTAAGTCAATAAAAGTTGTGTTTCAAGTTGAAAATAAATAAATGTCTAAGTGTGATTAAAGTCACAATTCACTGCCTCTCTAATCCATTTATAACTGCTACGGCATTTTATAAACTGTTAACTTAATATATTATTTACTCGTAATACTTTTAAGAAACACAGTTGTATGATACTAAAGTCATAAAAAATTTAATACCTAAATCAAAATGAGTAAGTGTGGTGTTTTCACATTACTGAAATTCCTAATTAACTTGCAGTACTTTTCTTTAAGCAAGTTCTGCAGTACTGTATTCTAAGCTGTATTCTCTTATGCACAACGTGCTCTTTCAGCAGCCTGTACTACATCTTTTTTGTCTCTTGTGGAATCAGAGAGCAGTGAAGCATTACAGCATGGTCTGTTGTTTTGCTGGTGCTTGAGGGCTTTAGTTTGACAGGAGGGCACCACTTTGTTCACCTCAGTGTCCACAGGCAACCCCTCGGGACCTCGAGGCATGGACGTCTCTGTCAGGGCTGTGGCAAGACTGGGGCGATGGGGGGCCCCTCTGCTCGCTGGGTCAGTGGGCAAGCTAATCGATTTTATCTCCGTTTCACACACCACGCCAAACCCCTACTGGCCTGATATTCACATGTTCACTGTTCAGAGGATTATGGGCCTTCCATCTCCCGTCTATCTTTTTTTCCTCTTTCACTTTCTCTTTTTTTTCCCGTTCTTTGGTGTTTCTTATGTTTCCCATTTGTCTTTCTTCTACTAGGTTTTGTCTACTGTCTACCATCATCTCTATTTCCCTCCCCCTTGTTCCAGCTTAGTTCTCTAAGTAGAGAGCATTTTACAGAGGACTTGCAAATTGTGTATCCTCCATTTTCTTGAACATTTTTGATGTGCCAAGGATTCCGTTTTAATCAAGCCCATTAACCTAAACCAAAAATAAATACAGTGTAGTATGGCACACATATATTTTCAGGTTTTATTTCTAGTGCATGTCACTCATGAAATCCAAGAAACTCTTTCTTGACCTGTTGATTAAAATACTGTGAGATATCAAATTGTTTGTGAAATACTTTAAAGGGCTCTGAGTGCACCTTGAAAAACAGCGACCTAAGCAGTTGTGAAATCGAACAAGTGTGAAATCACTATACCTTCGTCTAGAGTTGGATTTCATGTTAAAACATGAAGAAACTAAGAAAGAGGGCACTTGGTCAGAGAAGCATAAAAGAACTCAACAGTAACTCACTAGTTATCTTTCTCACCATCACTCATTTTGTGAGGCCTACATGGTGAAATGACCTGAGTAGCAGGATCCACTCTGGAGTAAAACGTATGTATTTGCCACGTAACTCTGAAATGACAGAGAGTATAGGGAAGATGAGTCTCTGGTGTGATATACATAAAGTTAAATCCTCTCAGTAGAAGTTAAAACAATGTCTGTGCATCACCTTGCTACTGCAGTCACTGTAGTAAAGAATGGTATTCACCCATTCATACAAGCACTTTCCTTTATCTAATATTCACAAACATTAATTTTCCAAAGGATGTATCAGAGAGCAACATGGGGTTAGTATCTTGTCCAAGGATATTTGGCATACAAACTGGAAGCAGCCAGTAACTGAACCGCCAACCTTCTGATCAGTAGATGACCCACGCTACTTCCTGAGCTACAGCCACCCCAACATTCCCTAGCAGCAGATATGGGTAGACTGGTCAGAATTAAGTTTAGGTTGTATGATAAATAAAAAAACAAAACTGGCCTCAGAGTGACCTCAGGCTGGGAAAATGGTCCACTTTTCAGTGCACGATGCAATAATAGATTGATAAAAAGGAAGAAAGATGTTTTCACTGTGTCATTAGGTTTGTGATTGGTGAGGAAAAATCTAGTTTTGCATGTTTAAAATGTAATCTTCAATACAAAAAGTGTGCAAGAAGTGGGTCTGAAAACTTCCTGAATTTACTGCAGATTTTTCTTTCCATGCCCCTCTCCATGTTGGCACTTCCCTTGAGGGAGGCTGGTAGCCAGGAGGAGGAGCCCCTGTTTCCTTGGTCATTCCTCTGGATAAGAGTTGGAACAAGGGAATGAAAGCTTTGGGAATGGTCTGGAAACTTCCCATTCATCAGTGTAAGGAGATACTGCGCTGACAGTTAGCAGACGGCCAGCCAAGTACAACACGGGACAGCCGCGTGGGCCTGCAGTGTTCAGCTTAACAGACAAAGTGAGAGAGACCAGACCAAACACCCTACTCATCTCTGTTCAGGGAAATAACATATGTTAACATTTCGGGCGTTTATTCTGATTCTCTTGCTCGGAGTTACTCAAGTGTGAACAGTAGAGTAAGTGAATGATTACGGGTGCAATCATAACTAATTTAGTAATATAGAAGAACGCAGGGCAAGTATAGCGCAGCAGATAAATAATGATTACGTTTACATGGAGAAGAAAGAGGGATGTGGTTAGGTTGAGTTATTTTAAAAATGGACAAATTGTTTTACCTTTCAAGGTTCTCAAAGCATTTAGAGTTATGTACTTAGGTTCTTGTTTCTTTAGCTTCTCTTGCGTAATCTTTCACTTTATGTTTCCCAACACCCACTGCAGTGGGGCAGGATTAATGCGTGCCTTTGGGCTCGTACATGTATGAAAGACATGTTTTATATGTATTCATAAGCACATGCAGTACTGTGTTTGAAAATTTGACAAACCCTACCAGAAATCTGGACACGGCATATTTACAAATGCAGACATGTACCTGTGGACACGTACCTGATGTGGGACAGAGGATTGGCAGGACAGCACAGTTTGGGGCAATGCAGGTGTGAGTCTGTGTCTCTCTGCCCGGCCATTAATCGCTGCCATCTGACAGTTCAATCTACGAGAGGCCGAAAGGAGCAGCCGGCTGGTTACCAGTGCAGGTCATTACTGAGCACGGAGGCAGCGAATCGCATCAGCGATCAATGACAAAGGCTGTAGTAGGGGCCAGAGCAAAAAAGTGAAGGAGAAGCAGAGCGAGGTAGGGGTGAGGAAGATATCGGGTGAGAGAGGCAATGGAAATGTAAGGATGAAGGGAGGGGAGAGGAGAGATATTGCGGGATAGTAGTAGTTATGCTTCTGAAGGTCAGTTCTTGGTTGTGGAGTGGATGACAAACAGGCTGTCAAGTGCCAAGAAATGGATATATTCATCCAGTGCTGCACACAAACACGCACAAAAAAAGCTTCTTGCACGTGCATGCACATAAATGTGCACAGACACAGTCACTGCCATGCAATTTGATTGAGAATGCAGCAAGGGAATTTAGTGAGAGCCATTGTTTTATGAATTCCATATACAAGGTGTTGGCAGTCGGCGCCACCCTTTTAGTGGTCAGTCCGGGGTGCGCTGTAGTAAAAGTAATGGCTGGCTGCGAGTAAAAAAAAATCTGTTAATGAAATCACCACAACTCCTTCGGCCCTGCTCCACTACCAGCCACGTTACCATGAGAACAGCTGCCATGGCACGGTCCGTCCAGTGGCGTTTACTCAACCCCAAGATGTCAAACACAGTCTGCAGCCCACCCCATCCCACTACAGAAAGAATGCTATACGCTTTATGACATTTATCATACTCCATAACTCAGTTAATGTCATGTTCACATTCTCACCCATGTTTTCCTTCCAAAAAAAAAAAGGAAAAAAAGTTAAAGAAGGAATTAATTGACATTATGGGTGACAGTATTTGGCTAGCGCTCTGATAAAACAACAGGGAGATCTCTCTTTTTCTCCCCAGAGACCTAGAACTGGCTGTTTATACTGCACTATCTCTCAGCAGATCGCTGGCTTTCTCAGTGATCCAAACACACACACACACACACACACACACACACACACACACACACACACACACACACACACACTTACGCACACTGGCCATCCCAGCATGGACACCACTGAGTGATGATGAGTCATTATAGAGATGGTGCCCTTCGACCTCCTCGAGTCTTTATGGATCACTCTCTGGCAGAATCATATTCCCTAATGCCAAGTTCCTGTCCATCTGTCTGCTTGTCTGTCAGACATTCAGGCCCCTTAGTCTGTCTTTTTCGCTCTCTCTTCTCTGTGTTTCACACACCAATACATCCCAGACATCCCTGTCTC
Source organism: Copadichromis virginalis (assembly GCF_057382275.1). Lineage (NCBI taxonomy): Eukaryota > Metazoa > Chordata > Actinopteri > Cichliformes > Cichlidae > Copadichromis > Copadichromis virginalis. The sequence goes on along the minus strand of NC_140631.1, from coordinate 15,787,396 downwards.
TGTTTATTTAAATAACAAGCAAGAAAAAATATATCTTTTTCCCATTACCAAATGTTTGAATCTGATCATTTTCATGCATTTTATAGTGCAAATAATGGACAGACACTGAAGTGTGGAGTTATTCTAAGATCACTTTTAGACCAACCTTTAGGAAACTTGGAAAACTTGTCTGTTATCCAAGGGTGTGGTAGTTTGAAACATTAGTTATATCTATTTCTCCTAGCATATTATGTTGAAATTGGCTTGCAGCATCTCTTTAGATGAATTCACACTAATCCAATACATCTCTTTGCATGCGACTGTGGTAATTCCTAACCGCGCAGAAGAGCAATTCAGCAAAGAAAAGCAAAGGAAAGAAGTCAGTTTGGATTTATACACATATTTTTTGTTCTCTTATTCGATGTTACTTTGTTAATCCAATACTATCGCTCTGCCAAGGGTATTCTGTGTAGATCGGGCCGCTAATGTTTGTTGTGGGTGCTCGGATTTGATCCTTCTCTTGACAAATGCAATTTGTTTGGCCTGATTTGATCAGTTGTAGCATATTTCCTCGCAGGCGGGAGCATGTAAACCTCCCATACAAAAGGAGTTAAAATGTTTTTGCGCCTGCGAGAGGGGAAACTCTATTACAGGTGTTCTGGACCACAGAGCCCTGCTAGCTCTGATGAAATGCTCTTTGGGTGTTAATGCAATTCTGATTTCGCCTAGCCTGGAGACTAGCCACCTCGGGGGTTTTAAAACTGGCTCTGAAAAGCAAAAAACAAAGTTTAAGCTCTAGAGCATACAATTACAATGGTGGAAACTTTGAAGGACACTTCCCGATGAAACATAGTAATCTCTCTCGGGTCACCAGAGAATGATACTATATAATTTTGGTAATGTTTTTGTGGAATAAGCATTGCTGTATGTTTACACAGTGATGCAGCAAGCAGTGGTGAACAAAGCCAGTGAAGCAGGCATAAGCACGATGTTTTTGATTTAGGTCCGTCTTTCTGGTAAGAGTAATTTGTGTCGCTTTGCAAGAAGATTGAATGTCATTTAACATGTACCTGTACCCAGTCTAGCTAATGCCAAAACTCACCACTGACAAACTTTTCATCTCACAGCCTGCAGGAGAGTTGCTACTTTCACTAATAACTTCTATAAATTTAAAAATGTGAATGATAGCTTCCGTGTACAGCCGCCTTCACCAATCAGTCACTTTCACTCAATACATCATGTAGTTACATTTTACACGATGTGTGTGTGTGTGCATGTCTTGCTTATTAGTATTAGCTTCACTGTGTTCAAACAGTAGTACTGTAGCCACCGTCTCTTTGTTCGAATCACCTCCCCTACTTTCAGCATTCATTAGCTAATTGCTCACTACAGTTGTCCCCAGATTTATACACCACTGAAAATTCAATTGCCCTGCAAAACAAGTGACCCATTCCACCCCCTGGGGGATTCAGAGACATAGGGTGTATGCTAGCTGTCACGCAGCCAGCTAGCCCAGGGCCCCCACAGATCAAATACAGGTATGATTTATGTCCGCTGTCTCAGACTTCACACTGCATGTTCGCTTGCACTGGAAATGTTGGCCAAATCCAACAGCAGAAGTAATTTGTCTCCTTATGTGTGGGAGGTGAGGGTCAGAGGTCAGTGAAATGAAAATGACCAGACTGTATTTAATTGTTGTATCTATTTGTGGTTTGAGACAGGATGTCTGTCTGAATGTCTATCTGTCTGTTTGTCCATATGTCTCACTCCTGTCTTGGCGCCATGTTTTGTGTCTGCGGGTCAAGACCCCCTGACTGCAGTCAGCCATTATGGGCAATGATCTGATCCAGCAGGAGCATAGGGTTCACTAAGGAGATATCTTTGGACCAGATAGCATCATTATCACAACAAGCTCTGGCCCTTAAAATCTGCATTTATGTTCCTATGCAAAACGATTCCTTCAAACATACAACTAGACAATTGATTCGTGTTAGTCTAGAATTGTTATGTACTATTACCTGTGGCTCACTTTACATGTAAATGCTGTGAACGCAGCGAATGCGCTAATACTCCACTAATGTGATGCTTCGGTGCGTTTTTGGCTGCAGCTTGGAACATCTGACAAGGTTAAGCCAGTAAATAGTTGAGCGAAATGCTTCCTGTGCGTGATTACATTTATCATGTATAATTATGAAGTTCTGCTCTGTCTACACGCAGTGACCCTTGACCTTGAGTGCGACAATTGCAAGCTGGTTGCCAGACACCTAAATGCGCTGTCCAGGTTATACTGCTTCACAAATCCCGATTTCCTCTCCTGGATCAAATATCCTTGGCTATCTGTCTATCTGAGCCCATTGATTTGAAAAATCCCTCCTTTTTAACAGAAGACTTATTATTTGGACCTCCATTTTAAATGATGGAGGATTTTAAAAGGTGCTTTTTATTAAGATGTGTAGGGACCATTTGGGTACTTTGATTTATTTGACACAATTATAGAAAGACCATGATTCTTTGAGAAAGCCCATGTGTTACACATGATAGTAAAAGTTCAAGTAATGTTGAGCCACTTTTACTACAGTTTTGCACATCATTGTTAAAACATTGTTAAACTTATCTAGCTAGCTATAATTCTGTGTCTTAAAGCTATGGTTTCGGTGTTCAACTGCTTAAGGGTCTGTACGTCTTCAACAATATTTCTTAAGGTACCACTGCAGTAATTTACAATACAATAACTTGAACAGCCTCTCACTAAATCCACATATAATTCACAGAGCCCTGACTAAGCAGTGTCAGCAGTGTTGATTCTGTGTAAAACACCGCTAACCTCTTTCTCCGTGGCCCCTTTATTGCCCACAGACCGTACTTTTCTAATTATTTCAACTCTTCTTGAAATCTTAAACTTTCTTTCCTCCTCTGTTTTCTTCTCTTTACCTTCCCCTTGTCCTGTGCACTGCTCTGTCATTTGTTCTTCCTTTTCCTTTTCACTTGTACCCTTTTTGTGTTATAATTCCCACCTATTATTTCTGTCCCAAGCCCTCATTAGTCATGTCGCTGTCAGCCGCCAGCTGCAGACACACGTACACACAAACGCACACACACACACATACCTGCACGTATTGCTGCACATGCACAGGTATGGAAGTCATCAAGGCAAGGTCAAAGGTCTGCCTCATTACCCAGCTCCAGTGAAAACTTTTGGTGTGTTTTATGCTCTGGTATCAGAATGCAGGAGGAGGGAAATGAGGGCAGGAAAACAGGGGGGGACAATGGGTATAGAAAAGCAAGATAATGAAGAAGACTAATGCGATTTTAGGAGGAAATGAAACACAAGTAACAGAGGGTTAGGGGGTAGTGGAACATGACAAAGCTCTCCTTTAGAGTTTTGTATCAATGATCGCCACTTCATACCTATAAACTAAAAAAAAGAAAAAAAAGAAGGAAAGGCAACGAGTTTGGATGGTTGAATCGAGCTTTGAGGATGAGAGGTCCCATGGTACACTAAACTTAGACACGTCTGGCAGCATACATGACTGGTGTTTCCTGACATGAAACACAACATCTCAAAATAAAGTCATTAGGAGCAGTCCAACAGAAGCCCATTCATTCATTCATCCTCATTTACTCACACACACACATGTGGACGCACACCCTCTGTCTTTCTCTCTTTCAAACACACTCACATGCAGAGACTCTGACGTGGGGCTCTGAGCCTACATGGGACATGATACGTTGACGTGTGACAGAAAGCAAAGCGCGAGTGTGGATGTGTGCACGCTCGAGTTCAGCCTGGGAGGTCAGAGATGTGTGTGTGCCTGTGCACGTGTGTGTGTGTCTGCATGTGTCAGCTGCAAGCAGTCAGGGGGACACTGGTGATGCAGACTGACGGGGGGCATAAACACTCAGTAGTATGCTGAAGGGGCCCATTGTCTCAGTCCCTGCCATGCCAGTCTGTCCGTGTAATGTAATGATCTGTCTCTGTATGTTTGTTTAATTGGCCAATCTGTTTCTGTCTGTCTTCTGATTCGTCTATCATCTACTTGAAAGCATTTTTTCCCCTCTTTCACAGTTCCTTTTTTTAAACCACACATTTCTGGAATAAGACCTTCTCATTTCAGGTCTCTGGATTGATCTGGAATTTCTTGGATGTTTCTTGCATGCGTGTCCTGTAACACGTGTTTTTTCTGCCGCTCCCCATCAGATCAAGTCACATTAGCCATTAGGATGCACAGCCACAGATCAGGTATCTCAGGGCAATTTATATTGAAAAATAACATTCATGTGAAGAAACACGCATGCATACACACAAACAATTGGAACTGTGGTCATAAATAATGTTACCATATGTGGTGCAGTGGCTGTTGCCACTGTTAAGTCCAGTCGTACAGAGCATGCAAGGGACTTATTAGTTGAGGGATTTCAGAGCTGTGGCTGAGCCCAGAAAGGAGGTAAAGGTGTGTGGAGGATATGAGATTTTTTGGGGGGTTGAGGTGCTTGGACTGTGATGAGGTGTGTGAGATTAATGGGAGTAAAGTTGTAAGAGAAGAGAGGAAAGTAGGGGATGAGGTGCTGTGGACATGCTGAGTGGCTGATGGGGATTTTTGTCTAGTGGTTGTGAAAAACCTGCATGCACACCCATGCTCGCTCACTGCTGATTAGAGGACAGCCATATTTCAAATTTACATATGGTCTGACGTGAATCTGAGAGTATGAGATCCTTAACCCAGTGCCCTGAAACACCACCCTTAAATGTTATTGTGCAATTTGAAACATGTGTGGATGTTGAATCCATAAGCTACTACTTATTTATTTATTTTCCTCTCCTGGTAAGATTTAATTGTCGAACAGAAATGCATGTGCTCATTCAGAGTGACAGGAAGTATACAAAATCTCACTTTGATGTTCAACAAACAACATCTTACACCTTTCTGGATGGTTACAATATTACCTCATCCGGCTCTGAATTTTTCAAGCTGTTGTTGAATCTGAATTTGCTGAGGAAACATTTTCAGAAATATTATTAGACTGCACGTATTCAGTAGTAACCTAGTAAATATGTAAAGTTTAAGTCCATACATCTTTTTTACAAAGTCTTGTTTATTTTTTCTCACAGTTATGAGTGCTGCCATGTTTAGATACAACGCTACACTGTAGGAAGAATCCAGTAATATGTAGCCCAGTGACTGATACTGAAGAGGTTTTATAAAACCTTGTTCTCCATAAGGAGATACAAACTCTCTCACACACACACACACACGGACACGGAAATGTCTACTTGGATGGCTTTCTCACTCTAGGCAGTGTCTGTTTATTGTAGATGAGGTGTGGATGTTTATACTCCTTGTATAGCAGTTTGGAGTGTGAGGTGATTCCACCAAGCTCCCGTGTGTATTATTTCTTCACTTTGACTCTGGACTGTTTCTTACTTGTTCTTCAGATGTACTTAATTTCATTGCAACGCATATATGTTTGCAAAAGCCTTACTTATAAATGGTATACATGACTGGATAAATATGTGATTTGCTAATAGCATCTCATGTTGTATCTCTGAATTCACTTGAAATTGAAATTGGTTTAAATATATATAGCAAATGTAGAGTGAGTTAGATTTCACAACAGCAGTACTACGTTATTTACTTGACCTTTAGTACTTAAAAAAAGGTCCAATACTAGATAGTGACAGCAAAAGAGGAGTCTTTTGTGGTTGTTATATCTGAGATTAGGTTCAGTCAACAGCAGAGCTGATCCAAATTAGCACCAAATGAATACTGTATAGATTGTTGAAATATTGTTGATATATTCTGAGATTTAAAAAGAAAAAAAAAAGCACTTTTCATTGGCAAGCAGAATTAGCTCTCACTTTCATAAAGGGTTGGCGTAGATTATATAATCCATGATGTCATCAAAGCACATTAGGGGCCACGGGGTCGCGGGGTTACATTGTATCATTAAACCAAAACAAATGATTTTGTTTGGATATCTTTTCACACTGCCGAACTTCTTTTCCCTCAGTTGCCTGTGCATTAGCGTTTGTATAAATACATCATAGAGGCGCGCACAATAACTGAGGAGGGATGGATGTCAGTGGTCAGAGCAGATAAGAATGACAAAGCTCTGCGCTAAGCCACGTCACCAGCAGGCCTCTCACCTGCCTGTCTGTCACACAGACGCACTCAACCATCACAGAGTGATTGTTTGGGCCCATGAGTGCGTGTGTGCGTGCGTACGCCCGCACGCGTGTGTGTGTGATTGATGTACTTTGCCTTCCATCAACTTTACACGCCCAACACCACCACCACCAATACCTCTTGTCTCACCTCAGTCTGGGCTATCAAGGAAACATGAGGCCTTGAGAGATAGCAGCGTGCTCTCCCAGCCGGCCCTCAGCCCGCTCTGTCTCTTTTTCTCTTCCTTGTGCCAGTCACCTACTGCTGTGGGAAAAGCAGAGGAGATGAGGCCTTAAAAAACAGATCATTGTCCGCCTCCTAGATTAAAGCCAGAGAATGTGAGCATTGTCCACTGAATGGCTAAACCTTCCTGCTGTCACTCAAATGCTGCTCTGAGCACTACTTCATGTCTAAGAGGCTTATCTGCACTGAAAGGCCCCTAGCTGCTCTGGGGAGAGAGGACGTAATGAAGCGTGGTTTTTTTTCTTACTCTGTAGGGAGAAACCTGCTGCTGAGGGGGTGGTGGTGGGTGGTTTGGGGATTCAAGGGGTGGACATGGCCAGTGGGGCAGCTGCAGCAAGCCCCCCCCCCCGACCATCACCCTAAAGCCCCCCACTTCTTCTAACTGCCCTGTTCGAAAGAATTGTCATTTATCTAGTCTCACATGAGAGAGAACGGCATATACACGGGCTACAGGCTTTAACCACTGCAAGTGGGACGGGGGGACATGAGGACATTATGTGGGGACGTGCCCAGGGACCTGCCTGTTGTCCGCGCTCAGCCGTCTGTGGGGATGATCAGCAGGCTACTGATGTGGTCCTCTCTTTGTGCTCTGCTGTTTGAAAAGGGGAAAGTTTAAGTGCTGCTCGTATTCAGGGATGAGGGCTGACGGCCAGGCTGCTAGGGTTAGCTAAGCCCCGAGGCCTCAGGGTGTGCATGTGTGTGTGCATTTGTGTGTTTGTGCATGTGTGCTTACACCATTACTAGATTGGAATAACCTTTGAGTTTCTTTGTCAGTAACACTTAAATGTATAAAACTGTGGGTTTTACTGCTTGTGTTACCTGAGCACCACATTGGATATTTGAGGATCGTTTTATCGATATCTAATAAGTGGACACTATTGTTTAAAGTTGACTCCCAAAATGGGGCCAAGCATAATTAATTAGCTTTAATTACGAGTTCAACACTAATGTGATAGGAGAGAAAAGGGAAATACAGACTTAGGAGGCTATAGCCTTTTTTTAATTATATTTTTTAATTATATATGAGGTTTTCTTTAGCTGATTCTGCTTAGTCTGGCATTAAACTTGGCTTTGGGTCTCCCACTTGTTGAGTTAAAGAGCATCAGTCATGATCTCTGCTACTATTGTAGCAGGGCACACGTGGGTTTCCCCCAGTGGGTCTAAATACTTGTTTCAGCATGATTTACAGTAGCCATCAGACCCTTAGCCCTGCTGTCCTTTTCTGTCTGCCTTCTGTTGCTCTGCTCATCAGTGTCTGTGTCATGACGGACACACCTGCATCCTAAGCTGCCTTCTCCAGCCCATAAACTTTGACTATTTCCTGTCAGCAGTTGGGCTTTATTTAACACAGGCCCTGTAACTTAAAAAAACCTGCAAGGTTCTAACATATGCAGTACACAGAGGTATGTTTGACTAACATGTTTTGAAAACTGACATTGCCATTGAATTTGATTATTGATTATGATTTTTTTTTTACCAACTATTCCTACTTTTTAGACATCGTTTGAGATGGACTAGCTCTTTCTTTAGCGCTGCTACTTCATTGCTGCAAGAGGGATGTTTAATGCATAACAGAACAATTCGCTTTATGGGCCCAGGAATGGTGTTTGCTCTCCATTCTCCACATCACTCCACAAGGCATGCGTACACTCTCTAAACGCAACCTCTGACCTGGGAATCTTGTGGGGTTAGTGCTGCCTGCGCCTTTTCTGTGCTGTGACGGGAAGTCGAGTGGGTTAGAGGGTCTCAGAGTAGACCAGAGGAGCTGTCGGCTGGAGGGGGAGAGGAGGAGGAAGCTAAGTGGCGTGGCCCAGCTGTGATGAGTAGCCCAGTGGTCCATTTAGAGCACCAACCTCAAGCTGGGAGATAGTACATCCCAACAACCTGAGTGGACTTCTTGTACCAGTGTACTTGTGGCTCTATCAAAAATGTGAAAATACGAAAGTAAAATTGTCGGAACATAAGTTGTGCAGCATGTTAAATTGGACGCTTCTTATGTCCTGTGGTGCTCTATCATTTGTGTGCGTCTCCGAGAGCTTCAGAGTACCAACTAAAGTAGACGCAGATCAACTGAGGGTTTAGATTTAAAGAGTGGTTTCATCTCACCTATGGTGTTCACTGTCCTGGTGATATTTCTAAGCAATTCCATGCAGTCCGTTTTGGAACAAAGTAACAGTATTAAAATGGTGTCCTTTATGTCACAAAATGTTTTTGTCCACGTCAAGAGGATGAAAATCGGATTCCTGAGAATCTGAATGTTAAATAGAAAATGATTCATGGGAATGATCGCTACATATCAATGATTCACATAGTACAATGTGCCCATGCACCCAAGAGTGATAGGTGCCACATTGTGAAGGAGATGGAGAGTGGATTTGAAGGTTCTTTTTCAGTAAACATTTAAAAGAGTGGAGAAGTGAACAAAAGCGTTAAGAAGGAGCTGTTTTGTTGCCCCTTTTTTAACCTAAATAGGCGGTCTGTCCGACCGAGGCCTTGGCTTCAAAGTATTATCCCACACATGCAATTACCATTTCTATCAACTGGGGAGAAAGATTATGCTTTTTGGGTGTTCTTCTGCGTTTCTTCCAGTGGATTCACTTGGTGAATGTGACACGTTTTGTGTCTCCCACCCCCTATTGAATTTAAAAGTTCTCTATTCTCCGAGTGAGCTGAGGAGAGTCCTACACGCGGGCTGAATAGACACTAAATCTTTCAAGGTTAGGACTTAACCTTCTCCCACTCCAATTCATCTTCAAACTTTAGTCTGAAACCAATCAATATCAGATGATTGGTAAACAATGTGCAGTGTCTGATAGGCAGGTACCAAGGGCCCTCAATGGGATTGCAAATGCTTTGTGCGTTCAGAGTCGCTTTTGCTCTAAAGCACTGTCACAAAAAGTAAAATTACCATTCGCTTGGAATGATGCCATTCATCTTTGTCAGAGCGCCAAGCTCAGCACGCAAGCCGCTCCCCTCAAATTAATTCCTTGTTTTGCATCAGCTGAATTTGCCCAAATCCAGGAGGATGGCTCAGGCTGCACCTCGCCTGCATTTTTAATGCAGCAATTCCAGCTGATTTTACTATGCACGGGGCCCCGTGGCTTTATTTACTTCCCAATCTAGAAAGAAAAGAAAATAGATATGAAAATAAGTTGAGAAAATGAGATAAATCTGGGTGTGAAATTTCAGACACGGCATGTTCCAACCTGGAGAGTTAGAGCAGTGTAATACACGCACGCTCTTGAGAGGCTGCTGCGATGCCGTTGTCGATTTGTCATTTCATGTTGCGAGAGCTCCTGCACAAAGGTAATGTCTTCCCAGAGGCTCTTACCCATGTAATATTAAGGCAAAACATTGGGAAATGAATGTCTGAGAAATTCATTTGTTATTCTGCATAATATATTCCACAATCTGCCAGAACATTTAAAGTATAATTTAGGGGTGGGAACTACAAAAACTACAAAATACAGTCATATATGTCCCTTATTTTATATATATATATATATATATATATATATATATATATATATATATATATATATATATATATATATATAAAATTTATTTTTATTTTTTGTTGGCTGTACAGGCACTATGCAAACTGTGCATTTCTGCCAATTACTCCCCTAGTGGAAATGATTACTACTATTTTTTCTTTCTTTTTTCCTTTTTTCTTTTTTCTTTTTGCAAATATTAATTTCAGACATGATTCTGTTCCCAGAGTTGTATGTGAAAGTCTCTTGTTTGTCCTATGTCATAATGTGGAGTAATTGGCAGAAATGCACAGTTTGCATAGTGCCTGTACAGCCAATAAAAAATAAAAATAAATTATATATATATATATATATATATATATATATATATATATATATATATATATATATATATATATAAAATATTTGCAAAAAGAAAAAAGAAAAAAGGAAAAAAGAAAGAAAAAAATAGTAGAATAATTTCCACTAGGGGGCCTTGAGCAGTTCTTTCTTTGCATCTCTGCTGCTCCTCTTGCCTCTGTAGCTCATGCAGATACTATCCCAGTGTTGTTTCATGGTGCTGAACCCACAGCGACAGCAGTGATGAGATTTTAAGGAGTAGGTTGTTCTCTTCTTTCACTGTCCTCTCTGTCCAACTTAAATGCTAAAAATGGCCTCTGAGGCTAATTTATAGTTGTGGCGACTGTCACCGCTGATTTGTGATCCCCAATGTTTGTGTTTATGGAACATGCCTTATTTTCTTCATCTTATCTGCCTGCAGATGGACAGCATGGTTTGACAGGGTTTATTTAGATGTGTGCTTTTTCCGGCACAAAGTATGGTGGGGTGCAATTACCAAGGACATAGAGTGAAGCCCTGGGGTCAGAGGCCCTTTCCTGTCTCCCTCCCTGAAATGAGTAAGCGTAGCTGCAGCCAGATCTCTGGATAGGTATATGGGAAATCTAAGTACAGCGAAATAGCCATTTTAGACTTACATTTTAAGAATCTGGATGTGTTGTTTGGAGAAATGTGATGAAGAGAAGAGAAGAGAAGAGAAGAGAAGAGAAGAGAAGAGAAGAGAAGAGAAGAGAAGAGAAGAGAAGAGAAGAGAAGAGAAGAGCTGAGCTGCTGGAGATAAGTAAGATAAGTGGGTCAAGCCTGAGAGACTGCTCTTCACCTCAGACACCTGCACCTCTCCACAGATCCCTCATCAAGGACTCGCATTGTCTGAGGCCTACGCCATTGTCTGCTTAAGGGCCCTCCAGATTTGCTGTGCTTCTCCAAGTGGACTCAGCCCACCTCTCCCCAAGAAACAGACAAAACAGTGGATTCCAAAGTGCCGGCCCCTTGGCATTCCCTTGCCTTTGGGAGATAAAGAGGGGAACTTCGGGCTGATTCACTTCTCCACTCTTCATCCCTCTCCACAGCCCACCAAAAAACTAGAAGATGAGGAGGAGGAGGAGGAGGAAGAGGAAAAGAAGAGACTTGCCAGGGGTAGTAGAGGGGTGGTCTTGGGGTCAGAGAGTGATTAGTGAGAAGCAGAGTGGCGCTCCTTTTCCCCTTTGGTCCTCCTCTTCTGTGGTCACTGAGAAATGACTTCCAGTGGGCTTACTGGTGTGGGTGGAGAGGGAAGTTGAGGAATTATTCCCTTCTGTCTGTCTGTCTGGACTATATTTAACCTGCCTGACAAGATGGATGTTTCCAAGGGAATTCCCCCCCCCCCCCCCCAACATAAATGAAGCCATTATACTGTGCTCCCTGGGCTTCTCCCTTGCTCTTTAGTTGTAAGTGGAGGTCTATAATGTCAGGAGGACATTCAAAATCAGGTTGATATACAACCTGAGCATTAATGCTGACATGCTGCAAAACTCGCTTATGAATGGGAGTGTACACCCAACAACGCTAACTTCACCACCTATTTAAAATCAGGCAGGTGTACATCTTTTCTCTTATTCATGCATTTAGACGTGGCTCAGCTTATGCGAACAGCAAAGGCACTCTCTGTCGACACACAGTGATCGCATACTTCTACCCACGCTCATGCACACAGACTCCCACTGTCGTTCCAGTGTGGCTCGCTGGTGCAGGCAATACGAGGAACTGGTGGAGGAGTTGGAAGTGATTAGGGAGAAATATGCCTGTCTTCCTGTAATGTCAGTAATAGGCAGCAGCACATCAAAGTCCAGGCCTGTCAGAATGATCCGGATCAAACCAGCCCCCATCTGGAAGCCATAACTGACTTTTCACTCATTTAAACACTCTTAAAACACACTGAACAGACATGGAGCTCCCGTCTCTGCTCGCCACTCACCACCACTCATATCAGCACCCTGTTCTTTCTGCGTCTGTGAGTGTGTGTGCGTGTGTGTGTTACTCTCTCACTACCTTAATATTGCCCGCCTCAGTGTGACATTTAATAAGCCCATATGTTTCACATTTATTTATTAGGCTGCTAATTTTTTGATTAATGTTTTCAGTCACACCTTTAGTCTCTCTTTTTTTGTGGAATGTGCAAGAAATAAAGTCCAAAGTGTGCCAATGATCTGACAGTAAAGGGGATATCTACATATGACCTAATGCACAAGCAGATATTTTTAAAGTAACATAAACATCTGCTGAACCATGAAATCAAAGAAAATATTATTCTTTCTGGAGGGGATAAAAAAGCTGGCATCAAGTGCACGCCTGTTTTTCTGCTTTGCCTCGAGTCAAAGATAAGTATCTTGTCCGTGCAAAAATGGCACAGTGCATTTTGAAACAATGATGCAGAGTGCTCCCCTCCTGCCTGCTTGCTTACGCTGTGTTGACTGGACTCCTGGACACATATTATCTTTCCAAACACAAGTCGGACACGACTCTAAGTGTATTTTAATTGGCTTTGAGCCGCCTTCCTAAAGCAAACAGCTGGTGGTGTAGCTGGTGGTGTGGTGTGCTTGGTGACTGACGGGTGGCTGGCTGTAAGGGTGGGGTAGAGTCCCACTGCCTCTCTGACCACTCCACCGGCAATCAGTCCAACGAAAGTGTTTGTGCATGTGCGTGTACGAGTGTTTCCCTAACTAGATGTCTGTACACGTGCTCACGTGTCACACTGTCTGTGGGTGAGACTTGCAGGGAATATGTGTGTACTCTAGGGTGTTTCTCATTTAAGCAGTGCACACTTGCTACTGTAAAAAGATCTTAACGGCTGACAGATAGCATCTTGAGCTGAAGTGCAAGTGATTTAATACTAACAATTAAAGTAGACGTGTCGGCAGGCAGCTTGGGTCCCTGCTGTGGCCGGACAGGGAGTGGGCTGTCTCCCTGTGTCAATAAGACAGGGAGACAGGCGTGCCTCTGATGCTCGTGCTGCTAACCTAGGCTACTCTACTTTTTATTCCTCCCTTCATTTCTGTTCGTGTTTATTTTTCTAATCTTGTAAAAATGAATCTTTCCTGGACCAGAAGTATTATCTCCTGTTAACATAATATGCAATATTTCCTTTAAAATATAGATTTTTGATTTGCGGTTGCTGGCCACTGTTGTTAGGGAGTTATGCCTGTTGTTGATTTTTGGCTTAACTGTCCAAAACAAGAGTGCACTTGGATACTTGCACAGAACGATAAGCGAAAATGGAGCAGAGCTCTTTCGAGTTAAGGAAGGAGTGAAGGCAAGCTGAAAAGAAAGTTTCATTCTGAGCTCAGCATATGGAGAAAAGCCCTGAAAACGACTCATTTTACAAGAACCAAGGATCTCGCTCTGAACATGGCCAACTCCGTTCTCATAAAATCTATAGACCATCCATTATAAAACACCCAGGCTCTTATGAACCCAGCAATAGGGCCTCCTGCCTCCAAATCCCCTCTGGAAGTGTTTGAAAAACAAAGCGAGGCTTCACTTCAACCTCATTAACTAGTTATAATAAACAAAACAATGTGTTTTTAATGGATGGCGAGTCTCGTCTCCCCATCCCCTACTAGCTCTGGTCCAAAGCGACTGGCCAGTAGTGGGTTTCCCATGACTGCAGCTTATAGTGTCATGATGATGGATGGGCAAGGTTGGTGGGGGCTGCCTTTTGCCCTTCTCCTTTGGGATGTCCCACAGATTGACAGGCACATTGTGGTGCTCGAGTCCTGCTGACGTACTGCACCACCCGCTGGCACAGCCACAGAGAACACCAGATAATACCTGCTTTCCTACTTCCATATTCTGCGTGTTCACCTTAGCAATGCATGCAGAGGAACATGAAAGTATAAATATAAGCAGATGTCAAGGCAGTCTAAGTTTGACCCAAGATGATAAACCCGTAGTGAGGAAATAAAAGAGGCCAAATTTTCTCTTGACAATGTTTTAAGGGTAGTATGTTTCATTAGTTTATCTTTGCGTTAGCGTGCTGAACAACCACCTGAATCCAAGGACCCCTGCAGGACCTCAGCAGGGGAGACATTAGCTTCCTGATGAATAAATACCAACAGAAGCTCAGCGCCCACAACACAAACTCGGCTAATGTCGATAGGTTCAAGAGTGCCACACATGTGCATACACACGTCTCTCTCTGCATCCACTCTTTCTCTCTGTATCTGACTCATTCGAACGCACTCCACACCACACAGAGCGCCTCTGGAATAAAATTCTCCCAGCTAGTGTAAAACAATCCAATAACAGCCAGCACCTCTCAAAATAAAACAATAGCTCAGCTCACGCTGGTGTTGTAAAACAGCTCAGCCGATTACACGCACGTATGTGTAACTGTATTGTAAATTCGCCCTTTGGGTAATAGCACATTTTTCCTTCATTTGGTGATTCGGGGATTATAATAATAGTGGTGTGTGTGTGTGTGTGTGTGTGTGTGTGCGGTTGGGTTCATGCACATGTAGCGGTGTTTTTCAAATCTATTCTTACATTGTGTTTTATGCCAGTACATGCTTTTCGTTCCAGTTTTTTGCAGCGGCGCGGTGGAAGTTGAGCTACTCTTTGTTCTTGTTTTTTCTTTTTTGAAGTGTTCAGAGTTTTTGAAGAAGTAGCTACTTGCATCGCCTTATTAGTTCAAAGGTCATTTGAATAGATGGGGTCAGATATAAGACTCAGACAGAAGGAGCGAGAGGGAACGAGTGACCCTGGCCCCCACGATGCTGCTCAATGTGTTTGTAAACAGGATGTCATTAACACTGGGAACTGGCCAGCCTCACAATGACTTTTGTCTCCTTCTGTTGTGTGCATGTGTGAGACAGAGGCGTGTAAGGCTGGGAGGCAGAGAGAGAGTGTACGGTTGATACAATTTCCAATGAAACGCTTCGCATACTTCCACTGATAAATCAACACCCCACAAATGCCCTTGTACTTTTCTGTCCAAATAACATCCAGGTTGACTTTGTCACATCAGATAAGCACCAGCTAATGTGATGAAATTTATGGCTCGGCGTGGCTGCTGTACTAATACAGCAGCAGATTGTGTGAAGCTGTGCTAAGTGCACTCAACTGTCAGCTCTTATTGTGGTGTCAGTCCTTCCTTCTAATTAGTGTCCTCAGCGGGCAGGAAGTGGGCCTGGGCTGGACTAATCTGTCAGTGAGGCCAGACCATCCTCGCCCAAGCGACTGTTTCCTTAGATAAACCCAGAGGCCTTTATCTAAGAGAGTTGCGACACTCAGGGGGCCTGGGAAGCCCCTAGTGATTCTGTTATTAGTTCTCAGATCTACATTTTACACACTTAATCCAAAACAGATTTAATGTACAACATGTCTCAGCTTTCATCTAGGTATTTTTATACCTTACGGAAATGTGAAGTAGCATCTTTTGGTAATACTTTCGTATCGAACCACCGATCACCGTGGTGACAGGTGTTGATTGAGCATGAGAAGGAGGAAGTGTAGCGAAGGACACTTCCTGGCAGACAGTTTTATCAGTGAGGGAGCAAAGGGGTCAGAGAACGGCTGAACGAGGTTATCACACTCATGTAATCATGTCCTATATGCGAATGGTCCTCCAAGTGCCTGGCAGAAGCCGAGAGCTGCTGACCAAGGTAACTGTCTCTTTCATATAAACACTGTGTGAGTTATAACCGAATGCTGGGTCCATCAAGTGCAGAAGTTGTTTCTTTTGTTGTCTTCTTGTTTCTTGGTTCTCAGCGTGCCGCTGGAGTTCACAGAATAGTTGGAAAGGGTGTCCAAAGGACCTGAGGTTGCTTGTGTATTGTCTAAGGGCACTGACACATCCTGCAGGGAGATAGCGCTGCTTGTAAAGATTAGCAGGCTGTCTTTCTTGACTAATGTGTGAAGCAAACAGCCAACTTGAAGTGCAAGATATGTAGTTTAAAGACGTTTGTGGCTCATTGTCTCTCGGTGCGAAACAAAGTCACGCAACAGCCTGAGGCAGGAAAGGAGAAAGTGCAAAGCGAGAGTGAATGGGCTCCTTTTCCTTCCCTTGCTATGTTTCCTTCGCACCCTCCCTCTATCCATCCTTCGCTCCCGCCTTTCCTCTCCTCCTTTCCTCACCACCAGCGGGGTCCAATTCCTCCACTTGAACGCTCAGGGCCAGCAGCGGACTGATTAGACCCACACCCCCAGCCGCGCTTCTCTGAGGACTCTGCAGCGGGACGACTTCAAATGCACCTCGCTCCTGCCACCCCAAATAAAACCTGACTGGTCCTAATGGACATATTTTAATCTCCCTGGGTTATTTGAAGATTTCTTCAGCCCGCTGCTGGCCACAGCAGAAACAAATTCCTTTCGCTTTGTTGATTAAACTGCCGCCTCTCCACCGTTGCTTATCATACAGCAACGAGCCGCTCTTTTTAATTAAAAGTGAGACACCACAAGTGTGCAATTAACAGCTGGTAATTATAGAGCTCTTCAGAAGTGCAACACTCCACCTTCATTTTCAATTATATAATGGACAAGTGGCTTTTTGATCTCCAAATTAGTGAACTCTTGTAATATTTGTTTTGTGGCAGATTTGGGGGGTTAATAGTGGCCTATGGTGGCCTGCCTCTTCTGTGATTGATGCAAGAGCAGAAAAAGGGATATTAAAAACTAAACAGTCCATCAGGAAATGCAAATCGCACCTTCATGTTAATGAGCAGGCAGCGGACCAGGCTGGCCAGCCGTGGCGTTTCATGTGGGAAAAGCAAGTGCCCACTCTGCCGCAAACTGATTAGTACATTTGAATTTGAAAGTTTAATTAAGTGCTTCTAATATAGATCGTTTTGGAGGGTGACACGTAACATTAAATGGTTTGATACTTAATTCAGCCGGCTTTTGATTGCAAAGCAAGCACGGGTAAATTTGTTGTGTGAGAGTGCTATCCCAAAGGAGGCAGAAGCCATGGACTTAATTTTAAACGTTTAACTGATAACTGATGAAAATGTTTTTTAATGACCGACGCAGTCTTTGAGTGTATAAAGCAGAACACTTGTACAGTTTTAATTACAATTGATTTCCATCTATGTACACGGTTGCGGTATTGTTAGTTGAGCGTTAGCCTTCTTTCACTCAGTCCATCAATATGAAAAAAGTAGACCCTGATTGATTTCCGACTTCATGGGTGCGTGCAGCGGGGTAAAATGAGGTGATTATTAATTGATGGAAACACTTTAATGTCTTTGGGGGACGCTTTCCAATGCTGGACCTTTTTTTTTTTCCTTTTTTTTTTTACCAGAAGTGAAAGTATCAAGTATTTCAAAAGTAAATTACCGTTTTGGCTGTTGTGATTTGTAATTGCTTTATTTCCCAAGTCAATAAAGTTCTTAAATCAATGCCCCTTTTTCACTATAGAAGCACAAATACCCCTGTTATATTGTCTTCATTTGCATGCTGACTCTGAAATCAAGCTCACATTTCTTTACATAAATATAATCAGATGTTAGAGATAATAAGATCTCCATATTAAACTGGTAAAATACGAGGAAGTTCAGCTGAGTATGACAACTGTCTTTTGATGAAGTTGAACTAAAATGTTTCAAGGATTTAAAGTGACTTATATGATACTATTATATTGAATTCATTCGTGTAACAGATTTCTGCTTTACTTTATACTTGCGGCTGCGTTCAGGCAATCTGTCATTAATTATACAGTCATGTCACTCCAAATATGTATGTAACCATAGAGGAGGGGAGGGGGGAAGCATGAAATCAACAGTCCCAAGTCACTCAAGCACTTTGGAATTTTGCATTGGTGAATATTGGCAGTTCAGTGTGAAATAAACACCAAGTATTTAAATTTAAACCAGGTCATTATGAATGGTTCTTAAACAAAATGTCAGTCATTAAGCAATGCCATGTGGCTCTGCTTAGATTTCCTGTTCAATTTAATTTAGCAAAAAAAGAAATGGGGGGGATTTCTTGTATCCCGTCTGCATGGAACGCTGAACACTTGTTACAAGTTGGCATTTCCCGTCTATTCCCCCTGAATGAGGAGATGGATTGTCAGTGATGTGTTTTTGATTGTGTGTATGTGTTGCTGTGTGCATGTGCATGTGTGTTCTCAGTCTAATCTGAGCTGCTGTTACTGTCATGTCCCTCTCCTTCCCTCATTGTCCCTCTGCATTCCCACCTTAATCTCACTGTCATTTGGCAGCTGTCACTCTGCATTTATGCCCACCTCCTACTCCACACACACGCACACAAACACACACACACACACACACACACACACACACACACACACACACACACACACGAACACTCCGATTCCCTCACCTGCATGAAACACCTTTTTTCAAGTGAATTTGAATAAAGAAAAAAAGAAGCTTTTTGATGTATCATCAGATGTGTCATCTAAACAATTTAATTTACACCAAATTCTAGCTACACTTTAGAAATTTTTAATAAATTGTTTCTTATGATAATAATTTATGACACTTTTTTTAAAAATACAATAAAAAATACAATAAAAAAAAGAGTTTCATATTCAAGAGGTAAATATGAGCCTCCCTCAGTCCTCACAGGGCCCGATAATGTTTATGCCTGGACTCCCATGCAGTGCTGTATAGTGTGTTACACAGGAAGACAACAATCCCCATACAAGACCAAAGTCCTACTGTATTGTCCAGTTAAATCACCTCCTAAATAGAGGGAAATTGACATCCATAACAAATAACATAACAGCTTCAGTGCTCCGAGGGGGATTTTGTTGCTCGGAGCACAGGGCTGAATGTTAGCCTTCCAGCAATCATTAAACAAACATCCTCTCCAGGACCTCTCCATGCCTGTGTCTATTCCACATGTCACACTGTGGTTTGGAAAGCCTCCGCATGCGCAGACGTTATTGTATGTAACAAGTTCTGTAACAAAGTTAAGGTAGAATTGGCCTGCTGCTGCGTTAGTGGTCAAGGCAAGCAAAGTCTGAGAGTAGAAAAGCAGCCCTCAGACAAAGTCTATTCATATCCAGAAATATTAAATAGAGGATGTCAGGTGGGTAGTAGGTGGTCACCTTGTCACATTAAAAACACTCTCAGTTTTCTTTCCTTACCAAACAGAGACCTCACTCTGAATGAATTCAGCTCTTTAAGTGGGTATCGGGCCTGGTGTTTTGAACCTGTATCCAACATTTTTTTGAATAATCTGAGTTTGTATGTTCTCATGCTTCCGAATCCTTCCAGAAGGGGGAGGATCAGTAATTCATGTGGTCCATTGTGCATGTTTGAACAATGCTCACACTGATAACCTCTGACCCTCAACTGCAGTGGCATAACAGTTTCAAGAGGCTGCTTTATGTGAGAGAAATGAGAAATGGGAGCTGTGACCAGAAAAACAAACTCTTTGAAAGGGGTCGATGAGCAGTACAGGTTCAGTGGCACCAGGATTACACAGTGGTATTAAAATCGCCACATCCATAGAGAACACAGGGTGTACATGTCTCTTTTTGTTTCTCACTTTTTTCGGTTTGTTACTTTTGTGTGTGTGTGTGTGTGTGTGTGTGTGTGTGTGTGTGTGTGTGTGTGTGTGTGTGTGTGTGTGTGTGTGCGTTTCTCCAAGTGATGACTTTGAGTTTGTCACATGTCTCAGCCCTGTGTTGAAGGCCATTTGTCAATGGTGGAATCATTATACATGTTCCTGTCCCCCTCCCAGATGGGCATGGTGATCACCACTGACCCCCTGTGACAACCACAGCACCTTCATTATGTCACCACGGCCACCCTGTCACTACAGCAACTCTTTAACCGTCTGTGTGACACCCCTGGGTGAGACTCCAATCTCTCATCCGGAGGCCTGCCTGTCTCCGAGCTTGTCACTCTGTGCGCACACTGAGTCTGGATGTCTCTGTTGCCTGTGTGTTTACACCTTACTCCATCTGCCTTTTTTAATCATTATATTGTATTAAACTTTGACAAATCAGCCCTGTAACTAACAGTAATATTAGTTACTGGTTCCCTAAACAGCTACAAACAACATCTTTCTATCATCTATTAGACAACTGACAACTAGACAACTGAACCGTCAATTAATAAAATAATTTCCTAGTGGGCACTATAGATATACATTTTGTCCTTCCCAGTGGGATTATTATAGATAACACACTGGACACTACACTATTACCTCTCCCCCTATTTTCTAATCAGCAATTATTCAATTATGTCCCAACAGTTGGAGGGTATTGCCAATGTCGGGTGGGGGGGACCCCGGGGCCCCGCAGAACGCCTGTGATTAGTGTTGCATCTGCAGAGAGGTGACAGAATCCCTCTTCAAATATTTTGTCTTCATTTTACGGCTCTGAGATGCAATTATGGAGCAGCAGTTCATTACAGCAGCACGCAGCGCTTCATGTTTTATGCATGTCGCCTCATTTAGGGCCTTTATTAATGAGCCAGGCCTGACCAGGCTGCTTGAGACTGTACTGCAGACTGTGCGATGGCCACCAATGGCTTGTGTTTGTGTAGGTGTTTGCGTGCTGGTGGTATGAGTAAGGAGGAGTAGGGAAACGGGGGGAAGGAAGGAGAGTGAACCAGAATGAAGGCTAGATGGAAAAACACAATAAAAAATGTCACTGAGAGAAAACTGAATGAAACAGAAAACGCGTGTGGTCAGTGCGGTGGTCACTTCGCCGCTGTGCCCTCTTTATACCCAGCAGCCGGCCTCGTAATGCGGCTCTAGTGTTGAGACTGGTGCAGACTGGTTTGGCTTTAAGTCAGTACATTGAAGGGGTGGGGGCAGCAGGGGTGACTAACCGCACCTCCCTCCGCAGAAGAAACTCCATCTGCATCCAACATTGAGACAGATGAGGCCAATTTGGGTCCTTAAATTTCTGGGCTGTGATGGATGTGGGGTGGCTGTGCACGCTGAGAGGTTTGCAAAGGGAATGGGCGAGAGAGAGGGGAGACAGGTGAGGAAAGTGAGAAAGAGGGGGACATTCAGTGTGACACAGAATGTGAGAACAGGGAAGGAAAGAAGGGTGAAGGAGACTCACCTCTGAGCATGAGTGGTTTGAATTTATTGCTTAAATTGGTGTATTTATTGGATTTTTATTTTACTCTTTGATGTACGGCGCAGACATAGAAAGTTTGGAGACATGGGGTCAAAATTGTTCATAAAGTTTAGAATTCTTCTGAGTGCACAGGACACACACACACACACACACACACACACACACACACAGTGGAGTTATGGAGGTGATATAATGGGGTACTCGATCCAGACCCTTGACCTGACAAATTAAGCTATGAGGCTAACAGCAAACATCGGTATGTCTTTATGCTTGATGCCCACACACAGTATGTTTTGGCACTTTCTTTGCAGGTTTCAGCTGAAGCAAATCTGAAGCTAATGTGCCGGAAATGCGAGTAACCAAAAATGTCTTTGTTGGATTTTTTTGTTTGTTTTTTTCACCGCTGAGCTTCTCTTTTCTAAAGCAATCAGTGTTTGTACGGAAGGCAGAAATTCGAGGACAACATTACTGATTAACTGATACTCACTGATCTCATTTATTTGCATCTAATTATTGATATCTGACACTTAGATATTTTACGTATCTTCATGAGTTACAAACTACCTTCTTTAACATTGCAGATTTTGAGTAGGTACAGGCTGTATTTGCCCACAAATGTGCCCAGCTTTAACTGACTAATGGCCTTCTTACTGCAGACCAGGGCTCCCATCTGGACTGCAGATCAGCCCCCTTTGATAAGAACTACCATCCTCAGGCCTACATAAATATTTTATCAAGTATAATGGAAATTGTCAAATCAATCTAATTGTGTAATGCATTACGAAGACATCAAACTCAAACAAAGCACATATGCTATCATTTCTTTTAACGACCAGGCCAGACCGGGCCAGGCTGGGCCTGGTTGAGCTGGCGGTTTTGTACCCAGGGGGCCTTCCGCAAGGCTGGGGTGGCTGGCAGCAACCACTCTGGATATACATCTCTCGCAGACTGGCCTCACTCACATTTCATCAAAGGAATCAATTTCTCAAATGTGCACAACTGTGAGCCATAATTATATTAGGGCCCAATGGCAGTTAGCCATGACATGAAAGAGAAAGAAAGAGAGAGAGAGAGAGAGAGGAGGTAGAAAGAGAATGCTCATCTATGCAGGTTTGAACTGGAATCGTTGTTATTGTTAAAAATGGGCAATTTTTTAGGTCAAACATATTTTTTTAGCTTTGGTGAACGTAACTCTTCCACACATTTTTTTTTCTAGATTTTATAGGTTTGCTTTCATTTTTCTATAGCTTAGTGGAAGATTGCTGATGCTGCTGTCTAAAAGGAAGATAGAAGGATGAGGACACAGAA
This sequence comes from Copadichromis virginalis, assembly GCF_057382275.1. NCBI lineage: Eukaryota > Metazoa > Chordata > Actinopteri > Cichliformes > Cichlidae > Copadichromis > Copadichromis virginalis. Next base: position 15,764,834 of record NC_140631.1, on the reverse strand, counting down.
GCAGGAAGATAGATGAAAGGAATGGCGCAGGTGACCAGAGCAAACAAATCAAAAGCTTAGGGTGTGTGACATGCTGCAGGGCGCTGAGCTGGGGGTAATTTCAGAGGAAAACACGTAGGAGTTTAGGGGATTAATGACCTTTGTCAACATGTTCTTTACACATGTCACTTCAGAGGCAGGCACTTTTTAAAATCTTGTTTATTTGCACTTCTACTTCTAACTCAAGCAAGCAATCAGCAGGCACTCATTAGGAAATTAAGATCCGCGTCTCAACACAGGCATGCTCATGAGTTGTTGTTGATTACTTCTTTACTTCTGTCTGTGGCTTTACGATGGATCAGGCAGATTCCATAAACTTTGTATGGCCACAGTCTTAGCGTGAAGTATGCTATCCACTATTCCCCACCATAATCCCTTTTCACCTTATAGCTTTCCCCTTCTCTTTACATTTACTCCTGCTCGTTCTTCTCATCTCCTCTATCCCAGGGTCATTGTATAATGCAGAGGGCCCTCTCTCTGTGCACCAGCTGATGTATGGCTTGTGGAAACAATGTGAGTACTGGGCTGTTATTCTGTTTGCTTTACATTTGACAGGCTTGAGTTAGCGTCCGACTGGGATCCTATCTCATTAGGCCAAATGCTAGGCTAAAACAATCATAAAAATCATTTGGCAACTGGCATCCCACTTAGGAACACCTGTCAACATACAGGCGGAAGATAAACTTGTGAAATTGGAGTCAGGGCCCGGATTGAATCGGGATGCGGGATAGAGATGGAGGGAGGAGTGAGCAGGAGAGATGCCCATATGCTCCATGTTGTTAGCGACTTAATGGTATGAAGTGGCTGGGCTGATGCAGGGACTTCCTTGTTGATGATATTGATTGTGGTTTTAGGATGTAAAGTGTGTGTGTGTGTGTGTGTGTGTGTGTGTGTGTGTGTGTGTGTGTGTGTGTGTGTGTGTGTGTGTGTGTGTGTGCAGCACATCCATCTCTGTGTTCATCAAGATTTCATTCATTAGCGTTTCATTAATAATAAATGTGATTTGTTAATCATCCACGTTGATGTTCCAAGCAGAGTGAATTTTTTTTACAGCAAATTCATAAAGAAAAGGACTTTGTATATGCATGCGTGTCAGTCAGTAGCTCACAACTGCATGAAACGACACAAGCCTCCCCTCAATCTCAACATTTTTTTTTCTTTTATGCAAACACACATTTTCTCCCCCTCTCTCGATTCCTCGCACAGGCTTCTCTCTTTCCCTCTGCTGTTTCTTCCCCTCCTCTCCCTGTCTAAACATACATCTTTATCAAGCGGTTGTTGTCAGACAACATTAGATAATTAATAGGCCATTTGTCAAGCCTGTGAGAAACATGTTAAAATCCCCGAGCAGCTCGGCAGATAAATCCTGGCGCGTACACAGACTCCTTTGTTGTGTCAGCCTGCCATCGGAGCTGCAGATTTACCATTAAAGGACGCTCATTATTAATCACAACTAATGCTAATTAATTAGGTGTCTGTGTGTGTGTGTATGTGTATATGTGTGCGCGCGCACAGGGGACCAGCTCAAAGTTTCAGTTTGTTCCACGGTGTTAATTGGTAACTTCGCCCACAGCCCTTAATGGAGTGTTTTCCATTTGGAATGAGGAGTCATTGACTAAGACAAGGGGGAAAAAACATGGACAATGCTCTCATTAATTAACACTGTGTTAAGAGCTCTGTTCCCGTTAGTGTGTGTTTATGTGTGTATGTGTGCATGTGTGTGTGTGTGTGTGTGTGCGTGTGTGCCAGCTTAAACATTTTGCATAATACAAATACCAATTTGTAATAATATGGAGTGAAGGCAGCTATATAAATGGTATTTATTTAAACATACAGTAACAGAGCATTACTTACACAAAACCATCTTTGATGTATTTTCTGGTCTCTCTGGGAGTAAGCATGAAAAGCATAAGAGAAATACAAACACATAAAGCCATTAGAACAAAATTTTACATTCACATATTTTTATATGATTTGTTTAGATTTTTACCACATTCTGTCTAACAAACCATATCTTGTTTTAAATGTGGAAATTCTTGGTGGTCTGAGAACCAAATGTTGACAGATAAACTGTGGACAATTGCCTAAAACTGTTGTTGTCGAGCTACCTACAGATTTGAATGTTTGTGCTTCGTATCAGTCAGTTCCACAGTCACCCCAATGGACCCACGGACCAAAAGACTCCCTAAAAGCGGTGTTAAGGCCTCCATTAAGCACAAAGACAGAGTTAATTAGGAAGCTTATTGCCTCTCCCGAGGCCATGGGGCTCCAAACGCTCTCCTATGCACCCTGCTGAGGGAATATAGCCGCACAGTGATGCACTGTAATTAACAGTACTTAGCAAATCTACAGCAGTCATTTTCTGATTGGCAGTAGCTGTGAGAGCGTTAAAATTAACCAAATGAAAGATAATTATTTTTATGTGTTTTGAATTCAGTCACAGTCTCTTGGGGTATCTTGTTTTTCAGGACAAAAGCAGAAACAACAGCAATCATGCTATGGCCCTTCAGTCGCTGCCACATATTTTGAGTATTTGTGTTTTCAGTGCTCATTTTTACTGCACAGATATTCTTTCTAAGTTCTTGGAACAGCAGAGCAAACTGATTTCCGTGGTGCTTGGATATAAAGCGAAAGCAGGGATGTGATGAAGTGTGCAGTTTTTAAATGTGGATGATGACAAATGGAGGAGATCATATGTGATAATGTTTGACCTGTAGTACAAGGGTAAGACCCCATACATCGCCTCATGCCTGGCTGTCTGTTATCACATGAGAAAAATGATGTCTACAGATAAGCACGAGGGCCGCTCCACATTAGGTGAGAAGTTAATTTCCATATTTCATGATCTAAGACCCCATCAATCAAGTCTTCGAGCTCTTTCTCTGGTAAATGATTTGTACTCTGAATTGTCCTCAGGCTCAGTAGATGAATGATGTTTTCATCTCATTGTATACTATGAACAGACATACAGTGGAAAAACTCTTTTCCTAACTTCACCCACTGTCTACAAATAATAAAACTCATGCTTTAGCTGACAGATTATATATTTTTTTTAAGTCTTAATATTTTTGACTTCTCCAGCTCTTCCTCACCTGCTAACAACAAGACGCAGCCAAATAATTAAATAAAATACAGACAAAGAATAGAACTGGAAAAAAAGACACACAACAGCAGGAAAGACAGCGGATCAAAGAACCAAAAAAAAAAAAAAACCACTCAGAGAGGAGGGGTCGAGTATGTCCACAGGTAGGTTATTCTCTCTGTAAACATATGTATCCATTTGTCCCGTGGGTGCGTCCTCTTGGCGTCCCGTCAGCACTGGCTGGGTCACACCTCCATTAGGGGCTTTGTCACAGTGATTAATAGCTCTTTCTATCATCTTTAATTCACTCCCTGATGATGGCGGCCGTGCTAGGGGTAATCATGTGATGTATGAGTTCGCCCAACACATTGTGGCAGAGGTGAAAATCATTCCACCCATGCAGATAGCAGGGCCGGGAACGAATGTTTTCCCTCTTAATAAAAATTAATGAATTTGGCATCAAGCTCAACCATTTGAATACATGATGTATAAGTATGTGTGTGCATATCTGTGTTTATTCAATAAGCCAATATGTGCTTTCCTGTGCTAATGGCTGATTCTGATGAGGAGATAATTTTGTTTCCCTCACTGTTTTGCTTTTTGTCTTTTGGATACATAAACATCAAAGTTTCTCAGGAGTGCACCCCCTCCCCCCTCCCCCCCCCTCCCGTGCTTGCTGGTACTATCTTGATGTGCAATCTGTGTTATTAATGCAGTTGAAGTCATGAGCATGCTCTGAGATGGAGTTCCCCTTCTCAATCCAAAATTCTTTCAGAGCTCCCACTTTGATGAAGGGCGTCAGCTTGCAATGGTGAAGTAATGTCCATTACTGAACAAACAAACACGACCGTTTGCTGCATGTAGGCAGAGCATTAAAAATGCATGCACTCGCACACACACACACACACTGATCTGATCATCCAACTGCAGTGTCACTGCTGTCCACACACCTAAGCAAAGCCCTAAGACTAAATTATCAGTCATCTACACACGAGACCACAATTTTCAAAACTCTGCACATAGCATATTTGTTTTCAGCAATCGTTTACTTTACAGAAACATATATGTTTATGAGCCGAAATGCTCTTGTGGAGTCCAGTGGACCAGAGGAATTCCTGGCCTGAATCAAATATAAACTTGGAGACCAGCGTGAGAGGGAAAATGTCAGAGGAGAAACAGCAATGGTGGGATACAGTTACCTTTAAAAGCTCTTGTCCCTCTACCATGTGGCAAACTTCACATCCAGGCCTCTAACCATGTTACACAGTCTCTGTGCTGAAAATCATTACCCTTACTCCCAGAGCCACATTGGGTTTCATGCCCGGCCCAGTCCAGTCGAGTCTTTGAAAGACGTCTCCTTTAAATTCCCTGGGCCCACACAGTGTGTATGTCAAACACAATAGTTGTACACCGTGTAGACACTGTGATCAGGTATTGCTGCAGGGAATGACTATCAGAACTGCTTTAGTTGTAAGTACGCCTTGACAAAACATGCACACACAGGTGCACATGCTGGATTACACAGAAAATAATAATATAACAGAGAGCTGATTCAGCAAACTATGTTCATGCATAGATTTTTTTTTCTTTGCCACAGCAAACACACAGTTTGACAGGAATTATGATTCTTACTGACAGAGGAAAACATCTTATGTACTACTTATGCAGTACTTTACAGTTTTACATTCCTCTTCACCACAACTTGTGTTCTGACCTTGAGAAAAATGGAGTCTGCATATATTTACAAATGTGTAGCTCGCTGGTCTTGGCTTATCTTGTGTGTCGAGTAATGTAGCAGTGCTAAGTTGGAAGCATACAAATATTGAAGTGCATTGGTTTTGTTCAAGTCTTAAGTTAATTTCTCAGGTTAGTTCATGACCGCCTGTGGCCAATCACAATGCCCCATTTATTCAATCAGACACATGTTTAATTCAAGGCCAGTGAACAAGAAGTGCGTGTGTGTATCTGGGTGGATCAAAGGTTCCGTGGCTGACAGCGCTGAGGTACAGTGTCACACAGGAAGCCCTTCAGGAATGTTCCTCATCCCAGGGATGGGTTGTTGAGCCTCATTAGCAGAGCTCCTTCTCCCTGTGACCTGTCAGTGTGTGTTAGGCACAGCCCACCACAGAACAGCAGTTTCCTGTGGATCATTTCCGGCTTTTAGTGTCTTTCTGTCCCACCCTGCAACACCTGGCTAGCAGCCCGTTGCGTTCGCTGGCTCAATTACTGCCTTGCTGTGTCTTTGCTTGCTGGGCGACATCTCATATATGATGTTGTATTTAAAACGTCCTACCTGTACATATGACTTTGTATTTTAAATGCAACTGTTTTTCAAATTAATGTGCTTCTTTCAATCTACCTCTGTTTCAAAGACTTCACAGCATTGCAAGTTTATACCATCACAGATTGTTTCAACACTGGGAATAATTCAATCTTTATTTCACTATTAGGCTCAACAGCCACGTGTGCCATTCTAAAGAAGCCCAGTGTGGGTTGAGGGGTCGTGCTTCAATATCCTGTTTCACTCCACTCACAATAAACCTTAGTGTGTGTCTCTCTGTTCCCTCTGTTTTCACTGCACATTGAAGAAAGAGTTCAGGAAAAAGAATTATAAAACAGCCAGAATAGCACAATGCTGGGTCAACCCTTTGCCGTAGGGCCCAAAAACCTGTTTTTGACCTAATAGGTTTTATTTTAAAAATTAAATTTGCCTTGCTTAATTCCTAAGGCAGGAACATGCCAGGCGAGTACAAATTATAAACAAGAAGTGGGCTCACTTCAGGATCTCCTGTTTTTTACTACTAATTTCCACTGCAACAGAATGAAGGTCCCCTTGCATGATACATTTGCTGTTTCCAGACCCGAAGGCCCTTCTGTCTCCTACTGTTTATTTGAACTAATCAAGTTTTCATATGTTGTCCTTCATCTCTGAAGTAAGTTAAAGAGATGGGAACAATAACCCGTTGCCACTTTATGTCATTGGACATGACCCTCACATCAAGACTTCTTGTCTCTTGCAGGTGACGGAGATGATAAGATACCTCTTTATCCATCCGACATCTTAGACGACGTATGCGGCTCTGATGGGGATCCTACACCTTCTTCGGCCCTGCCAGAAGACCCGGGATCACCTTCACTCTCTGACGATGAGTCCTCTCCACAGGACCATCTGTCATTCCAACACCAAAGCATCTTTTTCCCCCAAGAAGATCTGAGCATTCCCTTTGACTTTGAATTGCGAGAGTCAACCGTCCCATCTGGAGGGCTGGGCATCTGGAGCCACAGGAAGGTGAACGTCGGGGAGCGATTTGGACCATATGAAGGAGAGCACAGGCCTTGTCTCCAAGATCCTACTCAAGGCTGGGAGGTAGGAACATATACAAACTCCTGTATTTCATTATGTTATCTAGTGACAGGGAATAAAGCTGGGAAGAGAGATGTTTATAGGTGGCATCAAAGATCCTTTAGGCAACCAGGGTGTCCAGATTAAAACAAGAAGCGTTTATGTGCATTTATGTGACATAACTGCATTTCACTATGTTTTTTCTACAGCAGTAGTATCACACTTTTTGACGAGACGGAATTTCCTTCCCCTGTACACTGTGTAGCGTTCACATCAGTCCACTTTTTATTTCCTTCCATGTCGTCATGTTCACATTTAGCACAGTGACCACAAAGTTGTTGCTGCCGTTTGTTGCCCAATGATGTAATGTTAGGTCAGCGCGACTGAAAGAAAGTGAGTTGAGCTCGTGCTCTTAACTCAATTAAAATGAAAAGCCATAAATCCCTTCTTCATCCCGGTTAGGGACCCAGTGCGACCACTGGCAAATCACATATTGGTCAGCAGACACAAAAAAATCGAATGCAGGGTCACGGCACAAGGTCAAAGGTTAGATGTGGTCTCTGTCAGTGTCAGGCTAGTTCAGTTTTATGGAGCAGGACGGAGAGGCGCGGGGGAGTATTGGCTTCATTCAGACTCCCAAAATAGATCCTCTCTCATTTGAACGTGAGGATTTAGTCTTTGAAACTCAGGGATTTGTAGCGCAGAGCCAGGCTCATTAAGAAAAGCCGACCATGCAGCTCACTGAAGTGAGAAGTCAAGGTATATAAAGAAAACGATGATTCAATACAGCATTTTTCCTCTTTGTAGAGTCTAACTACAGAGAACGTTTCCGTGCTGCACTTTATAGCTGACTGAGAGCATGTTGGTAAAATATTAACATTCAGCTCATATAAATAGTTTGGGATTTGGACTCGTCCTCAGTTGGTTTGCATCATACAGCATTAATCCAGCCCATCAGTTCAAACTTAGTGGTTTTTGGTTTGGAGAAAACCAAAATAAATTTCTGCTCCTTAGCTATTTTATTATTTCTTTTTAAGCTGAATTTCTCCAGGAAGCAACTTCTACCTCTTTATCAACTGCAGAGCGGGATGCAAATATAAATTTGCATTAAATTGAAGTGATGAAATAGTCTTTATTTAAGCCAATTTTCATGATATAAAATCATAATATGAAGTCCCTGTCTCTCCCAAAGAGATTTACAGCTGGTTGAACAAGCTCTGGGTTATTCTTTTTCCCAGGGAAGGAAATAAAGAAAAAAGGTTTCATGAATTTTAATCCTGTGGTAATTTATGGGGAGCTTGAATAATAATATGTATTTAAGAAGCTGAGGAGCTTGGATGTGAGTGTGCATATGTGTGTGTCTTGGGGCAGGCGGATGGGGGAGTTGAGGGGAAAGATGGGATCCTGGCGAGGCAGCACTGTATCACAATGTTTAATTACCGCCCTGACAGCAAGCCATAACTCTTTCCATTAAGTAAATAAGTTGTAAAGAATTTATGATGAAATGCCACATTATTCAGAATGGATATTCAGTGATGACATCCCTCTGCATTAAATATGGTAAACACCATTAAGCCCTCCTGACCCTCCCCCTCTTCTCCCATGCCCACCCGTTTACTATCCCTCGGCCATCGCTCACCCCACTCCCTCCGCCTTCCTTTTGCCTGCAACCCGTCAATATGCCAATAACCCTGCGGAGGGTCTGTAAAAATAAAATTGATTTGGTAAATGTGAGCTAAGATAGATATGTTTGCTTTCATCATCAATCCCGCACAGCGCAGCAAGGTGATGTCACCGACCGGGGAGCGATAAAGTGGCGCTCCCATCTGGAGCTTTTGATCTAGGGCTCTGAAGCAGCTCAGGCCAGTGGTGACAGACTGGGGAAAGTTTGTCACCAGGGAGGCCACCACTTCTCAGCGCCATCACCATAAATTTGGAAGCTTTATTCATAAAGGGGAAGAATGAGTTATGACAACCATGATGCTTTATGAATACAGGAATGGTGACTTATGGGAAAGATAGCTTCTGTAAATAAAAGGCAGAGAAGCAGTGGCGAGGGATCTGTCAAGCTCACCTACGCTGTCGCATGCAGAACCAAAGTGCTGACCGTGCTAGCAGTTGTGTGCACAGTGTGAATGTATTTGTGTTTGTGTGCATGCTTAGGCAATTGTATTAGTTAGTTGTGTTGTTTTTTATGAGCGAATTGTGTTTGTGCTGAGGATTGTATAGATCTAATGATACCTGTGTCAGTCTGAAATCCTTCAATCAGACACTAGTTCAGAATGTGAGGAAGAGCTCTGCCTTATCACAAAGAAAAGTTAGAGCACTAGAGGAAGAAAGATAGAGAAATTGGGGTCCTGAAACAACTTTAAAGATATGTCAGAATTGAATTCTCAAAACACTGAAAGCAACAAAAACCTTTAAGAATTTATGTGTTATTCAATCTAATGCCTAAAATAAGCAAAAATATTTAAGTTGGAGTAGTAGTATGTATAGGTTGTCAATTAAATTTAAGCAAATATGTGGCAACGACTTCTTATTAAAGCTCAGATTTCTGATTCCCATCATTTGAAGCAGACATTCAGAGCCTTGAGAAAGTCCAGAAGGATCAGTAATCCAAAGTTTGTTCCATGAGACAAACCATCATCATACAGCAGCAGTTTAATGATCCAAAACGCACCTCAGAAATTTCCAAAACTACCAAGGAGACCGAGCTGTCATTTTTCACGTCACAATCCCGCTCAACGGCAAAGGGGGAGAATATCAAATACTAAAATATTTTGAAATGCATTTTTTAATTCAAATTCAATTCAATTTCTTTATTGTCCCACAAGGGGAAATTAGTTTAGCAGCAGGATAAAAATAAACAGAACAATACTATAAAATAATAATAACAATAATAATGATAGAAAGTTCAAGGACAATTATTTGCCATTAAGGAGACAAGACGCAGTAGGGATAAAAGAGACCTGGAGTCTTTTAGTCCTCCTCGGCGGCCGGAAGGCAACAACTCAAACTCACTGTGAAGTGGATGGTTCACACAATTAATAATAGAATGAGCCTTTCTAAACACATTTCTATTGTAAATGGCCAAAAGTCCCTCTTGCCAACGTCCTGAAATTTTGCTAGCAGTTTTTACCAGAAGTCCCAACCGATTCTTATTCTTCACCGTCAGGTTACCAAACCAGGCAGCAATACAAAAAGACATCACAGATTCGATAAAACTTCTATAAAACAAGGACAACATCTCAGATGAGACATTAAAAGATCTAATTTTCCTTAAAAAGAACAGTCTTTGTTGAACTTTTTTAGTAGTGGCATCAGCATGAGATTCAAAACACAGTTTATGGTCAAGTACCACACCTAGATATTTATAACTCTCAACTATCCCAATATCTGCAGTTTTAATGATAGTAGGTGATGACCTATAAGACGACTTCCTAAAATCAATAATCATGTCTTTAGTTTTTGACACATTAAGTGAAAGGAAGGACTCATCACACCAATTCACAAAATCATCTACAACCTGTCCATGGCCTGACTCATCCCCCACTAGAAGACTGACGATCACTGTGTCGTCAGCAAACTTCAGGATGTGTCTGTTCGTGAAACTGCTGCGACACTCATTTGTGTACAGAATGAACAGAAGGGGAGAGAGGCAGCAACCCTGGGGTGATCCAGTAGAGGAGGAGAGCACAGATTGTCACAGATTTCACTCAAATATTGAAGTTAATATTATGGTGCGATGAAAGATGCATTAAATCTGAAAGAAATGTGGGTGTAAATGTTTTACATACCGATGGTGTAAGATTTATTCCTTTTTAACAAAAACAGAAACATAAATGCCGCTTTATGACTTAAGATTCATATTCAACTTTAGTGAACTAAATTTCATGACAACAAGAACAAATTTCAAATAAATCCAAATAGTGTTAAATATCTTCAGCTTTGAATATAATTGGGATCTTGTAAAACAAACAAAAATAACCGTATTGCATTCAGCCTTTCTTAGAATAAGGATGTTATGGCCTGCACTTGCCCACAGTATTTGCATGTGTTTCCCCATGGCCTCCTTGAAAATACTCTTAACGCCTGGATGCCCACCAGTCCATATTCTGCTGTCTCTTTCTCTGAGTCGTTAGCATTGAAATTCAAACTCCATTTGTGTCTGTCCTCTTCTCAGCAGCAGCAACAATAAGACAGACAGCTAAAGTCCCGGAGAGAGTTATCCGGCACTCAATGAGCCTTTGGGCTCACCCAAACTTGGAGCCCCACAGGATTATGGTTCCTGGGCTTAGAAAACTGGGTGCCTCCTGCTGGAGGAGCACTGGGCGGAGCAGGTTAGGGATACGAGAAGGGGTGGGATGGCGGGTGGGGCGGGACAGGGGCGCTTAGGGTCTTTGTGCACCTCTTGAGGGAGAAGTGGAGGTGGAGGTGGAGGCGATACTGTTGGTGGCAGTGGTGGTGGTGGGGAGGTGGTGTAGGAGATTAGCAGTGATGGTGAATGGGAGTAGAGGATTAAATGGCTGGGCAGGGCCTTTCCAGGCTCTGCCTGTCTTCTCAACCTCCCAGTCATGAGAGGATGGGAGGATGGAAGGAGGAGGAGTGGCAGATGCCTGACCAGGAGGAGGTTCATCTTTTCACTTAGTGTCAATTCAAAACGGTGTGCTTGTGATTAACTGCAACACAATAATAAATCTTAAAATTCAGGTTCGATTTGTTGATAAAACTTCATCCTAAAGAACCTTAAGCAGTCACATTGATCATATAAGGGAGGTGTCGGGTCATATTTACTTAACAGCAAAAATAAATAAATAAAAAAAAATTAAAAATCAATCTGAAGTGTTTTGCTACTTTAGCATTTTATAAATTTACTATAAACTAGGAAATGAAGCATTTGTGTGTCTGCATGCTGCATGTGTGTCAGTGTATGTTTTTATGTATGCATGCGTGAGACAGAGTGTGAGAGTGTAGATGGAGGGCGTTTCAAGAGGGCGTGTTTTTTGTGCACGGATAAGCTGCTGTCCTGAATGAATGCAGATGTCTCTGGCTGGCTGTCCGCCTGTCCTCTGTGCGCTGATGGCCTGTCACCTCTCTCTGTCACGAGGAGAAAGAGCCACTCTCAGTCCTGGCTAAAAGCCTCTTAATCCCCCAGCCCCTGCCACATCCCATCTACTGTCAGCATAGATGGCCCTGCCCACAGCAGCGCTTAGAAAGGCCAGCACTAGGGATGAACCTCTCTGTCACTCACGCGCTCCCTCAATGGGCACACATCTTCACATTTTCACACATTTACACACACGCGCGGGCGTAGTTTTCAGAAATTCAAAGTGAAAAAGTCTTGCATCTACAAAGGCAACGTGAACAGCGGTTGTCAATGCATTGTGCCGTGCGAACACAAGGCAGCGCTGACATCGTTGTGGGAACCTACGAGAAGCGCACCAACAAAAGCACCAACTGACCGCTGGGACACTGTGTGCAATAACACAGGAACACTATCACTGAGGTAGGCAAGTACAACCACCAAATGTGTCACCCAATAGACAGGATGTTCTGAACAAGACACCTTGTTATGGCTGTGCTGCAGAGGAAATATGCAATTTAATCACATATTAGTGGCAATTACAGGGATATAACTGAGATCTGTGTGTGTGTTACTACTAGTTAAATTTTCCTGATATCTGAGCCCCAGTCACTCCCAGGTTTATTTTTCAACTCCCATAATTAAACTATAATAAAACAAAAAACATTGCCATTGGAATGACACTCATGTTGGAAGATTCCACCACTCACCCTTTACATATCACACAAATGATTAGTGACAATGCAGAAAGTGTCGCTGCTGTATACAAGGTTCTGAATATGTTACGATGCTTTTATGCAGGAAAACAAATCTTGCACTTCAAATCGAAATTATAGCTGTCACCTGCAGTTTAACTCTGTAAATCATTTTCTCCTTATCTAATCAAACACTTCAGCCTTGCCTTGGCCAGCACTACCAGCAATGATAATGTCAAGATACCCTGACCCATTTAATATCTGAAGGTAAAAGCAGTTTAACCTTTGAAGAATTCTCCAACTTCACCATTCGTCTTCTCTGGTGACATTGCAGTACATACATGTTCAAGAGAAATGCTGCACAAGAGCAAAGCAGCCTTTTAAACAGTGTGCAAACAATATAAATTGCATTCTTTATGAGCTCAAATGCATCATATATGTCAATGTGATCAATCACAGTTTTGTTCTGCTATCCCAACCTGTCTGTCTACTATATTTAAATAACAGGAATTCATAGATGTCAGGAAAAAAAAGCATAACTTTGTAACAATTTACTTACTTCAGTTAGAAAACTAACTGAAGTAAGTAATTGTATTGTTATATTTCAGCTAAGTAAAAACTATGTGTTTTAACCTGCTAGGCAACAAAAACATCTGAGATGTTCAAATGTTGCTGTGTGTGTAGACTCCCATGAGTCAAAACAACCCCAGAAGTGCATTCACCCGTGTGTGTCAGCATCTTGCCCTTGTCTCTCCTGGTGTCTGTGAGGGAGATGGGCTTTTTGTCCTGTGTAACTGGATCTTGATTGTCTTGGACGGCAGTGATGCCCGTTCAAAACCCCCAAAGACAAAGCAAGCTGGGGGTCCATCTCCCTGCCTCTCAGCTGACTGATAATCCATTTCTTTGGGTTAATCTGTTGCTTGTTGGTGCTGGTCGAGGCCAGTGTGTGTCAGTTGATCTGGGTGTTCGAGAGGTGGCGGGTAACTGATGTTCTAATCTCATGTGAGAGGAGCGAGAGGAGACGAGACACATTCATACAGACCGAATATAAGACATTACGTGTGAGGGTATTTACCGAGAGGAGTGCTGGGTCAGCCAAATCCCCCACTTTCTCCAGAGGCTACTGTTCTCTTGTTAAAGAACATAAAAACTATACAGATTTCTTATCCCCCCTTCTCCACCTTCTCCTCTTGGTTCCCCCGCCTCCTGCCTTTCCTCCGTCTGAGTTCCCAGCAGGGAGAGGAAGCTAGGTTAACTAACTGAACAAAGTCAGAGTGAATTGCAGAAGGACAAAGGCAGGCGTGAGTGGGGGCTATGCCAGTTGGAAGGTGTAGCCAGCAGCACAATACCAGGTGAAGGAGGCTCTCACCAGGGATCCATCCAAGCAGGGCAAAGGTCACCAGCCTTATTAGATCTGAAGTGAATGGAAAAACCTGTTTGATTGAAGAAGGAGGTCAGAAAAAGCAGGGATGAGGACGGAGGAGTCCACGTATTTCAAAAGCTCAAGGCAGGGGGCATGTTTCTCTCCCTATTATACCTGACACATCTGCAAGCAAATGTTTGAGGAGCTGATAGTGCATGGTGGGAGTCAGAAAACACACATAAAATGCTCTGTTCTTAACAAAGGAGGCTCTGGAACGCATGCAGAGCAAGCTCAATAACGCAGTGACACATGTCTAGACAGCCACAGATATAATGGAATTTATATGCAGGTATATTAACTCACGGGGGAGATATAAACGCTGCTGCCTTGTAACACACATTTAGATCATCTATACTCGGCTATAGCATCTATAGCACTGTTAATACTTCTGATAGAAGAGGGAATCCTCAAAGTGAGCCTTAAAAGCTGTAACAGCTATTAGATCATTTACAGGTCGAAGTAAAAGCAGAAATGAGAAAAGTTTACCAGCTTGAGCTAATTCATTAGATCCATGAAGCTGGACGGCAATTAGAGAACGCTTGAGCTAACATCCTCTTGTTAATTTACAATTCTGTTGGTAGTAAATGTGGAGAAAGTTCTGAAGTAAATATAGAAAAAACAATTAAAAGAATGAACAATGACTCCACCCGTGTAAGGAGCAATCAAATCAAACGCATCTCATCATCTGCACAGATCCTTATGCAAAACAACAATACTACAAAATGCCATTATTCGCTTACACAGCAGCACTGCATGTTTGAATAGTTCATCCATTTTCACAGTTCACCAAACCCAGTGAAATAAATGCCACAGGTTTAACACCCAAACACAGACCCACAAAATGTGCCCTCTGCACTCTGCACAGATAGGAGTGAAAATGAGGGGACCGCTAAACAGCATACAGGAAGCCGAGGTGATGAATTCCGTGTGCGGAGCCATGGAGCTAGGCCCATAGATACCTTATCTAGGGGGATTGATAGGGGAAGCACCTTCCCTTAAAACACACCACTGATTGTTTCCAAATGTCTTCCCAATGGGGTGGGTTATAGTGAGGGGGTAGACGGGGACTCGGGGGCAGAGTTTGCAGGTTTTTTATTGGTCCAGTCTGAGGAAATAGAGATGGAATAGCAACTTTGTCCTGGCTTTCCTGCCCTGTGTTGCTGCTAGTGCTTAACTACCAGTCAGATCGCATTACCCAGGCAGTAAATCTAAGTACCGGTTAACGCAAATAATCAAGAGCTAATACTGCTCTACAAAACCACTTTCTCAGTGTCTGTGGTCAGAGCTGTGCAAACAGGCACAACCCAAGGCTTTCTGCCCTCTTAGCCTCTGCAGGACTCTCCCTCATACTCTCACAGCTATTATCACCTACACAGAATCATAATCTCCACATACATATATGCGTCCATGTATTCCTTATGAATCGTGCACATTTCTATATGTATTGTGTGGCTGGTGTGGTTTGAGTACCTATTATTTGGTTAAACATGGTAAAATCTTCAGACCAGACCAAATTTAGCACAGTAATGTGCTCCACCTTTCCCCAATTACTCTATATTCGTACTCCAATTACAATAGAGCACGTCTCAAACCAGAACTGTGAGCAGCCAGTTCTAGAGGGAGCGAAAGTAGAGGCCCAGGGTGGCAGTAATGAGGTCTTAACCCCGACTTTGCTCTATTATGTCATAATGCTTTAATTTGAGCCATATGATAGGCTGCTGTGCACTCTTGTGTTATTGGAAAGTCAATATTTGTGAGCTGGCCTTGTCTGTTCCCCTCAGATGTCGTCCCGGAGTGAATGAAAAAAGAAAAAAAGCCAAAAATCACGCAGGAGCAAATGATTGGCAGAAAAGAGGACCACACCAGGTTGTTCCAGGGTGTTGTATATACTGCTTGGTAACGCGAGTTATTAAAATGATAGGATCAATTAAGATGTCTTATCTACTCTGACTGCATGAATAAATATAGAGAATTATGTCACACGTGCCGCACTGGTCAATAGAACTGTGATTAAAAAAAACACCCTTTTAGTATAACTAGTATTGATAGAAGTATTACTGCTAGTACAAGTGTACAGAATAAATCAATGTTAGTTATTTCCTGCTCATTTCACAATTAATGTAAATGTTTGGTTTTACATTTACCTGAAAAAAATGTTCACTTTACCACTGTAGGTCCATATGTATTGTTCCTTTATATCTCCAGTCCACCATATTTCACTATATTTTCAGCAAAAAAAACTTTCAACCTTAGTAACTTATATATAAACATAAGTTAATTTTTGAGATTTGTGATTGTTTACTGTAAATGTTATGTTGGGAAAAAAAACTAGTGAATTTTGCTCTAGCTCATCTAGCTAAAAAGCTTGTTCACCATCCCAAACACAGGAAATCCCACTCGTCCCTTGATATATGTTAAATATATGCAGAGAACGCTGGGCTTTTAAATATAAATATTTTAATTGTCATATTGTCTAGTTTACTCAGTGCTGCACTTCTGCCCACACACCTTCGACCAGCCACTCATGTCTGCATCTCTTTCTAATCTAAGCAGTTCTTTGGCCTGCTGATACAGAGTGCCAATTAACAAACAGTGTATGAAATAGTTTGTACACTGTTTGAAGGTCACATTTTAAATTACTCTGGCGCTTGTATTTAATGGGGTTAATTACCTTGGTAATAACAAAGGACCACATCCTGGCCAATAATTGTTTTCAAATTGCTTTCAGGTTGCTTATTAATGATTTAGTCCATTAGTTATTGTCATTATGTAATTACAGTATGGGATGTTTAATTATATTCAGGATAAACATGCATTCCTTTAAAAACAAAAAAAGGGTTGATCGCTTCTTTTAAACGGGGTGAAGAATTTACTGCACCTGCTCATTAAGCAATGAATGATCGGATTCATTTGTAACTTTAAATGCCTTTGGGAAAATTGAAGGAAGGAAGGAATTATTGGCCAATGATATATAAGGGCTGCATTTAAAGTAACAGCAAGAATCTTTATTATACCTGTTGTTATGTATATAAGTGTTTTGGGGTTGTTTTGAGGATGTAAAATGAATACAGCTCGTGAGTTTATATATATACATGTTTTTGTTTTTGTTTTAAGTATGGAGCATGGAGCAGGCAATTAATGTCCCCTCATAGCTGTCACCCTTTGTCAGCAGATGAATGCAGCTTTGTCACCCAAAGATAGCGGTTAGCAGATAGTGCTTTTAGAAAAAGCAGTCCCTGAGTGACTAGGAGGAAACCTATGCATAACAACTGAGGGGCAGTCTGGAAGAAGATAGCATGGGCAAAAACTAGACAGGGTAAACAGAAGAGTGATAAATGAGGCAGAAGAGAACCAAAGACAGATAAAAGGGAGTGAAGGGTACAAGAGAAAGAGAAAATCAGCCAAAATGAATGAAAGAGAGACAAAATGAGCTGAGGAGGTGGAGAGGGAACTCGATGTCCTGTCTCTGGTACGTGCTGAGGGAGACAGATTTCCCGGTGGAGTGTTCCCAAGTGTCCCCCTGCAGTCTGTAATAGGATTTTCCAGGCTACAGCAGGTAGTCTGTGAAGGAACTTTGTTCATGGGAGCTCACAGATAAGGGTTAATGCAGCCCAAAGGTTCCTCCACTTCACACGGCGCTTTGGGAGTCTGTCGCTCCCTCCTCATCTGCCTGCAGTGTCAGCACCAATCCGTCACAAAGGATTTCTTCCCGCAAAACTCAGTGGCCATTTCTGACATCTCCAACAAACTAATTGTTGTCTCCTGCTCTGGCAAGTCCTGTGAAGTCCTAACGAGTTAGCGTCTTTTGCACAGATGAAAAAAAGTCTTGCAAAATCTATTTCTCAGCTGAATTACGCTCTGTCATCAGCCCAAAGTGGGAGAGGAGAGGAGGAGAGGATGCAAAAAAACAGATCCTGGTAGAGTGTCTTAGAGCAGAGTTTGGATCATCCACATTCCCTCCTCCAATTGTTCTCTTTCCTTAGGCCGTTTTATGGTTGCTTCCCTTCCCTCCAAGCTACTTTATGACATGCATTGTGAAGCTTTAGAGTTCTGGGCACCCTCTCATTGGGCCATGCAGTGCTTCTCCCCAGCCTGAGTGACAGTGGGATCAGGTCCAACTGCCACCCAGGACACTGAGCCATAAATCATCCTGCTGGCACCAGATTCTACTTCCTGAACAGCTACCAGTTCCTGCAGGGGACAAAAAGGCCTTTGTGGACTTTAGGAAGCAAAAAACCTCTCCTCTCTTTAAGGACTCTGATGTTTATGAGCGATGCTGAGAAAGAATTAGGGAAAAGAGTTTCCATTTCTTGTACTTTCTCTCTCATTAAGCACATTAATAAGGCAATGACTAAACCACTGTTAACTGAATGTGAACACCTGTTCAGTAAAAGGTCCAAATCAGATCAGCTACTGTTTGTTTACATGCATCGCCATAGAAACTACCCACTGAAATGACTTCACAGAGATAAAGTAATCAGCTTTCGGTTTCCCCATGAACCCAGCCTTCCAGTTTCATCTCTGTTAAAATAAAGAACTGCCCTCCCAGAGCTGCAGCGGGCTTCGTGGCCTCCCTTCACGCCTCCCTCACTGTTTTACATTCCTTATTTCCACCAGTCTCAGTCCTGCATGTGTGTTTGGATGGCTCCACCTCACTGTCAGGCTGTGAGGGACGGCTGTTTTCCTTGCAGGCCAGATCAAGACAGGGGATTGGCCCCAGGGGGCCCAAGGATGTGAAGCTTCTGGCATGTCCCGTAAATCTAGGGTTCCATCTCCATTGCTCGATCTGCACCCAGCAATGAGAACATCAATGAGGCGTGAGGATGAACATTCCTCAGACTGCTCTCGCACACAAACCCCCAGGTTTTGCTTGCAGAATAACACCTCGCCGCCCCTCTCTTCTGACTAGTGAGCTGTCCATCTCAGCAAAAAGTCAGTCTTTCCATCCCTGATGAAAGAAGCCCCAAACCCCAAATCTTCAGCCATGAAAAGTTTCACAAAGAGGCTGCCTGCTTCGTGTGTAACCTTGTATTAAATGATGATTATGAAAAGGCGTGTTATTCTAGAGTCTATGAGAAGTCTATGTTGATATATGTGCTTCCCGTAACCATCTGCCAATCCAACAGCATGAACCTGGCAAGGCTCTCCAAACACAAGGAGTTCAAGCCGTTCACAGTCCTTACACATTAACAGCTATGTGAGGGATGTTTTTTTAAAAACTCTTTTATATGTTGTTAAAGTGTCAAAAAGTTTAGATGGGACACCGCTTTCAGAATTTTTCTGAATCACTTTTTATATCTATTTTACTCTTTACCTTATTTTCATTTGTGTCTGATTCTTTTTCTACAGTACAGACAGGCAGTCTGTCTGTTATGTTCAGGGGTGAGAGGAACCAGGACAAAGGGGTAGACTGAAAAGTACACTGACCAATCAATAAGCATAGATGCACTGACCACATGGGCCCCAACCAGCTCATGCGGCCCTGTTTCTCCTCACCCAGCCAGCCATGTTAGCCACGTTAACCAGATTTTTCACCCAAATGGAAATGCAGCCTGTCACTTCCATGCAGCCTCCAACTGCTGTGTCTGTCCAATCCGTCACTGCGTGCTAGCGGCCGCACAAATAGGCCTGCCACTCTCACTGTCATCTGAGTAACGGATGTCCCATCGTTACCACGGGGTGGGACCAGGCAGCACTCAGGTCCACTTTCGCTCCTCCTTAATTTTTTTCTCCTTCCTCTTCCTCTCATGGGCTCCCATTGATGAGTGGACTAGGAGTTTAAGTATGAATATGTGTATGTGGGCGCTTTTCCGGGAACAGAGGCATGATTTTTTTTTCTCTGTGCCGTGACTGCTCCCCCTCAATCTCCAACCCTCTGCTCAAATCTTCCATCAAGACTCAAAAGCATTGGTATAATAGGAGCAGGGGTTGGATGAAATAAATTGTGTCCTGGACTGGTAACCTAACAGCCATCATAAATAATGTAGACCTATTTGAAGGGGAAGATGGGGCATTAGAAGCTATTTACACTCCAGGAGCCATGCTATCGATCAGCATGGGACGTCCTATAGATAAGAATGGGATGATGTCATGGTTATTTATGATGATTCTTGATGGTAAGGCTACAAAAGGGATTTTGGGGCGACAGCATCATCAGTTTTTGGGATGTAGGGGGGGTATGATGCATTCTACCATCAATGGAGCAATCAGCGGGGTGGTTGAGGGAGACGCAATGGTGGATGCCTCTGACAAACGGACATCCTCACACAACCATATTCCCACACATAAAGAGGCACGGAGACACAAACAATCACAGCCGCACACAGAAACATGCCACATGCATGCAGACACACGCACACAGCTGTGATAAATGCCACCGGTGTGAATAGGGTCTATAAAGACCGGTGAGTGGAGATAGCTCAGAGGAGATCCAGTACATCTCCTTCTCCCTGCGCCGTATACACATCAACATACATATGTAGAGAGTGCAATAAAACACTACATTTCCACTGGTGTGCTGTGAAGTGAGCCAAAGGCTATATTCAATATGAGTCTGGGACAGAATTACCATTCAGGGATCACTTCACAGGTCAGACAAGTACACGAGACTCTGTTGTATTAGATCAAAATTTAGAAACTGTGAGAAGTCGAGGCCATGCGAGCTGTAGTGGAAGAGGAAATAGGAGGAAGACATCTTGAAGAAAAACTTTGAGTTTCAAGCGTAGGTACTGGTCACGTATCACACATGTCATAACGGTGATGTTTGAATAGCTTCAAGTCAAAAGAGTTCTATGGATGCCAGGATAATTTAATACATCAGCCGGTTTATTACTTTCAACGTAATAAAATATCATTATTCCATTCAACTTCAATAAAAAATTTTTTATCCAATGTACCATTTACACAACAACAAATACAAATGTTTAAGCTTAAATGTTAGAATGCAATCTCTCTCTATTAAAAGCACAGTGTCTTAATGATGAGTGACGTTTCAGTCTGTAATCATTATACCGTCATTCCGGCAACTGCAGCTTATTATAGTAAACATTAAGCACGCTTAGGCTTTAAATAGTTCACACGCAGCGCATATGCAAACATATTTCAGTATGCCATAGCTTTTAAAATGTTTAAATTAAAGGAGAAAAAGAAGGTGGAAAAACTACAGAAAGAGAAACTCCCGGTGGTGAGGGAGGTGTGGGGCAGTGGAAAGAGGAGAACAGGAGGGGAGAAAAAGCTGGCACGACTCCACAGTGTTTTCTGTCGCTGGCCCCTCGGAGCAGAAACATTATTGTGAATATTAGTTCAGAACTTCTGGCACCCATCCAGGCATCGGTCTCTGGCTGCGCAGGGTGGAGGCGGGGTGATTAGCAGCAGGGTTCGAGCCCCATCATACACACACAAGCAACTACTGCCATTAACCGCCGCCACCCCCATCTCGTCATCACACTCAAGACTAGAAAGGCTCCACAACAACAAGATGTGTGGAGTCTAAAGTCCTGCCCAGCCCTGATAACAAGTTCCAGCTTTTTAAAAATAAGCAAACACATGTGGCTGTTTGATGTCCCCCTTATCTCTGCTAACTCTGAATTCTCAGAGAGTTTCTCCAGCGAGATCAAATTCAGTAATTAATCTGCTCGCCTTTTTTTATGAAATATTATTGAGAAAAACTTTTTGCTCAAACTCAAAAGCTCACAGCTGTGTCCGTGCGCCACTGGAGTTTCCGCCAGGCTTCTTTCATGCTGCTAATGAGAAAGCAGCAGAGAAGCCTGCAAAAGTCTGCTGAGCGCCGTTAGAACTTGTTTTTCTTAGAAACATTAAAGTTGTGTGGTTGTTCTTTATAGAGCAGAGAGGGAGGAATACGCTGATTATTGTGTTAGCATTATTCACAGTTGTCTTTTTGCATCTTGGGCCTGAGTTTCAGGTTGGTCTTCGGTTCAGTTTTATTCTCCTGGAGTGAAGAAGAAAATTAAGAATAACAAGTATCATGTAAAATATCACAGATTGTGAAGCGTGTTTACTATCCAGGTAGAGTGTCAGGAGTCAGGAATCTAAATGCCCAGAGTCGAACAACAGTAGCACAAAGAAACTGCAGTAGAAGTTCGTAACCTCCTTTCTAGGGGAGGAGAGAACAGGGTCTATTCAAGAGGAATAAGGAGACACAATGCATCAGGGTCAAAGCTGGGTCAGCAAAGTCCATGAACTGCGGAATACAAGTAGTGGCAGGCAGCCGGTAGCCTGCAGAAGGGAGGCAGACAGGTGGGCTGTTGGTATTAGCCATTAGCTTGTTTAAGACCAGAGAAATATAGTGCAGAAAGATGTGCGGTCAAGGTCACTGAGGTGACAGTCCCCTTGTAGCAATATGTATATTTATAACTCCAGCTTTTATGTGCGTTTGTGCCACTTACAAAAAAGTCTCTTTGAGTGAGTTTTTGGTGAAGACGTTCAAAGGTTTTGTTAAGCGCTTGTCGTGTATCATTTTGACCTTTCACCCATGACCCCTCAGCCAGCAAATACAACAAGGGAGGACTGTAGCCATGGCAACAATAGCAATGGGTCACAAAGAGGCCAGCTGAGGCATACGTAGAGCAAGCATACACTACGAATACCCCGTGATAAAAGGCACGGGTGTTTTCAGGTACTCGTTTCTACTATCCTGAGCAGTGCATTCAGAAACTTTTACCCTTTAAAAAACAGGAAACTCGCTCACAATGAAACAAGCCCAATGTGGGTGAGATGCTGGGCTCCCAGGTCTCTAGCTCAGTGCCCAGGGATAGAGAGAGAAGAGGGAAGTCAGGGGTTTGTCTCTCACCCACCCTTTTGTTAGAGTACCCCCTCCGTAATAAATCTGGATCTGGTAAATAGCCCATGAATAAAGGGAGATTTTATCCTCTGTGGCACAGGGAAGATTTAGTGGGCAGAAGCAGTGTCCCCTCTCTTCTGAACAAGTACAAAGTGGTCACTCAGCGAGCCTTAAGAGGTATAAAAAGCCCGCGGTAGTTCATTAAATCTCCAGCGCGAAGATGGGACCGCTGCGATGGTGATTTACAGCAGTCAGGTGCATATATCGGCAGTGGCATTCAGCCCCACCTCTTATTCTCTGTCTGCCCCAACGAGGAAATAACTAAGCATGCTGTGCTATTTATTGGTTGCATAGTTGGGAGATACTGAGAGGTCTGGAGAATGGGAGGCAGACTCGAGTGGCATTTTATTCAACTTTCCTTTTGTCGCAGCCTAAATAGAAGCAAGAAATCATACCTGTGTCTTTTCACATCAGTGGAGGACACAGAGTGTAGCGGTCAGTTAGCGAGTGAAGCAAGTTTAAAGTTTGTTGACTTATCCTTACTGACTGTGTAGTTTTTTCCATTAACCTTACGAGGTCACCTTACTAAGAAATGACTGTGTCTATATTTGTGCAGTACCCCATGTGTATGGACAATATAGCTTCACTTCATATTTGGTTAATAGCTGCCTCATGGAAACATTTTCTCCTTAACTTATCACCATTAGAAAAATATATTGTTGCACAGGTGATATGCATATGCACATAAATCCCTGCCTCCCACTCTGAACATGCTATAATCACTTCACCCTATTATTTCTCAGATTGAATAATAAGCCAAACTCTGTCACCTTGAGGCATTTATTGCTGATGCACTTTGCGATAAGCAACATTAAATATTTGTTCCCAGATTCTTCTGTGCTTTCTCTCACTGATAGGGCCAACAGTTACTCAGTGTTGTGCTGGCAGGGACCTTAGATAAAAAGTGCACCGAGTGCATCATCGTCATCTCAAACACAAAGGATTTTGATAAAGCTGTCACAGAAATGAAAAATGTTTGAAATGTGTGATTTCTATCATATATGTCTCACAAAGGCACAACAATTGCCTGTCAGCAGATTAGTGATGCATTTGGGTGTATAGGTATGCGGTTTTCAACTAAAAACTTAGTAGTGTGCAAGTTAGACAGCATTTTAATTGTTTGTTCTTAGCGAGAATTTTATCTTATCATCTGAATGAAAGCTACTTATCATACTTTTTTTTTTTTTTTAGTTTTTTTTGCTCATAATTTTCCTGACAGAATGTTTGTTGGTTTATAAATTAGATTTTAAAAAACTACCAAGAAAACTCATGGCTGTGTCTGATTCAGAAGGTCATGTTCTCTTGAACATTTTCCAAAGCTAATTTGTTAATCTCTTTACTGAAGGACAGTCTAAGGGCAGATAAATGCCATTTACCAAGGGAGTGCTGCAGTAGAGCTCCCTAACTAGGATGATTTAGACCAGTATTAATCAAATTCAGAAATGTCAAGTTTCCCTCCATACTTAAGAGTCCCCCTTTTTTCTGCCTTTTATTTCGCTCCTCTGTCATTCTCATTCTCTTCTTCTCTTTTCTCGTCATCCACCTCTCTCTCTCACTTTCTGATGTCAGTATAAAGATGTAGCACCTGATCAGTGGAAGCTGATGTCCTAATAGAGAAGTAATGAGAATAGATCTGCTGGCTGCCGTGACGTCTGCGTGTCCCTGCGTGCCGCTGTGTTCAACCACTTATGAAAGACAGAAGAGGGAGAGAGTGATGTGCTCTGGCCCTTAGCACAAAGATAATATTCACTGTTTTATCCACCTCTGCCTGACAAATGACTGCCATTAATCAGAAAGTCCACCCACCGTCTATTCATGCGTGTGTGTGTGTGTGTGTGTGTGTGTGTGTGTGTGTGTGTGTGTGTGTGTGTGAGAGTGTATAAGTGTGGAAAAAAATGGAGTATAAATTAAAGAAAGGCATGTGCCTTTCTGGGTGTTTGCAAAAGGAAGAAATGCAAACACGGACACACACTGATGCACACACACACACCTTGGAGATCTCGCTATAGATAAAGATAAAGGACATTCACTTACTGACTGAAGAGGTTGTTACCTTCTTTAAACAGGTGTTTATACTGCAGCATTATTTAAAAGGGGTTGAATAAAAACAATATTCGGTTTGTGGAAAAAGAAGTAACAAGTAGAAAATTTCGAGAAAGCGAGAAGTGGGAGGGTGAGTGAATGCGGAGGTTAACGGACACAAAGGGCTGGCGTGAACACCAGTTGCCAGCCCTCTCAGCAGATGAGGTGGCAAAGAGAGAGGACCCAGGGAGGGCCTTTTGTGTGAATGAATGTGTCTCACCCTCCAGTGTTATCATGATGGTGAGTCATTAATCACAGCCCTGACAAAATACACAGTAACCAAGAAACACACACGGGGCAGCCAAGCATACACTCGTACACAAGCGCTCACTCACATCATATACAAGGGCACGCAGCCATCTCACACTCAGTGTGCGGGCACATTTGTGGTGTGTTTGTGTTTGAATTGCTCTCTAATTCACCTGCCTCGATTAGAGACGTACTGTACTTCACAGCTCCTTTGGAGTAGAGCACTGATTGGCAGATAAAAGCAGGTAACAGCCATAAGACTGAGTAAATAGAAAGACCTGTTGGAAAAGGCCCAATATTTGGCTCAGAGCAAATACGCTCGTTCAAATTGATTTTCAATTTTTGTTTTAATAAAATTGTCAAGGCCTGCTTTTATACTACTGCGTACAGAATAGCTCACCTATTCACATTAAGTACAAGCTACTTGAAGTAGTACAAGCTATATAAACTTCTTTACTAAATCAAATTGCTGTAAAGGAGGTCTAAGTAGATTGCTGATAGAAGTTGGCAACCAAGAGCTGAGAGCTGTTGCCCTGCAGAGCCGGTGTCCCGCACAGAGGCTTCGCTCTCAGAGTTGGCTCTCAGCCCCGGTCCTTCCCTCTGGCCTCAGTTTGGCCTTAGTTTGGGCCCGCTTGTCCCTGGCTCAGCCAAACCTCTACCACATCCCCTAGGAGCATCATTGCATCTCTGATCTGCGCCACTCTTTCTGTGCTTTGCCAAGTACACACTCCAACTGCCCAACCAAATCCAGGCATGACCCGACAGGCACACTGCCCTAACTGTGAGGAGAGGCTAACCCCAAACACAACCCACCTCCTCCAGTGACTCTCTTTCTTCTTGCATTTCAAGGCCAGATGCTCATATTTGCATTTTGCCCGTATATGTTGATGTTTCTGACGCTGTTTAGCTTACAGATTCAGTCCAAAATCATTTGACACTCTCACATGAGCTCCTGCCAGTAACAGAACAAATTACTCTATGTTGTGTTGCATGTTGTCATAGAGAACTCTCTTACACTCTTCATTTACAACTCCCTTTTTTTTCTCTTTTGCTTGGTGTCCAAGTGAGTGAAGAGAACTCTTTCACTGCTTGTTTCCCAGTAATGGCAAAGGTCGCACCTTTCCCATATTTCAACTTATTTTTCCATCCTCTTAGAAACGAAACTAAATTGTGATTTATGCAAAACTGTGAAAAACTATGCATTCTTGAAAAGTCATTCCAGATAATTATAGGCACACATATTATAACCCTTGCAATTTTTGTTTCTTTCTTTTTTCTTTTTTGTTCTAGGTCTGTTAAGTTCAACTACCTCAAAAAAACTATTTTCTGTATGCCTCCCTCTGCTTCTCCACCCTACTTGTTCCTCTCATAGTCTGAGATCACATAAACAACAGCAAATCCAAATTGAGTAAGCCCCCAGCTAGGATATGCCCACCAGGGAGCAGCCTCTTTCTGGAGCAGTGCCGCAGCAGCTAAGCTGTTTAGCTTTAGGAAGCCGCTAAGTTAACTGTGGTCACTCACAGGAGGTCGTTCACAGTCGAGCAGCATATAGAGGAAGCCATTGAAAAACAGAGGAAGAAAGAAAAGTAAAACAGAAGCAGAGAAAACTAGGGGTGGGGAACTAGCAGTTGTATAATAACACACAGTGGTGTATGTGTGCTGTTTCTCTATGACGCCTCATTCGGTTTGTTGCAATCAACTGTCTGCCCCTCATCTCTGGTTGTTTATGTCCACATGTCACCTAGTGTCCTAAGAAAAATGTGAGGCCTTTGCATATGAGAGCATTTAACAAGGCTGTAGCCATCGTGTTTAATAGTTCTGGTGATGATAATTGTGGGCTGCGTGATGGCTTGCTCGTTAAAGCCACTGCAGTAAGAGTGAATTTCAGGGCTGTAATTGCAGCTTGTTAGGATAATGCCAATCAGAAGCTTTTGGCCTGACTCAACACCCATGTGCACTCACTGTGGCCTCTTCCTGAAGGCCTTCTTGTGGACCGTCTGTAGTACAGCAGCCGGAGCATGGTCTAGCAAGCGGAACCATATAGTAGACACATTTTGCAAAGCATGATGTTTTGATTTTATTCTACCATGTGGGTTTCATGAGAGTCATTTCTGAGGTTTTAGTAATATTTAGTAATAGTTTTTGTTTCCCAGTTGCCAGGGGATTCTCGGGATTTTGCTTTACTGGCCCACTTAGCAAAGTACCTAAATTTTAGTTAACTCTTACGCACTCAAAAATGAGATTTAGTACGCTTGTTTGATTCAGTATTAGTGCTTTACTTACACTTTACAATGACACAAAAAGCCCATATTTCTTCATGCTGACACAAGTGTGGTAAAATCCCACAGTCTTTAACAGATTTAAACATCTCCTCTAAATTTTCTTATTTACTTCATTCCAAATTAAATTTGTATTTGGGCTGGCATTCCCTGACAAAGCGTGCCGTGTTTTCCGAGTTGGATTCCGAGCCAGCTTTGCCCGGGCCTGTAAGTGGAAGCTCTGATGTGGAGTCTGTCCCTGTGCAGGGGATGCATATAGCCACACATGGCTAGTGTATAATTTAAGATTTCTGGTGAGCTAAATAGCACTCTAGCTCAATAGCCATCAATATAGCCGCTTGTAAAATGTGACTGAGACCAGTTGGAGGCTGGCTGGCTAGTTAGGTGCTGGGAATGTTTGAGGCAGGTGGTGGAGGGCCAAGGCCAAGATCCATATGGATCTGATAACAGAACAGTAGGAACAGCTTATGGGGTTTTGTTGCTTTATTCGAGCATATGGTGTCTCTCTAGTTCCTGAAGTCAGTAGCTCTGTTTCAGAGTACGTCTTGATGTCTTTTTGTCTCTCTTTACCGTTACGTCTCACTGAGTTTACACATCTGACTTACTCTTTCTCCTTCTCTGTGTATCCTTTCTAATAACGCTTCAATTGGCTTCTAGACTTTTAGCTTCGGATGGAAAAAAATCTGTCGATTTATGTGTTGTTTATGTTACACGGCTTTAATGTTCTGTTTGCTGACCTGGGTTTAATGTGTAGGGGGAACATTTACAGCTTAGGGAAGTAAAGAATGAAGCTATCTTCCTTTCCAGACCGCTTGGCTATTAATCACAATGTCCTGTTTTCAAACGAGCTAAATGAATCCCTTCTCCCGTCTTTGTCTCTAACCTCAAATATTTACTGTTGGTGTTGTCTGTTGGCGGCGGCTGAGGGAGCAGGCGGGTGGAGGGCTGGAGGAGCACAGTACTCTGCAGTGTGCCTTGGCCATGGAGGCAGAATGTGGGCCCAGCTCAACCCAGCCCCGAGGGCCAGAGAGTGTAGCCGAGCTGCTTAATTGAGATCTCAACGTGACACTGAGTGCTTGTAAATTACAATGTGCTAGCCAGACAAGCTAGAGAAGCCTTGAACTTCGCAGCAGCAGCGGCAGCACCACAAACATATGGTATGTGTGGTTGTGTGTGTTTCTGTGTGTCTCTGTGTACGTCTTCTGCACGTGTGGCTGCTCTTACTTTTTTAAGAGCTATTTGTGCATCATCATTATTCACGTCTCCTTTAGTATTTGATATGTCTGTAAAAAAAAAAAAGTTCAAAAATGATTGTGCCAGCTTCAGTTACTTCAGTCGTCTTTTTCAGCTGCTTCCCTCGGCCACACTATCAAATCAGTCCTCCTGCCACTTACTGCCGCTCCCCTTTTCAGGCCTGTGTTAACACACGCTCGATGTTCTAAACAGCTTGTCTTTCTAACTTTGTTTTTCAGTAAAGCCGATTTCTATGACGGTCCAGCATCCAAAGACATGATGTTCATCAGGTGCTGTAGAGACTGGGTTGCTAAGAATGCCTGGTAATGATTACAAAAACAAGTAACAGAACAGGGTAATAAAAAAAAAAGAGTGACGATCACGCTCGGTTAAAGGCATCCTGAGCAGGTACGAGACAATTATCACACATCGACACGCACTTTCAGAATCTAAACACATTGTAGAAACCACAAACATGCACACAGGCGCACATGCATGTATACAGACTTGTCAGTCAAGCAGTCCAACTGCTTATATTTAGGAGCTGTAATGAGCGTGATGTCATTTCTCCATGCTCTTGAGAACAATCTGGCAATCTGGATACTGTCAATCACTCCATGCCTGCGGGCGTTACCGGGCCGTAGTGGGTGCTTTTTGTACATGTGTGTGTGCAAAGAGGGAGGGGAGTGGGTTTGAATGTGTCTGCTTGTGTGTTCGTGTGTTAGTTTAGGGTTTTGATGAGCAACTCTTCAACAAAGACCCAACATATGAGCCGCACATGGTGCCTTATTTAAGGAATGGGCTTCATCATTCTCACCTCATCACCGTTGCGACTCCAAGCTAACATGCGCGTTAACTCACACCCACATGTAGCAACCAAACACACACACGTGCATGCTTTCCCCTTTATAAAAATGCGTAGGTCTACGCCGTCATTCATGTGCACAGCTGCACGCTCACAACGCGGCACATATTCTTTAAAACCGCAGTGCCCCTTTTCCCTGTGCGGCCATTGGAGAGGATGGAAACTTGTTTTCAGTTTTCAGTTTTCCCAAGCTGTGGAAAGGAAGCAAAGGAATGAGCACTTGTAACATTAGCACCCAGTATATGTGAAAATGTGCTGATCAAGAAGACAGCAAAATAGGTGATACTTTTTGTTGTGTTTGGCAACTATCTGATGGCTGAATCACTCTCACTCTGCAGTGTCTCATTTGGTGTAAGACTCATGATTATTACCACAGTGAACAGGCCCTGCTGATGGCTTTCCATGGAAGTTTGGGGTAGGACACAAGTAGGAAAACTGTTGACTGGGCAGGGAAAGCCTGTAAGGCAAGTGGGCGACTACAAAGTGACCAGCCAAGCGACCGCCACTGTGTCTCCGTCCTTGCTCTTTTGTCAAGTGCATGTTAATGTATTAATGAAATGCAAAAGAGGGGTGGGGGCTGACATCGGTGTTGGGGGGGATCCATATAAACGGCTAATTAAAATAATGAGGAAGGAAAAAGCATGTAGTGCAGTGTCACTACTGATTAATTCATTCATAAAGAACGGGCGGGCACAGCGGGCGTAGCCCCCTGACAGCCCTTCCACTTCACAGTGTTCCCAGAGCCACTCAAAGAAAAGGAGGCTGGCGGGAAACAGAGGCAGACAGACAGGTACATTGTACAGTGCTCAACTGTCAACACAGCGTTTTATTCACCTACCACTTAGGGCCAAGAAACTAACAATGGATTGTGAGCCGAACAGGTCAAAAATGCATCACGCAAAGGTGCCCAGATGGTAACAGTCTGAAGTAACAAGTAAACACTGCTAACATTTTCTCAACTTTTCCAATATTTCTGGTTTTAGGCCACAAACTTGGCACCGGGACGAGACTCTTTCGTGTCTTTTGAAGGTTTGATGTGGGGGGCCTTCTTTAGATAAAGCTGTTGTTATCAAAAGGACTTGTGGGAAAACACCAGCTCTTTATTTCACTTTTTCTTTTGCTGTGTTTGCATTTCAAATACTCATACAGCATTCCCAGGCGGTCTGATATAGGCTAAATGTGTACACAGTTACTTAGCATTTAAGCACTTTCCAACTTTGAAAGTTGAACATCGGTTTGAGTGTGTGTGTGTGTGTGTGTGTGCTGTGTGTGTGTGTGTGTGTGTGTGTTTTAATCAGGTCAGTTGTCTCAGTGTTTGAGTTCTCTTGTATGGAGATTAAATTCTGATTGCCCTGTGTTAAGTTCCCCATGCCACATCCTTGCAGTGAACAATGCTGCATCATACTTGATTACATCCCCATATCAGATTACTTTGCTGAAATTTCACTCTTTTTCTCATGCTTCTCAAATAACAGTTTATCTGTGCTGTGAAACGTGATTGTGCGGTTGAAATTGAAATTTTGTATCATGTGTGATGTGACGCTGTGCGCTCAAAAACATTGTAAGGAAGGAGCAAATCCCATGGTCATAGGTCCAATTTTTGTTTTTTTTGTTTTTTTAGATTTCCTGTGAAAGTCTGAAATGGTTCATATTTCCATTTCCTCCCCTCTCTCTTTCCCTCTGTTTCATTCCCTGAATCTTTCTTTGTGTGTCAGTCTGTGTGCAGGCAGCAGCAGCAGGGCAGCTTGAGTGCAGACAGACGTTCCACGCTCCCTGCAGAATCATAGCCCATCAATCATGTTAACATGTTAATTAGTGGGATTTATTTTATTCAGCAGAAATAACAGTGAGGATCCCATTACAGAGACTGGCCTAAGGGCAGAATGTGTATGTGTGTGTGTAAATGTATGAGTTGGGGGGAGACCCTCTGGGGAAGACCCCTTTCTCTTCTTGTGCAACATCCAATCTCTCTCAGTGGCACAGTGTGAGAAATAATGATATGTAACAAAGACGTAATGAATCACAAAAGTCAATCGTTTTACTTTGTTGTTTTTTTAAAGTCACTGAGTCGTTGTCAAACTTGCGATCTACTGCAGCGGATTTCCAGTATGTCAGGTTCGAGTCACCTAAAAAAAACAAACTTATATTCAAATCACTGGCTCCTTGTTATCGAGAGAAGTTAGAGTATTAGCAGCAACTTACATGTGCGAATTGGAAGCCTGCTCAGATGCGACCAGAGCTTTACACTTCACTGCTCACTTTCAGAGTGTAAAT
Source organism: Copadichromis virginalis (assembly GCF_057382275.1). Classification (NCBI taxonomy): domain Eukaryota; kingdom Metazoa; phylum Chordata; class Actinopteri; order Cichliformes; family Cichlidae; genus Copadichromis; species Copadichromis virginalis. Next base: position 15,733,327 of record NC_140631.1, on the reverse strand, counting down.
AAGATTAGCAAATAATACCAGGCGTTCAACTTACCACACCTGACAGCATATGATAGGTTTCGTGTTGCCTGAATCGCAGAGGCATGTATTACAGTCTGGATGGGATGCATACACTGACTGTGGTTTTGCTTGCATTTGTTCTCTGTGCATGCTCACGGGTGATGGGCAACGTAGGTATAAGTATGAAGTAAAGGTGATGCTGATATAAGAATGAGCAGAATCTCATAGATATGCCCATAAAAGTTTGTATTTCCAATGTCCTTTCTTCTTCTTTCAGTCTTCTGACACATCAAATTTGATGTAAAATAACCATGTTGATATAAGCACAATATTCCAGTTATGACTTTCACCAGGGCTGAAAGTTTCAGGTTACACAAAATCAAAGGTATATCCTTAAACTGATATGTTTTGCACTTTATGTGTCAGCTGCAATTTAAATCTTTTTTGTTTCTATAGATATCAAAGAGGAGCCACTGCAGGAACAAAACCAACCCTGTGGCACGTATCTTTAAGACCCCCTCCTGATGGCCTTTCCTTTTTAGATATATAGCTGTGCACTTTTCCAATCAGTACTCCATCACAGAGGCAGGGCGTGTGCCGCTGACACATAAAAAAGGAAGGTGAAAGGTAGAAAAAGGGGAACAGGAGCCGGGAACCTGATCCGCCTTGTCTTTATCTGGTCCAGTAAAATACTGGACTCCATAGTAATTCAGCTGGCACGCACGTGCAGGCTTCTGTGTGTGCATGTGTGTCTCCACATGTATGTTTTCATACATGCCTGAGTGCAAAGTGTGGCTAATTAAACGGGTTTGCTTGTTGCCATTTTCATTTCCATGTCTAAGCGTTTTTGTATATGTGTGTGTGACCGAGCTTTGTGTATCTCTGTGGGTGATATAAGTTTAGGGCTGTTTGATTGTTTCACCACCTGTGCCCGACATGTCCGCAGATTAGTGCCTCCCACCCTGACACTCAAATCAAACACGGCTCAAGTTTCCTGAGCTGTCTTTTGTGTGGAGCGTGTTAAGCGATTTTTAAAGTGGCCCTATCCGGTTTCTCCTCCAGGGCTGAGGGGGCACACTCCCTCTGGCTCGCTCTATCTCTAACTTTCTCTCAGTTTTGTTTTCCCTTTGTCAGTTGCAGCTTCTCTCCATGTATCTACCTATCTTTTCTGTGTGTGTGAGGAATTACCACAGTGAAGAGAAAAAGAAGAATTTATTTTTGAAAGTTTTTGAATTAAAAAAAAAATGTTTCCTTGAATCTTCAGTGGCTACAATAAGATGCATTTGCCTTTTAGCAGGTAGTTCTGTCCATTCCACAGATGGTTCAAATGCTCATATCTCACTTCTCATTAAGTATTTAGCTGGCATCCTATTTGCATAGCTGAGAATAGAGGGGAGAACCGTGTAGATGTGTACGGGGTGGCTAACGAAGTGGCCTGGAGAGTGCATGGATGGATTCTTGCCAAGCAACGCCCCACCTGCTTGCACCCGCCGCTTACTCCCAGTCGTGACTGCCCCCAACCCCCTAGCTCATTGATGAGTGTGCCCACTCTAAAAGCTCACAAATTCTGCTCCCTTTGACAATGGTTAGGTCAGCCTAGATAAAGCACGTCCATTAGAGGCAATCGAGCCGGGGGGACAGAGTGACAGAGACAGACAGGAGGGCAAAACAGGAGGGGAAGGAGTGGGAAGGCTTTGACAAATACCAAAGGTGGCCATAACTCTGCTTGTCTTCCTGGGAAATTTTTGCATGCTTTTTTTTCCTTAGAGCTTGATAAGTGTCTCTGAATCAAATGGGTTTTAATTAGCAGTTCCTAAGTGGTGATAGTCATTAAGAAGTTCATTAGCATATTGCCCGGCTGTTTGGCTGTTTCGATGGCGATGATGGCGCTGCTCTCTGGGGCTCGCTCTGTCTTTTTACCGCAGCAGTAGTGCGTTTGGGTTTAAAGGAGAGGAAGCAGACATTTAAAGAGAGAGGGTGGATTTAAAAAGGAGAGAAAGCACAAGAGAGGGAAAAATCTGATCTGGACACTTTGCACTTGTTTCTCATTTCTTCTGACCTTCCGACCTCCTCTCATCCTGCACCTTTTTCTCTCTCACTTCTTCATCCTCCCCATTTTTCCCCCATCTCTCTCTCTCTCTCTCTCTCTCTCTCACTTTCAGTGGTTAGTTTGTGGTTGTGTGGTGATGGAAGTTGATAGCTGGCAGTTGAATGCTGTTCTGTAGGGGCTTAAGAAGAATCCATCTGTGACTGTGCGGTTGCGGTTTAGTCAGACGGTGCAGACTGGCCTGCTGCGGTGGCGTTACAGAGCGGTACTCGAGATGAAAGCATGGGACATGGACAACAAAAGCCATGATAGCAGCACAGTTATGGAAGCAGATAGTATTTGGTGGCTAGGCTGTTGTTTTTACACTGCTGGAGAAATTGTGTGGAAATATAGCAAGACAAGTGCCTGTGTGTGTGTGTGAGGGTGTTTCATGGAGACAAAAAAAAGCTTCTTATTTGTTTCTTTACTTATGGTTGTGGTTCACTCATGTCATAACTGCTGCTGTTTCTTTAATTCATTACTGTAAAATTGTATACAAAAGTACACAAAATATTTAGTCTTAGTTACTTATTATTAGTCCTAAATAATGATATAAAGAATATACAAATACACCAATTGTGCTCACCTTGATAAAAGCTTTGGTCACATTCTCACACAGATAACCAGACCTATCAACATACACCAATATCTTTAAGGAGAATGATTACAGTTTGGAAATAAGGGGGAAAAGAGCAGCACGGAGACAAAACAATGAATCGAAATCCACATTTGAATAGTTTATGCTCGTTTTTTTCACGCGCTGGCTTCCCTCTACATGAAGACATGTACAAATTAACCTTCCTTTACTCTCTTTCTCACTGCTGAACATACGTGAATGCAAAGACACACCGAGCAAGATAAGTAGTGCTAAAGGAATATATTTGTTGTGATTTGAATTGCATATGTGAGTACTGTGAGGGATCAATAGCTCTATGTGGAATGGCGGGAGATGTCGATGCCTTAGCAGAAGGGACTGAGTAATGAGCAAGGCGTTTAATGGTGAAGAAAGAAGGAGGAGGGGGCTGAAGTTTCCCCTCCATATCACCTATCCCGCATCCTCCTCTTCTTTCTTTACCTCTTTAAATCTGTCTTTTCAGCTCTGTTTTGATCTTTGCTTTTATTTACGCTATCGTTTCCTTATTTGTGCGTTACACTTTCCTTTTTCATCTCCTCCATCTTGCCTTGTTTTTTTTCCTCCCCCTTTTCTATCCCTCATTTCTTACTGACATCATTCCTTGCCTGTGTGGTAATGCGTAATGTTCTAAAGTTGGCTCGGCTCATGGCAGACTGCTGCCGATACAGACTGATTAACTATAAATCTTGCCTCAGTGACCAGTTACCTCATAGGGATCAGACAGACAGAAAGACACACATGAGAGGAGGCTGAGCGAGCGAGTGTGTTTGTGTTATGCTGTGTGTGGGTACAGCCAACATAGATCTGTCTGACTTACCGAGCCTTATTAATACAGCGATGACTGATAACACTCACTTTCAATCCATCGCGCACCCAGTTTAAATATTAAGCTATAACCAAAAGCCAGGCCGATGACCTGAGCTTTTCCAGGGATCTGTTCTCGAGCCTGTTTGAATGGGAAACACTTGTGCTCATAATCTTTTGACTAATCCCACAGGAATGTGTCTGTGCGTCTGTGTGTTTGCGTGTGTGTGTCTTTACTCTCTTTGCTCTTCTTTCACCTGCTCGTGCACAATTAGATCTGTCAACATCATTAGCTGAGGCGTACGGTTTTCACATCAAAGTTAACAACAAGCTAACATTTTGTACATCGAGAGAGTTTAACCGGACATTATCGGGACTATTGCTTAAAGGCGTTTGACGTGTTGCTGGTTGTTTTATGAGATTTTATTAGTTAAATGATTAATTCATCAAAATGAATGAGGGGTCCATGAATATACCGGTCCTCTGAACCATTCTCTAATTCGTTAAAATGCTCAATTTGAAATGTGAAGTGTCTGACACATCTTGGATTGTGGGAGGAAGGTGGAGTCCTCAGAGGGAAACCCCTGTGAAAATGGGAAGAGTGTCCAAACTCCACACAGAAATGGCCAGCACACAAATTATGTGCAATTGGAGATTGACCTATATGGAAGATTTCCCTAAGTAGCTCTGCAAAATCACAAGAATGCACAAGTATGCACAAACCACCCAGCCCTTTTCATAAACTTTTAAACACTAGTGCTGACTATATTTGGCTCCCGCCTCTTAATTTTGGAACATAATTGATATATTTTCTGTTGAGACAAGGGAGGCGGCGATGAGAACTATGAGCAGACAGCTTGACCTTGGCAGTCGGACTCCACAGCTTTGCTCTGTTGAGCCCAGAGAATGGTCTTAAGCTACTCCCACAAGTGGTGCGATTGTCAAACGGACAGACAAGGAATCTGAATTATTTTCTACTTTTATCAGACCTTCCATGTGTATTACACCATCACAGCTAATATTTAATGCGTTTCATGATTTATAGTACTTGCAAAAAAAAGGAAGTAGCTATTTCCTCTTAATAATGCCTTCGTGCACATGACGATCTGAGAAGACGTTCACAATTAAGGCATTTCCTTTGGGATTAGGCCATAATCACGCTCTGTATTGATATACTTATCAGTCCTCCAGATACATGTTTTCTTGCTACTGCTAATGCATACACATTAAAAAATATTACTATATCAACAGCTTCAGGTGCAAGAGGGCACAACCGGATTCTATAACTATTTTGCAATAGTTTTTTCACTTCCTGTTAACTCGAGAACGTTTAATCATATTTGATGGATTTTATCAGTGAGGAGATCAAACAGATGAAATCCTTGTTTTAACTTACAGTGTTTTTACTGCCGTGTATTCCCACCCACTTTTAATTAGATCTGTTTTATTTCAAAGCACAGCGCACATCATAAGAATCCCAAAGTTAAACTGTCAGGCCCCCGGTGTGATAGGCAGCATGCAAACTTTCAAGTTATTAAATAATTGGCCAACAATAGCTAATAAAATATATTACATTACACTGTAAAGTTCATGCAAATACAATGCCATGACCCATGCAAAATCATATTGTGCATTGGTAACAGATTGAAACCCTGTGGTGAAGTGACAATGTATGAAAAGGGCCTGTCTCGGGGAATGCAGTCTCGCACGAGAGCTGTGGGTTGGAAGCATGTTTGAACTGTGAGGGCATGCTGTTCCACTCAGCGCACACAAGCCCCTCTTCACCCAGTGTGTCTCCGTGTCTGTTTCTTTTTCAAATTGCATTAATATTAACACATGATAATGAAGGTCCAGACACAGACAGAGAGGCCTTTTCTCTCCCTCACTCGCACTCACTCTTTCCCCCTGTATGTCTCTGTCTCTCTCTTCCTGTGACAATTTAAACCAGATGCTATGGGTCAAGGAGTTAAGAAAGAGGGTGATGGTGGTAGCGATGTGCATGCGCGTGCATGTGCGTTTCCAGTGTCTCGATATCCAGATATGTGTGTGTCGGTGCATGCATGATTTGGTAAGTACCAAAAGTCGGGACGAGGAGGGGGAAGAGGGAGGGAGGCTAGGAGGAAAGGAAAGGACATGCCAAGCCAGGAGTCAATCGTCAGGGATTGAGGCTAGGGTTGTCGGGGGGAGATGGGGGTGGTGGGGGGCACGGGTCATTAATTTGCTGTCCTTTGTTTTGTCAGTTTGTTTTCACGAGGCCCTAGACGGGACGAAAGTAAAAGCAGTCAGCCTGAAAATTGTCTGCCTGCTCTGCAGCATGTTCTCCCCTCAGGGCTGACCAAGCCACCCCTGGGATGAGCGGGGTGCAGAGCAAGGAGGGGAGGTGGATTTGAGAAGGGGCGGCTGAAAGGGCACAGAGGTCGACCCCACTTCCCTTTCATACCAGCCACTTCGGCCAAGATTGATCACAGATTACAGATAGCAATTCTGCCCACTCCAGTGACTCCTGTGTCTCGGCTGCTTGCGTCTCTGCTTTGCTTTGCCTCCAGCCAGGCAATGTGCCAGAGATAAGAACCTACCGTGGTAATTGCTATCAGGAAATGAGTATAAGCAGTAAAGCACTAATCAATGCACACTCATGAACGCACATGTATTGCTAATTTGTGAAATAGCTTCACTTCAGTGTTGTAGAACTTGAGGAAACCTTGTGGTTTTCAGCTTTTTAGGATGCATATGTTTCAACAGTAGCTACCTTAAAATTTTAGTTTATCTTTTCTCATCATCAGTCAGGTAATAAAACATTGCTGTTTTATTACCTGACTTTTTTTTTTGTTTTAGACTGAAGACATTACAGTGTCTCAGCCTGTTGAAAAGACCTGTTTAATTAATATGTTGGGCGGAAAATTATTTCAGTTGCTGGCAAAAGTTGTAATTGTAAGCACTTAATTTAACTGAATTTCTCTAGTCAGTGATGACTGTGCACATGAAAAATATAAAAGGATTATATTTTACCTTACCTCTCTCTGCCCAAGAAGATATGAACAATTGCTTGGGAAAAAAACCTTTTGAAGAACAACAATGTCCTTCTGCATCGTCTGTGGGGGCAGCAGTACTTGCAGATCTTATATATCGCGATATATAAAGCAAACTACGAACATAATCAGTTTAATTTCTTAAACATATGTGATGGGACTATAAGGCACATGGAGGTAACCTGGTCTTGATGAAGACAGGAAAATGCAGCTAAGGTGCCCTAATGAACGGAAAAAGACTAATTTTGGGAAAACCACATATCGAACTGTCATTCTTCTATAACAGTCAGTTTATCGGAAACAAGTGTATGCGCCAGAGAGAGAGAGAGAGAGAGAGAGAGTGTGTGTGTGTGTGTGTGTGTGTGTGTGTGTGTGTGTGTGTGTGTGTGTGTGTGTGTGTGTGTGTGTGTGTGTGTGAGTGAGTGGCTAGCACACTGTACACTGAGCCAATAAAACTGAAAATTGGTGGAGTAAAACACTTTTGTTCTCTGGTTACACCACCAACCCCCTCCTCACCCCCCCCCCCACACACACACACACACCCCATGTGCCCCCCAATGGTTTTCAACTGCGTGCTGGAATTTACACCTCTGTACCCCGAGGTCCACCTAGCCTTCCCACAATGCATCGCTTGGGGGTACATATTCCCCTCACTCTCTGACTATAGGTGAGAGAGAGCGAGAGAGAAATGGAGGAGGAAAAAAGAAGTCAGTAGTGAGAATAAGTAAATGACTCGAGACGTCTGGAGACGTTTTCTGAGGTGTTGCCACTGCTCAAATTCTGTCAAGGTGGGTACGAAGGTTACGCGGCACGGACACTGAACTTTGTGGGTGAAGAGGAAGGGGGATGAAAGGTTGCGCAAAAGTGTGACTGCCAGATGGCATTCCCCATCCACCAAGTCAGCACACCAAAAATCACATACGAACCCCACACCCACAGTAGCCTCAAAGGTGATATGTTCCTTAAGAAGTATGAAGTGTTTGTGTGCAAAAAGAGCAGCATGTGCACATGCATCTAATGTGTCTGGGGAGGGGGGCTGGGGGGTCGGGGCAGTATGCTTTTGAAATAGCTCACCGTTGGTCTTGTTTAATGCAGCCTCATGGCTAAAGAAGCTCAGTGTCTGTGTGTGTGTGTGTGTGTGTGTGTGTGTGTGTGTGTGTGTGTGTGTGTGTGTGTGTGTGTGTGTGTGTGTATTGGATGGGAAGTTTAGCAGTATTGTGGATGGAGGATATTAAGAAAAAAAGAGGGGCGGGTGCAGCGGGGCATATTTCACAGTGGCACCCCTGCTGAGTGCTGTATACCCACATTGTTATGAGTGCACAGATCTTTAGGCCCGTAAAAATACCAGGGCTCCACTCAGCAGCAGCGTACAAAGGAGAGCCCTTGCGCTTTGTTACTCTCTCTCAAAAACGCCAAATGACATCAACCTCCCTTCCTTCTCGATCCCTTAACTCTTTCTTTAATTCCTCCCCCCCTCATCCTCCCCTCGCTCCCCTCTCCACTCACTCTCTGTGTCTCTCTTTAAAGTGTGTGTAATGGTGTTGTAATTTCTCTGTCTGTCTATGCTCCGGGAGGCCCAGTGAATCGAGATGACTGTGCGCCGACTAAAGTTTCACAACATGTAATTAGGGCCTAAGTAGCAAGGTCAGTGCTGCCTGGTCCCGCGACTAGCCCTCTCACCTCTCCTGCCCTGCCCTGCTACAGCTATATCTCTCATCTGTCTTTCTGTTCAATTCACTTTTTAATTATGTCCCCCTGTTTTTGTTCCTTCCACATTACTTCTCTTTTTCTCTCTCTCTACCTGTGTTTTTTTCTTCCTCCCTCATATCCTTTCCCTTAAACGAGGCTCCCCACACCAGCTGTTTCAGATATCCACGCCTTCTCATTTAGATAAAGCCTGCCATCTTCCAAAAAAGAATGGAAATGATGTGACAGCCTCTTTATAGAAACTTTTTAATTTAATTGTATTTTTCTTCTCTTATAAATGGTTAATTGAAGTGCCGGAGGGCAGCATAGCTCGAAAGTCAATAAAACGTCCTCAGAATAGAAGTTTATAGGGGTTGTCTATGTATATAATTAAACCCTTCAGGCACTTTAGGGGGAAAAAAAAATCTGTAAAATAAATGGTTATGCAAGACCGGGGCTGGTGAGAGAGCAGATCCAGAGAGACAGAGGAGAGAAAGATAAAGAAAGGGCAGGAGACGGGGGGCTATTAGGACAGTGGAGCACACAAATCAGCGGGCTTACCGACACCTCAGGGATGCCTTCACAGTGGCTGACAAGAGCAATACTCCACAGCGCTGTGCCTCCCCAAAAAAACAACAATCCAGGAAGGAGAAAGCCTCCATTGACATGTTTTTTCATTAAATGATGAAAGAGACACCTTAAAGGATTTTTTTAAGTTGCCTGTTTTCTATGTGTGATGTCACTTGCTTCGTTAGTTTTGTTGTTTAGGCGCATTATGACATGCAAGGATATACAGTGCATTTTAAAAAGCACCTCAGGAGACTGTCCTGTTCAATCATTTGTGTTTGACTTGTTACTGAAAATATGCACACTGCTGGATTCCCGAGGGGAACTGGTCGAAAACATCGGTAGCGGGCTGCAGTGACTGGTTTAGGGTTACGCACACATAGACATCGAAAAAGACAACTTATATTTTAATGGTTACACCATACTTTAGAGAACAAGAGAACCCATTAAGACACCACTGGTGTGTTGCTCTAACACAGGGAGGTCCCGGCGATCACAACTTTGTTTGCGTATGCTCAGAAAGCATATAGTTCTTTCCACATGGGTTTTATGACTTTGTCGAGTGTCACTTTTAATGACATTCATATATCCACCACATGTATTTTACTGCTGCACATCCCCCCCGCTACTGTCAACCATGTACGGTTGAATGTGTTTTCATTCTCCTCGCACATCCATATGTGTGTTCTCCTGACACATCTGTTTGCATGTCTGTGGATGTGTGTGCGCGTGTGTCTACTGCACTGGCCAAAGAGGTGGCCCTGCTTCTCCTGACTGATGATAAATGACAGCGCCAGGAGCAGATAACCCTCCAGGAGTTTTCACAGCGGTGTAGAACATTCTGAAACTCCCCGCTGACCTGACACACACTGCAGCCTCTGTCCTGTTTGTTTTCTCTGACTGGCTCTCTCTCTCTCTCTCTCCGTTTCCTTCTCTCTTTCTAACATCTCCGCAATTGCTCCCTCTTCCCTTCACCCCATCACTTTCTCCCTCCGCTCTGGTCAGTGATAGAGGAAGGGCCCAGAGCGACCTTCTCACTGTGGGCAGTACACTGTTCTTGGCGCCAGTCAGTCGCAGGAGCACCCCCCCAACACACACGAATCTCTAGCGAGGGGTTGGGGGGGGGGGGTCCTGTTGCTTCTCATTCGCCAGTGTCTTGTAAAGAGGGGAGAGGGGAAAATCTAAAAAGAGTAGCTGATCTGTTATCAGGTAGCTGTGGCGCGGCTTGTGCCAGAGCTCCTGTCGTCCTTCTGTACATTGGGGTCTTTGTTCACAGATGTGCCATTTGGGCGTGTGTGCAAGCGTGGTTACAGTAGATCTGTGTTTTTTAGGTTGTTTTTTTTTTTAAGAGAGATGTGGGTGGACAAGAGGATGCATGCACAGTAGCCTAAATCTGGAGATCATCAACGGCCCATTCACTTCTTAAATCAGATTCTTAAATGTCGGGGGGACGAGGGGGAGTGTGGAGGGCTGCAGGTAGGGTTATTATTGGGTAGGAGAGAAGGAGAGGGTTAAGAGGAGGAGGAAGAAGAGGAGAAGGGGAGGTGGGCTGCTTTTTTACAGCCAGGCAGCAGCAGCAGGCTCTGTTTAAAATGAAGTAAAGAACAGATCCAACTGCGTCATTAACTCTCAATTACAGCCATAAGGCTAGCAGGCCAAGCTGAGCTTAACTGGTGTGTGTCCGTGTGTGTGTCTGTGTGTTTGTGGGGTATCTGTGTAGGTTAGAAGCATTAATCCATGGTGATGGGAGCTCATCACAATGCGTGTCTTACGTCATGTAAAATGCAGACTGCACACAGCACACACTGACATAGCAGCCATATTAATTTATGCTTGACAGTATGCGTGCCACATTTGCAGGGTTTTGTGTGGAAGTTCATTTAAAATGCATTTTAAAAGATGATCCTACATTAGTAAAAGTATTCTGCACTATTATAGAATTGCCCTTGTCTGCCTATAATAGAGTACGTAGACAGGGAATTTATTTACATACATATCGAAATTCATCACAAAATATATTTTAATGGCACTTTTTTCCCTGAGCCAACAATAACTCTAACCAGCTGATTAAGATTTACAATTTAGAGTTTTAATGTTGCTGTTAAACTCTCCAAGTGTCAGCCAGGCTCCTGGCAGAAGACAGAAGTCATAGGAAGTGCTGAGTGTATGAGGAGACAATTGTAAAATCTATAAATCTGAGACAGCCTGAATAAAGTGGAAATGGATTTCCCACACGCAATAAAGGCAAAAGCAAGAGAGGGGAGCACAGCTGTAACCTGTTAGGATCATTTTGCTTAATTAAATGTTTCTATTAAAACAAACAAAAAAAACAGATTTCGTTTCCTTGGAACGCTGTCATTTAAGACGCCGAAGCACAAACACTTAAATAGTCATCTCTGCGTCTGAGCCTTTCCCAGCCTTGCCTCTCTTGTAGATGAGCAGCTGGTGATCCAGATGACACGCATTGCCCGCACTGGACTGAGATGAATGTGTGTGTGTTTGGTTTTATATACAGGCTTTTCTATTTTGCAAAAAACTGAGTGTCAGCATGTATACAAACAACCACTGAATATTTAGGGTCCTTAGCTTTTAGATTAAATTACTTTAGAGCTGTCCTTTATTAAATGTTGACAGGTTTACAGATATGACAGACACTGAGTCAGACAAGCAGATGCACAAATAGACAGGACGGGAAGAGCATTTACAGATAAACCACACAAAGAGGGAAAGACCAGATGTGTTGGGGTTTCAAAACAGTTGCTTGTGAAGGGTATTTTTAGGTTATCGTTGCATGTAAACCATGCAATGTAAACCATCTAATTCAGTCAAGGCTAGATGTATACGCTACAAAGTGGATTTTAAAAGTCCCTCTTGAACTGTCTGGTCTCTGGGATGCCACAATGACAGTCTTGTTTTATTGGTTTTCTTTGAGGACATTCACATTCGGACTGGCTCCCTGTCAGTGTTTTAGGTTACATGGAGTTCTTCTTGGCACCCAAAAGAGAGGTTGGACCTGACTCATATTATGCTCTCCTCTGGCATGCCTGGAAGGGTTACAACGCCAGGCAGTTTTTGGCTTGGCAGAGCACAGCTTGGCTTGGCGCTGCTCAGATTGGCGTTTCCATCAATACTGAATTGTGATGAATGGCAGCTACATTCGCAGTGCTCATCAGTGGCTTCAGTGACAGTGATCTCTGCGCGGATGAAAAATTTGTATGAGAAGCTTCTTGAAGCTGGTCGAGCATTGAACAAAAAGGAGGAAGAATATGCATGTGAGATGTACATAAAAGTCCATCTTAACCCAAAACACAAGTTGTTAAAGGAGCATCATACAAACCCAGTGCAGCTGCCATGACCATTATCAGTTACTGGCAACGGACGCTCTCCCAGTACAATGACTGTAGTATTATGTGTGTCATGTTTCTCATTTCCACGCTGTCTTTCAGAGCTTCCCTCTACCCCCTCTATTGTAGTGCTTCACTGTCCAATCATCTCATCCTCCCACTGTGTTTGTGTGAAGAAGCTTGTCCCCCTGCTGGGCCAGGGTGCTGGGATGCCAGGCTGAAAGGACCCAGGAAAGAACACTTTTGAACCCCTCTTGTCCCCCTGGTTTGATGCAGTGCATCTCTCTGTTGTTGAGTTCTTTGTCAGACACTCCAGGAGGTCCATCACTTCAGACCCTTCCAACAACAATGTATGAGCCTCCCACCCTCCATAAAATCCTCTCTTCCTTTGAGTGCTTCTATCCTGTCCTGAACATTGGAGAGAACAAGATGGGAACTCAGTCTCCCCGAGCATGTTCTGTTTGTAATTAGGGACAACTGGAATGCATCCTTGCATTCATGTCAGAGCAGACAAGAGAGACGGTCAGGTGAACTGTGCTTCAAATGAGCTGAGTCCAGTCACTGAATGAGTACAGTTAAAGTGATTACCCTATCCGGAAAAAAAACTGATGACAGTTAAATCAGCATTGCCAGGATAAATGTCTGATTCCTTCCTGTTTTAGTTTTGCTTTTGCAGAGATCCAGATGTATCACATATAGAATGTACAGAGAGAAAACTGGAACTTATCCCATAGGATCACACAAGCTGCATCACCAATGAGTTTTTGATGATTCTTGTCTAGCCTAATATGTAGTTACAAATACACTGAAGTAATTGTGGGTAAACTGTGAGTAAACTGGGTATACTTGTGTATACTCAACTACACACCTGTAGTGTTTCAATACTGTTTTGCTTTTTTTGTTTGATTTTTTTCACAGTAGTGACAAAAAATAATGTCCACAGAAACCAGACACTCATACAAAATGTTCAAAGCCCCCAAAGGAAATATTACTGATGGGCATCACTTTGGAATGTCCCTACTTTGAAAAGACTGATTCAGCTGTAGATCAAACTCGCATCTATTCTGCACTGAGGGTTTCTAGCTTTCCTAAAGCCATGTATATGAAACTTTCAGAGGGACTGCACATGTGAGAACCAGGGCAAAGACAGACTGGTGTGCTTTTCAGGGCTTTTCCCTGGGTACCTACTAGGGACTCTGATTGTTTGGATTGGTGATTTGGGATGTCCAGTGGGTCAGAGGGCACAATTATACACAGAGGCCAGGGTCATCGTTGGACTGCCTTTCTGACAACTCTTCTCAGATTAGTCATCTTGCTGGGCCCCCATCCCCCTTGTCACCATTACACTGACCACATTAGATACCTTTGGCTATCTGATCAGGGGTTTTGTTAATACAACCAAAAACTTAAAAAAGCAGAAGCCCTTTATAGAAACATATATTACAAATCGACATAAAGATGTTTGAAAAGCCCACAAAGTTTCCCACAAGATATGCAGTACTATTTATGCAGTAAGATTTGATTAAGCCTGGGAAAAAATATGAAATTGTCAACTTTTAAGACAAAATCAGAGTTTAGGGACCTCGGATAACACTAGATGTTATGAAAGTGCAACAGCTTGCAGAATCACCTGTACTAAGTCCATGTCCGTAAATTTTGACTATTATTTACATTTTTGTGAAATTGTTGTGCACAAATCACCTCCTCTGCAAACAATTGAAGGAGTTATATCATTTACATTTTACTGTAAGCATTTGATTCTTTTTGGATGTTTGAAAAGCCTTGAAAATTAAGCCTGTGAATCAGCACTGGAGAAAAGCATTAGAAATTACAATCACCTGGTAAATTCATTCGGTACCCCTGTTAAACTGCTCGTTATCACAAATATCTAATCAATCAGTCACATGTCAGGAACTCATTACAATTAGGCATGCAGAGATGGTCAAGATGACCAGCTGAAATTCAAACTGAATATCATTTAAGTGACTTGGCCATGGCGTGGCTGTTGGTGCCAGACAGGCTGGTCTGAGTATTTCAGAAACTGCTGACCTGCTGGGATTTTCCCACAGAACCATCCCTAGGGTTTACAGAGAATGGTCTGAAAAAAGAAAATATTCAGAGAGTGGCAGTTCTCTGGGGCTTGTTGATTTTCGAAAGGTCAGAGGAGAGTTCCAGATAGCCTCAAGGAAGGCAGACTATAGTAAGGCAATAGTTACTCAAAAAACCATTCGATAGAACCAAGATATGCAGAAGAGCATTTCTGAACACGGAACACGTTGAAGCCTTAAAGCACACGGTCAGCAGCAGCAGAAGACCACACCAAAAATGTATACAGATTCACCAAAATTGTTAATAGAAGACTGGGAAAAAACAATGCCTAATCTGATGACTGTTTGTCAGAATTTGACAAAAAAGGCCATGAAAGCCGGCTTATATGAAAAGTTCAGGCTGATGGTAGTTTAATGGTATGGGAGATATTTTCTTGAAACACTTTGAGCTATTCAGTGCCAGTTTAAACACCGCATCTTACCTTAGTATTGTTGGTGACCATGTCCATTCCTTTGTAGCCACAGTCTACCCATCTTCTGATGGCTGCTTGCAGCAGGATAACATACCATCTCACAAAGCTCTAATCATCCCAAACTGGTTTTCTAAGGTGACAGTGCAATCTACAGTCACTGGATCTCTGTCAAATACCATACTTTTGGGATGTGGTAGAACAGGAGATTCACATCACGAATGTGCAGCTGACAAATCTTCAGCAACTGAGTGATGCCATCATATGGACCACAGTCTCAGAGGAACTGGTCCAGCATCTTACTGAATCTATGCCACAAAGAATTAATGCAGCCCTGATGCCAAATAAAACCTTGTACTTGCAAGATGTAACTAATGAGGTGGCTGATGAGTTTCTATACTGAGCAGAGTAGCACTCTTTTTAGTAGTTTTAATATTGCATGTGCAGTTATGTCAAATGGTACATGCATTTCTTAACTTGGCTTAGCGTTGCATGCAGTTGTGACACACTATAACAACAGAAAAGAATTTACCACTCAGTGACCTCCAAATTTGAGTCATTTACCATGACTTTTTTTTCAGAAATTGTGGGTCTTTCCCTGCGTGACCACTGACAGGCCTTTACCGTAAGGAGCTGGAAAGGCTGAAAGGCTGCGTGTGTGCAGGAACACCCTGACTCCCCGGCTCTCTTCATGTGAATACATTAATTCATTTACCACTTTCGAGGTCGCCAAACCCAAATATTTGCCTCTGCACATATTTAATATTTATGATGACGAAAGCAAATATTGCCTGTTGGATTGAGTGACACAGAAAGGTCAAGCTCTGGGCTTGGCCAGAGAGGGCAGGAAGGAATGTTACTGGTGTGTGTGCGAGGGTGTAAATGTGTGTGTGTGATCCCCCGAGAGAGCCAATCCACATCATAGGAGCAGTACACACTGCCCTGTTTGCCTTGAAACACACATGCAAATATGACACGGGTCAGTAAACAATTTACTTGAATTTGCACATTATAGATTTGCAAGCTTAAAATTTCAACTTCTCTCCTAACAGGCCGTGTTGGTGAGAGCGCACATGTGGGTTTAAACGAAGGGGGAGCGTGTTAGCCTTTGGTTATATGGTTGTATTACGTGTTTACGTGTATTCGGATACACTGTGCTGTCTGTGTGAACGTGAGTCTACATCTTTGCATCTATGCTGTGCGAGTGCATGCGTTCCAATGAGGTGATCCATTAGGGAGGACAGTTTTACGAGCTGGTCTCTGATCTGGATCACCTCAGATGAGATCCTGTTTCCTTTGGAATGATCTCCCTCACAACTGATTCCGGCTCAAGGACTGCATGACTAAATAGTGCATATCTAATCTCTTTTGAACTGCAGCCTCATAGAAACGGCCTCAAATTCGAATATCAAGTTTGCCAACAAGCTCTACTTTCCGATTAAGTTGCACGTATATTTTGTAAATTTATAGCACCTTGCTTTGGAGCAGATTTGCAAGTTGAGCAAGCTGGCATGTAATAAAGACTTCAAGGGGCACTTTTAAATGTATCCGCTCAATTTCTTCTCTTCTAAATATTAACAGACGCACACCCATTCATTTTAAGCGTGCAATGGATGGATGTTAACTCAGCACACACCAAGTTTGTTGACAACTATCGAGAAACCTCACGTTGACCTCGAAGACCAAGAGGGATTGAGGAAGCCAAATCAGCAGATCCCTTATACACACAGATCACCTCTTCACCTCCTTACCCCTATCTCCTCACATTTTTGCCTTTTATCCTTTCTTTCATATGTGCTTTCTTTCTTTTTGCCCTTCCTTCTTTCGCCTCTGATAAGTTATTGTTCAAATTTGTGGAATGTACACAGACCAGTGGTCTCAATGAAGTTTTGGTTTTTGAAAGGCACTCGGCTCTCTTTTTTTTTTTCCGCTCTTTCGGATATGAGTAAAGGAAGAAAGGGCCTTCATGGTAGGAGTGATAAGAGTCATTTACTGACAAAGAGACAAGAAGAAGAAGAAAGAAAGAGAGAAAATCTTGAGACAATATTTGACAGTGATTCACCCACAGTTTACACCACCAAGGAGAGATATGGACTTAGTGACCTAGTCAAGGGGAAAGCAGGTGTGAGGGCTCACCAAATTCTGTGTGTTTGAGAGTGTTCATGTGCGTGCCAGAAAGAGATAAAGAGGACAGAGGATATTTTTTTTTCCTGCCTCGTAGCCTGTACCTGATAATTCCAACACACTTACCTCACTTGCGTGCAATTACATCTCAGATATAACAAGTCTTATGTGATAATAGCGGAAGAAAAGCAGCCACTTCTGCAGCCACTGTGACAACCCAGGGGACCAATAGCAAAGAGTAATGGAGACAGAGACAGCAAATGACTGAGCCGTGCTTGGACTCAAAGGACTCATCATATTAAAGCCCTTCATATTGGTAAAGATGGATGGACAGATGAACAAGTGGATGGATAAATGGGTGGATGGACTGATTGATGGATAGTTGCACTGGGTAATTCCAAAAAGGAGGAAGGCATAAAGCAACAGAGGAGCATGATTGTGCACGACATGCAAAAGAACAAGAACAACTATTGATGGGGTAAGAAGTGAAAAAGAATGGACATTACATATTTGATTAACAGACACAAGAGAGATTATATAACTTATAAAGGTATGTTTTTTCAGGTTTTGTCTCAGTAACGCGTTGCACAAACAAACAGATAAAAATCAGAAGAAGAAAAAACCCAGACTGACTCCACCTTCAGTACAGGAACAGAAGAAGCCTATTCCAAAGTACATGAAAAAAGGACACCAATCCTCATGTTCTTCACAGGACGACAGCTGAAAAATATGGAGCTGTGGATATGTTGAGTGGGTTTTTTGAAAAAAAATAAAACTATTTTAGTCAACTTGTGTTTATTAGTAAAATAAAATAGCTGTTTTTGAAGGTCAATGGCATGCTCATAGAAGTGGGGTGTACCATGGTGGCCATAGTCTGGCAGCTGGCAGCACTCCCTCTCTTCTTTTGTCCACTCGAGCCATTTGATGCCATTGAAACAGGGCAAAGGCAAAGAGTTTGAGAGAGCAATAGCAAAGTGTTAGTGTTAAGGTGTAGGGCAGCGTGATGCAATGTGAGACAGAAGCTAAACGAGCTCTCTTCGGTTTGTATGTGGACTCCACTTCCTAAACTCTCACCCAGTTATTAACTTATCTTACACCCTCCTCTTCATTATCATCATCATCATCATCCATTGATCCTTCAGGTCACTTCTTTTATTTTAAAAGAAAGCTTAGGAGGAGAGGGAGGGGGTAGTGGGGCGGGGGACTAAATCACGTTTTTAATGCTTTAAAAGTTCCACACCTGCGAGTGCAAAGACAGTTTGAAACCTTATCTCCTGCGCTTTGTGTATCTCCCTTTTCTTTGGTGCGGGATATGAACAAATTGTGCATTGTGTTTAGGCAGGGGCCAGAAGGATTTCGAAGGAAGGAAGCCAGCGAGTCCAGGCTCTGCACAGCAGTAGCCTGAGACGGGAGCTCAGGAGTGATTCCATGTGTAAGATTCCTTCCTTCTCACGGACAGTGCTAATGAAGTGTGTGCACCCTTTGTTAGGCGGGCTTAGCATTATGGCAAGCATTTACTGCACAGACTCTAGGCTAGAAAGATATTATTTTTTTAAAAAGAACAAAAAGAACATAAAACATGGAAGGGATGAATCTCAGCTAAGGCCATGAAATAAATTTTGAAGTATGTTTTTTTTCTGTAATTTTTCAAAGTTTGATACATTTCCTATATATAAAAGTATGCAAGTGGGAGTACATCACCATAAAGTTATCAGAGTCTTTATCAGAGTCCATATCCACTGTCATGCTCTCTTGTCTCTGCTCTGCTGAATGCAGATGAGGGAGGAAATTAGCCAGTGTGGGAATATCAGAAGAGACAGATACCCATGTCACCATGTAGCCTAATAGAAAGACTCCTGTTTTCAATTATAGCCAACTGTAATGATGATGCGATGTGAGCAGCAAGACAATAGTACAACTGCTGCTCTACAAAGTCGCTGTCTAGTGCCTGAGAGGGAGTGTGGGGAGGGAGACGGGAGAACAGAGGGGAGGGGGTGTTGAGCTAAAGAGTTGAGGAGGAGGCAGAATGATGGGAAGGGATGCATTGGAGGAGCAAAGTAGTAAAGTGCGAGGAATAAACCTTGTTTTTTAACATCTTTTTAAGGACATTCACACACTGTCATGTGAGAAGAAGGAGGGGGAGCAAACCTAAATCAAACATGCACAAAGATCTAAATAATGGCTTAAAATGTACTTTAGCAAGTAGTGTTGCTGTGTCTTGTCTGACAGAACACAGACAAATCACAAATGAGGCACTCCAGCTGTTGCTTTTTTGTTTCCTTTTCTCAAATCTACTGTGTTGACTTCTGTTATTACTGCTGCCAAAGTCTTCATTGCAGTTCTCCAAGGGACTGGAGAAGCTACCAAGTAGATTCAAACACAGCAAGCTTCCAGCTCTCTCGACCTATTTTACTCCCACTCCACACTCTATCTGTCTTGCTAACCCTAGCGTGACCCAAACATGCAGCCAGTGAGTTCGATGTGTTTTCTATGGACATACAGAGAAGGTATGGAGGCTCCAAACCAAACCTCAACCATGCCAGCCCTATGAGGGAAGGAGGGGCCCCTTTTTGAGGAAGTCATCACAGAGTCCAAATAACAGGGCCATCTCTGCCTGGGGCCCGCTGTCAGGCCAATGATCGATGGCCTCAGCCTCAGATGCCTGCCTTAACTGGCCAGTGGTGAACAAAGAGGGGCAAATATAGAGACAGAGAAGGGGTCATCCCTTCCACTGAGGGACTGACAGTCAGCCAGAGAGAAGGATGGAGGGAGGACAAGAATGAAGGAGGGAGGGAGGTAGTGTAAACCCCAGCATGTTGATTGCTAGTCTCCTCTTTGATTCAAAAAACAGACATGTCGTGCTGTTTTATTTCGTTTGTAACATGTCCAGAAATCTCCAGCACTGAGACAGCGCTACATTTTAGTGATTGCAGCTCCCACAGCTGTGGCCACAGGAATGTAGCCGGCGCTCCTCGCCTCCTTCCTTTCCTCTCCATCTTGCTGTCTATCTCTTATTAAAGTCATCTCTCGTTTCCTCACCTCTGTGCCTACCCTCATTCTCTCAGTCTTTCTGTCCTGAGGTGATGACTCTGGCTCTTGTGAAGTCTCTGATTAACACTGAGAGCCATTTTACCAAGAAGGCCTTCTTCCTCTTCACGTTCCTCTTCTCTCCTCTTTCCATTCTTCAACTTAGCTAGCATCTGTCTGAAGGGGGCAAAGCCCAGGCTAAGAGCACAACCCGAGCTATAAGCTTTGCCAATGGCCTGTTTTTGACAAACCAACTGCAGTGGCCAATGTCTCCCTTTAGCAAAGTCCCATCAGTAAATGAGAGGGGGGAAAAAAACGATTTTCAGCCAGTCTGCTGTCCCCTTCCAGTTGACAGTGGATAGCTTATTTTAAAGGGTTTTAACAATCGCTACTTTCCTTCAGCTGTGCCAAATGAGACTGACGAGACCCAAGCCCGACTCCAGATGTGCACAATGAGAAATAGGCAGTGTTATTGTGTCATCTGGCAATTTGGATTCTTTGAACAGTTTATGAACACGTCTCACAGGAAAGCCATGAAAATTGTCAATTAAATACAGTTTTGAGAGAATGAGGGGCATTGTTGGTAACAAGTGAGAGCTGAAGCCCTGCTTTTGAGTGAGAGGGAGGCCAGTATGAGAGCAGATGAGCTTTTCTGCATTTGCTATATATAAGTCAAATTAAGCTGAGTGAATGTATTTGACCTTTCACCCAGTGACTCTTTTCTATCACACTCTCCAACTTATTCCTCGTCTGGTTGTAGTATGCCTTTAACTACCCGTCTGTGGAACTGTTCCACATCTCCACCAACATAATTGAATGCAGTTTCACATATGCATTCCTGTTTGTTTCTCCCTGAGAATGAAGACTTAATTTTTCTCTTATTTGTGTCTTTGAGATTGTCACCTCTCAACTGTTCATGCATACAGCCCATTCTCCCTTGACTCTTCTTTAATACCCAGGCTGTTAATCCTCATACAGGTCAGAATAAGGAGCATGAAAAACTTGATTTTTCAGAGGTTTATGTACAAAAACCAACCTGTTATCACAAAACTACAGGCATATGTTAAAGGTGTAGAGGTCTAGCTTTAGGTTTAAGAAAAGGTCTTATTTTAACTTAAAATAGAGTATCCTAAGATTAACCCAACATCTTGAAAAAGAAATCCTATTAGGGTGCACTGTATTGAAATTCCTGATCAGGCATCCATATATGACACGTTGGTGATGGGTTGAGTTTTAATATTACCTCACACTGTGTGTCAAAGCACCACCACCACAACTTTCATCTAATTAGTCAAAATTATCATGTCAGGAGAGCAACAGAGAGCAAACTGATGAACTAAAAACACTGAATTTCTGTCAGTAAGTGCAGTTAATCTTAACTTAAGCCATTTTATTCTAGCAGAGGTGCATGTAAGAACATCAAGCTAAAGTCACACAGCGCTGCAGACTGGTCAGTAACCCCTTGGCAACCAGCAGTCGCTAGGGAAAATGTGCATTCACTAAATCCAAACCAACTTACCAATGAAAGTTTTAATTTCATACATCTGAATTTCAGACTGTAGCGGTTGCTGAAGGTCACAAGGACTTTTGCCTAAACCACACAGACAATTTCCAGCAGTTTGAATGTTTCTAAGGCGCACTGTGTGTTTCCTGCTGTGTGCTGTCTGTGAGAAAGAAAATCTACACATTATATCCGGATTCTCCCAGGATGGGATATAAAGGCCTCAGTGTAATAACATTAAAAATTCATCACTTTCATTCAAATGCACAATAAACTCAGTTTATGCTTTTATTGTTGAGTTTTGCTGTTTGGGATTACAAAGAATTAATTAATTAGAATTCATTGTTTAAAGAGGACGTTACCTTAAAAACTCATAAGGGAAAAAAAGTCACTCGTCGGTGTAAAGTACATAATGATAAATGAACCTGTCTCTAGTTTACTTTACAGGCCTTTAATCTGGTTTAGACACTCTGAATAAGCACCTTAAGGACTTCAACTTTAATTAATGATTCTCTGGAGAGGTGACCAGGGCAGCCAATAATTAAAGCTGTTTTTCCTCACCGTGTACCTCACAAAGATCCCAATCATTTATGTCCTCCTCCTCATGTTCTTGTAGCCCTTATTTCTTTGCGGGTAGCATTATCTTTGGTCATTGTATAACTTTGTTTAATAATGACGAACATACTGCACTGCAATACGTGTGGTATCTTCCTAACTAGTTCAACAAGTTGTAGTGTATCTTCTTTCTCTCAGACGTCCAGACAGAGATAATTAACAGGAAGGAAATGATTCAAGTCTGTGCAACAGTGAGGATGATGTCTAGAGGAAATGACCACCGATGACCAACAGGAGAAGAGAGATGACTGAGTTCGAAAGGTCCTGTGTACGTGTTTGTGAGGTTGATGCCTAAGCGTGTCTGGCAAAATACAAGCTTTGCTCTTGACTTTATTCCATTCAGGTAAATGATATAATTTAATGAGCAGTGTGCACTGAAGCATGTGATGACCACGTCTGAATTCCATCATAGAAACATGATGCCTTCAAGAACCAACGGTGTAAAAACAGGATGTGTGGTGAAATCATAGACTATGCCTCTATGCTGAGTCCCACCCCACAACGGCAGTACATTTTTAAGAAAATACTCTTATCACCTGAATTTAGCACCCTTGGTTATTTAAAAGTGTAGACCAATCACACGGTACACTGTGAGAGTCAAAATGTTTGGTGAAAATGATTCCTGATGCCTGATCCATTGACATAACTACGTCGCATCTACATCTCGTGCATTCTTAACTGTGGAACCAAATGTACTTTCGGATCATTCGGTGTATCTAAGATATTATCTGATTTTCCTGAAAGAACTTGGAATCCAGTTTCAGGTCAAGGTACATGGTTGTTTAGCCCTTTATTGTTTTCTGTCTCTCTCCATTGCAACTGCTTACATTACATTCATCTGTGTAGCTACAAAGCTGCAGGTGGGCAGCATTAGAATGCTGAAGGAGGACTGCTGATCAGATTAGATTTTGCACTCGGTCGGTGCATTCATCAGTTGGTGCGTGTTTGTGTATATGTGTTTGTGTGTGGCAGATCATTTGGTCCGCTGCTTTAAGACAAAGGGGGCCCTGGTCCAGTTTACTCCCATGGGTAGGGTACCTTTTACCTAAAGACAGAAAGACAGAAAGAGAAAATGACACCACGCAGCTTGTCGGGCTCTCCAACATTCACTCCTCCACACTACTTTATGGGAGGGTCAAGGTAGTTAACCAGTGGCAGGCGTTCAGATGGGTTCTGCTCTGACTTCAAACAGGGAACATTATGGGCGTGTGCGCTCACAGGATATTGCACTGTAAGGCCACTGAACACGGCTGGGTTTGAGAGAGGAGGCTTTGTATTGAGCCCATTAGAGTCCTAAACCGATACTAATGAAGCCGTTTCCTGTACAAACGGGGCGGCTCGAGGGAAACTGGTTCGAGTTTTTAATAAGACCTCTCCAATCCCAGTTAAGATGCTGAAATTTTTTATCTGGGTACTGAGTGGGTTAGTACTGGTTCCAAGCCGAACCTCCCTTTGGAAAAGTTAATTACACATGATTAATGGAGCGTTTTCCTTCCAATGATATCTGTGACAGCACAAAGCTGTCGTAAGGCTTGTCAGGCCCAATTCGAGCTGAATAAGTATTTATGTGATCGCATGTGATGGGCCTCCTCTCACCAGCACCAGCCCTCATCAATCAAGCCCTGCTGCTCGCAGTAGTGGGAAATTGGTCTATCAGCGCGGCTACCCCCTCCACCCCCGCTGCCACCACTGCCACCGCCACCTCCCTCCCTCCCCATTCAATCAGGCCTGAGGCTACAATGCTTCTTTAGCTCTTACTTCTGACCAACGCAGGGGTCACAGGGGGGAAAGTGGGAGCTAGAGCTGAGCCCATCCATTACAGCTCTTGTTTCTCTCGGTGGCAGCCGGACGACGGGATTCTATTAAGAGCTCCGTCTATTCAGCACTGAGATTACACCAGGGCCCTCTCTCCAAGCACACCTCACCACCAACCCCCGAGCCCTCACCAAAACCCTATACCCACCCTCGGGGCCTTATAGCCCTCCCCACCACCACCACTGCCACCAACCCACCTCAGCTCTGTCGTGCTTCCCCTCCCCAGTTCCACCCCCCTTCTACACTTCCCCCTGCTAGTGTTTTTTCTTTCTTTTTTTCTCTTTTTTTTTAAACAACCACAATGACAATAATCACAGAGAGAAAGATAGAAAAGAGAAAGAGACAGAAAGACAGGAGGAAAAGCTTGGGGTAGAATCAGAGCAGACACCCTAACATGAACCTGCTCCTGCTTGGGATGTGGACAAACACACCGTCTGCCTGTCTGAACAGGATTTGGCCTAGGAGCCGCACACACTTAAAGGGAATGTACACACACACATCCAGAAGGCATAAGCATACCCTCCATCTCAAACAGACACAGAGCTTCAGCACCTGGCTTGAAGATCGGGACAATCTTCCCTTCAGTATAAACACACTTAGATGGGTAACATCACAAACGCAACTCTGCTGCAGTTACGTCGTAAACACCCACCAGCACCAGATCAAACTGCCACTCCTAAAATGTTTAAGAAGCTCGTTTATCTCCCGCTGGCCTGAAGAGACTCTTCATTTACTTAATATGTGTTAGCTCTTGAGAGAGAGAAAGAGGGGGGAGTGCTGCTGGGGTCGCGCCCCGGCTTGGATGGATGGGGGTCTTCCTGTCAAGGAGAAGGAGAGAGACAGCGCTCCTGTCAAACAAACAGAAATTTAATACGTTGCTTTCTATCAGGATGTCCACAGTGTGTACATACTCTCTTGGGCTTGATTATGAATAACCCCTTCTATCTTATAAACAAGTGGAGTGAAGACATTCATCAGGGATAGAGAGGTAAGGGTGTGAAGGTGGAATGTTCCCTCCTCCTACGAGAGCCAACTGCTGTATTTCTGCAATGAAGGGGATGATAGAGCGCAAAGTACATCAGAGAGGAGACAAAAAAAAAAGCTGAAAAAAGAATGGATGTAGAAAGATCTAGGACAGAAGAAGCAAAGGATTATCATTAAAAAAGCGAAAGGAAAGAACAGACAAGAGGAGGAAATGTTTTTTTGTGTGCATGGAGAGGGCACTCGGGGTGGGGCTGTGTGTGTGTGTGTGTGTGTGTGTGTGTGTGTGTGTGTGTGTGTGTGTGTGTGTGTGTGTGTGTGTGTGTGTGTGCGGTTTCACTGCATGGTTTGGAGTTTGGCAGCTCACATAGGGGTTAACAGGATCGGAATGCTTCTTCAGTGGCAGCGTAATCAGCACCAACTTCCTCTAATTCAGAAACCCTAGGCCTCGCTCTCCGCCTCTTTTGTTTCAGCCGGTGCTGTGCTGACAGCGTGGAGGAAGCAGCCGTCTGACAGTCAGGGGAGATGTTGAATGTGCATAAACATGGTTTCCAGGGAAGCAGAAAGAGAGAGTTAAACTGACAAACTTCTGGGTGATTATTGTGTCTGTGTGTTGATGGCCGCTCGAGCCGTCTGTGCACCTAGATATACGTGGACTTGTCAGTATGTTTTGGCGGTGTTTTGCCCACATTGCCGGCCTCTCCCAGGGGGGAAAAAAAAAGAAAAAGAAAAAGCAAGACGTGAGTGAAGGAGGCCGTGTGAGGGATACTCTGCACACTAGCTGCCAGGCCAGTCATCTCCAGCTGCCAGCCGGAGACTTTTGTCTTTGTTAAATGTTCTGTGACAATGAGATTTTCCAAAGTGCCACCAAGATAAAGAAGTGGATCGAGAAGGGTGGAGGTGGGAGGAATGGGTGGTTTGGGGGGTGGGGGCTCTGATAAGAGCTGAGATGGTCTGGTCATAGTCCAGCAGCCCTTCATCACTGCTGCAGCCCCAGATATATCTCCTCTGTGTCTCCGAAGCACTCACATACACACCTTCATCATTATGTCTCTCTCACGCCTTCACAAACTAATACACATACCCAACAAATGCACCCAATTTCAACACACACACAAATACACCTCTATTCCATCACTACAGCTCTAGATCCTCAATCGATCCTCACAGCCCCTCGGCCCCTGCCAGACACCTGCAGGTGATTGATCCCCAAATCAGTCCCTCACAACCCCAGTGCCATAAAAACCATAACAACCCATCATAAAAGCTGATTTATCTTCACCTAGTGCCGGGCCTCACAGTTAGAATATTAACCCAAAAGTGTATGACACCGGGATGATTGGTTTGGAATTGAATGAACTTGGGGAGTATCGACGAGCTTGTCTGATGGGTCATATCAAGTCTGACTACTGAAATGTGCCAAGTGAGATTGCAATCTCTCAAGCCCAGGCCTTCTAGAGACTTATACACAAACAGGAGGAGTTTTGTTGGACTCTTTGCATTTATTCATGTAAGTCTGGCTCTGTGTCTGGATGACTTTCGATAAAATCACAGATGTATTCAAATGTATTAAAGCAGACTGATTAATTATGCTCCTGTTCACGTTTATCATGAAGCAATGTGTCAGTATAAACTAGAGCTCATATGATTTTACAGCATTTTGAAATTTTAAGTATATTATATATGAGCATGGTGGCTCAGGGGTTTGCACTATTAGACCCTGCAGTCAAACCCCAGTAGGTCCCTTCGGTGCAGATGTTCTCCCCTTGCTTGGCTTCTGGAGCTGGGTTTTTTTTTCTTCTCATCCCAGGGCCCACACATAAAAACAAAAAAGATTCTTAAACTTTAAAGGTTCACTTCTTAAATAAAGGTTTAACACCGATAGGTCAACTACATCACTTTCCTCCAGCCTTGTAGATATTTTATCGTAAAAGCGAGCGACAGAAAGGTTGCATACAATATGAACGACGCGTCACTGAGTCTGCTCGACATGACAATCGTTTTTTTTCCTCCGTTGTTTTTGTTTTTGACTTTTTCTGTGTTGTTTCCGTGTGTGTCCGTCCATGTGTGTGTTCCTGCAGAAAATTGTGCCCAAGCCACATTTTAATGAAAGCTCTGGATCAGAGCGGTGCCAGAAGCATGATGTTCTGGCAGCAGCATCAGCATGTGCCCTGTACTCCGCAGTGCAACAAGCTCCTGGGTTAAATATAATCCCAGTCTAACTCAGGGGCCTCTTTGATGCTACTGAAAGCCAGTGAAGCCTTTAATGGGAGCCACTCTGTGTTCCTGTGTTATGTGTGAGCCGCTCAGCTTTCCTTCATTTTAAGGTTGTTGCAACTGATTTGTTGTTTTCCGAGCTAATTCTGACTTTAATCATGTCCACGTACGCTGTACTGGGTAGCAGATTCCTATGCCTGCATGTGCGTGTGGTCCAGGTATTCCTGTTGGGAGGGGGTCTAAATGTGTTTAGAAAGCCACATTACTGGGACATGTCTTCCTTACAGGGACTAAGTTAACCTGAAAATATAAGTCTTTTGCTTTTTTTTAGATGAATAGAGGTTTTAAGGTTAGGTTAGAGTGAAGCAGCAGTTATATTAAAGGTTAGTGAAAATCTCCAGGAAATGTAAATCAGTGTAATATCCTCTTGAGTCACAACTATGTGGGTTTCTTTATATGTCATGATGAACAGACTGAACACACTTCCACAGTCTGCTTACACAAGAATACTTTCCTCCTTTCTCACTTTTCAGTTTTGACTACTTGCAAAGTTGAATATAAAAATAGCCATTATACACTCATGTTCCCCTCTTTTTTTTCTCTACGACACAACAAGCGCTTCCCCCCCCCCCCCCCCCCCCTTCAGTTTGAGAAAAAAAACTTCCAATAAAAGCGAATACGCAGAAGAAACAGAGTGCCTGTGTTTGATCTGCTGCTGGGTTTTTTATTTAGATTTCTGAGAAGTATCAACCTATTTTCAGTTGTTTCCTGTTCAGAATCAAGTTAGCTGTTATCACAAGGCTGCCGGGATCATTTTCTTCGGTCGCAGCGAAAAGCTGTAACGTCCTTGTCTGATATCCACCAACATTAAAATATTAGCCTTCCAATTGGACACGGTGTGTCAAAGGCAGCTTGTCACAGTATTACAGCTGAGTCCTGACTTTAAACGTGAGAAGAGAGCTCAATAAATGTAATGAATGTGTGACACTTGGACATCTGAAGTGCCGTGTTCAGTTCCATACCACTTTTACCTCTTGTACATAAAAAGCCTCTTTTAAAGATGATATCTATGAGCGTTTTAGAGCCAATTTGTTCTCCCTGCGGCAAAAGGCAACATGCTCTAATTACCTCCCCCCACCTTCTCCACTGAGGCTGGAGGTGGAGGTGGTGGGGAGGTGTTTAAGTTTCCAGTCTGTCCAATGCGTATGGGAGCTGTGTGCCCACTGAATTTATGTTTCACAAACCTGACCTTTGACACTTGTGCAGCTTTATCACACCCAATAGCCCAAATACAGTGTGTCCCTATATGCCGAGGCTCTGTGGAGGAAGTGTCTGTGATTACCACAATCTGTACTACTTTGTGTACATCACTGCCAGCCCTCAGCCCCGTCTCCACTTCTCTTCCGCCTGACAGACTCTCAAGTCACTTAGGCCGCCATTGCTTCCTTCAGACAACACCATCAGGTTGCCTAAACCCAGTTAGCTTTGCATCTTATCTAATCTCACATTCGCCCTCTCCTCAGATTGTCTGAAACAGTTTAGTCCCTTACTGTCCCTTGTAGCACTTCAGCTTCTGCAGCAGAGATTGCCTCTCAGTTTGTTTGTTTTTTTCACGTTTTGTGGTAATTCTGTTGTTTTTGCATTTTGGAAATGATTTTTCTTTCATTTAATGTTTCGACTGAGAAATCCGTGAGTAATCCCACTCAGGGCATCGTGTCACTGAGTGGGTCACTCAGGGCATGAGGCTTGGTGTTACTTCCCAGTTTTGACACTTTCAAACTTTAAAGTGTCGACTTCAAAACGATTAAAAAATACACCTACCCACAAGGACACAAATGAAAGAATCCTCTACTCTTAAAAAGAGGAGAAAAAAGAGTGCGCCCTGGATTATGAGCTCAAAGGGAAGCAAAGACAGTGCCAAAGCGAAAAAGACCATGTGCTAATTCAGCAAACACACCGGGCTTGTTCCTCGCAGGCCGCAGAATTTGTCAAGAAATCATCCCTCGCTCTCTCTGCCGGAATGCCTGCCTGACCCCCGGCAAATGAAAATAATCCAAAGTAATTAGAAGTGAGCCGGTCTGGTCCTGAGAGCCCCCGGGCGGCCGGGTAAACATGGCGGAGGGTCCGGGAGGGGCCAGTAGAGAGAGATGGAGGTGGGGGTGTGGAGGAGGGAGGGTGCTGACCTTGTCCACATAAAGCAGTGATTTATGAAGTGCAGGGCACAGCAGCAGGGCTTCTGTCTTCTCCCGCAGAACCAAATTACTGAGGTGGAGATTAACACGCCGCTCACAACGGGCCTACTTCCAGGCCCAAGGAAAAAATTTTATTTACATTTTCTCCTTTCATTTCCTTCGCCGTGTTTTAATGCTAATTGGCACCGTGCACATCCTCTATTAATAAAGACTCTTGAAACTGCGCCACTCATTCTCCTGCGCGCACCTATTGCCTGATGAATGCGCTAATTAAAAGACAAAGCCGCAGAGTGTTGTGCCGCCTGGAGCCTGACGTCTCTTTGAGCCCCGGGTGACTTTTTTTAACCACTTGATTGAATCGCCCCACATTTAGGCAGAAATAAAAAGCGAGGGGAAAAGGTGGTTGTGTGTGTGTGTGTGGGGGGGGGGGGGGGTATATAAAGTCACGATGGAGACTTAATGCAGCTTTTCGCCGTGTCAATAGGAGGTCTCGTCATGAACAGTGGAACTATTTCATGTGGATTTGGCCGCGATATTTTCTTTCTCTCCCCTCTCTCTCGCTCTCTCCTGAAGGATGTGCTGGAATGCACCACACAGGCCTTCCCAGTGTTTCCATGTGGCCCCTCGGCTGCAGCGGGTATAGGCTCTCCAAGTTCGCTTGCTGCTGGAGTCAGTTTGCAACCCACACGGGAATCCCCCCCTCTTCTCCAGCATGTCCCATCTGACTTTGCAGAGCACCGAAACTTAAATCACTTTTCTTTTTTTTTTCTAAATAGAAGAAAATGCTTAAAAGATATTTAATGGATTTTTTTTAAGAAGAAGAAGGAAGTGTGTTAGCTCATGAAGCCGAATCTCAGATAATATATGAAGCTGATTGATCTTATAAACAAATAAAAAGTGTCTACATGCATGTGTGAATTTGTCTTTGCGTGACCGAACTCCTAAAAACAAACAAGAAAGCCGCAAGCAAAAAAAGGGGCCTGTTTGAGCAATTTGAGACTCCTTTTCAAGAATTTCACAGCACTTTAAACATTATCCGGATGCTGTACGTTTTAATCCTCCCCAATCAAATAAGTATGAAACGCTGTGTTGCATGATATAGTCGGAACTAACATACCCTGAAGCCTGCGTGTGTTTGGTTTGTAATTTGTTGATAAACAGCTTTTCCACCTCGCCATCCCACCGTTTGTCACAATCATTATGACAAAGGCGTGGAAATAATTCTGATAAAACGGGTCTATTAAATCCGGGCACATCAGAACGGCGTTTACGGCAAACAAAATATAAATTAGAGCAACGACTCGCAAATCATTCTCGCGGTTTATTAAAGGAACAAGTGTTTTAAATTCACCCCCATCGGTCTGTTCAGCGCGGACTCGAGAGCTTTTTATGGCAGCTCGTTCAGGTGATTATATATTCAAGTCGTACACATCTTTCATGGCCCACCTAGCATCTACACGCCTTGTTGTGTAGATGTTTTCCGCACAAGATTGAAAGTCAACAAAAAAAAAGTAGACTTATAGCAAAGTGGGCACTTTTTTATTATTATTTGTAATGGATTTTTTTATTGTGTTATTATTTTGTCGCGTGACAGCTGGAGTCTGTTTTCCCTTTGCTAAAATATCCACACAAACTTAGATCGCTCGTGTGTGTAGAGATGACGCAGTGCAGCTGCTCAGCGCTGTCATAAATAGACATTCAAATCACCAAATTATACGTCACAAATGTGCAGGGTTTTATTCTGAATTTGTTTGTGTCGTGCGGGATTTTATTATGAAATGACAAAAGTCCGTGCTGGGTTTAGCTCACTTGACAGCAGCAACAAATCGAATCACCTAATTAGTTGGGGGTTTTTTTTTAACTCTCAAGTCTCCACTCACACTTCTTTAGTGAGGTTCAGTTCAGCTGAGCACGCCATCTCCTGACTGGAAAAAGAATTGTAGCTTTTCCTTCACGTGCCCGTGCATGGAGATGGGGAGTGTTGGTAGGTGGGTCTGTGTGTGAGAGAGGGGGTTGGTGCGGGGGTCATACCACCGTTACCCCAATTTACCCCCGGTGATACCACAAACCCCGAGAGTTTATCCTCTTTTTCTCACATTTCCTCCTTTTCACAAAACCCCTCGCACTTCTCTCTCTATCAGGATCCTCGATCAGGACTCGGAGAGGCTGTGAAGCAATCACTTTCCCAGATTACTTGTATTTAATACACAATGCATCATAAAACAAATCCCTCATCCTGACAGGAAGAAAATAGAACAGCTCATTCGACTTGAGCTTTCCCAATTTATGGCTAAATTAAAAAGGGTTCCAACAATGGACAAGTCGAGGAGAGGCAGGAAATCAATGACCGGGCGGACCGGGGTCTCTCCTCGGTTCTCAAGGCGCGCGAGACGATGGGAATCGGTGGCCGGGTCCTGCCTTATTTACACATGATTTTTCCTGTCCTTCCTGCACATTTGCTCCGCGATTTCGCAAAACAATGGGTATTATCTGGGATGGAAGGTCAATGTCACAGTGTAAGGAGTTATCCATCATCATCTGCTCTCATCAGCCAAAGCCCCGCTCTCTCTGGCTTTATAAGCTGCCTAATAAACTCCGCTCACTGACAACAAGGACGTTTCTGTGTTATTCTCTACCCTTGTCAGATTGTTCACGGTATCAGTTTCAGCTTTAAACTGAGAGATTAAAACACACACACACTCAAGAAATACAATGTCCAACATTTGGTCTCATCTTGATGGCAAAGCAGATGCACGAAGGCGCACGCGGAGCTAAAAGGTTCTTTTTTTTCTTTTCTTTTTTAACGCAGATTCAGAAATAACTAACCCAAGCTGATGTTGAAAAGTAAATGTGTTGTGTTGTATGTAGAGGTGAGCTTTGGAAAGCAGGTGAGTAGGCCAGGGTCGTAAGATGTGGCGCATGGGCATCAAATGGCCCGTATAGAGATTCCCAGATCTCAGTGTGTGAGAACAATTAGGCTGTTTATTATCATTACTACTATTATTACTAATATTATTATTATTATCACTCGTCCCCCCTGGCATACAGCTCAAGTCTGAATGATAAGATAGCTCAAATAAGAAACGTGTAACACACTGCAGCCCCTTTAAATTCAATTCTTAATAACGACAAAAAAAATGTCGAGAGGTTTAAGAAAAGGTGGATAATAATTCACGACTTTGATGCGTATGTTCCTTCATTAAATTGTGCAGACTGTGTGTGTGTGTGTGTGTGTGTGTGTGTGTGTGTGTGTGTGTGTGTGTGTGTGTAGTTCATCCCTTTATAAGCCCCCAT
Organism: Copadichromis virginalis; assembly: GCF_057382275.1. NCBI lineage: Eukaryota > Metazoa > Chordata > Actinopteri > Cichliformes > Cichlidae > Copadichromis > Copadichromis virginalis. Next base: position 15,700,893 of record NC_140631.1, on the reverse strand, counting down.
CCCGACCTCTCCCTGACCCCGCTCACCCTTTCCAACCCCGGGCCTCTGTCACTTTAAAATTTACTGCGGAGAGTAGTCTCTGCTTTCCGGGGACATACATGTGTAAAGACAGTCTCCCTGCTTGGAGTCCCCTCTCCTTTTTTCTTTTTTTATAATAAGGATGGATCATCCTTTATTTTTTCTTTTCTCTCTTTTTTTTTTTTTTTTTTTTTTTTTTTTTTGAATGAGAAACATCACACACAAGTATCCGCGAGGCGCAAAGTAGGGAGGCGATGCCTGAAATCTCCCCTCCACCCCCCACCCCGAATATCTCCGCTATCACACAGACGACACATCCCGACTGGCTGAAGAGGAGGAGGAGGAGGTGGTGGAGGGGGGGAGGAAGAGAAAAATGAAAAGTTGAATGGCTACTAGAAGACACCTGGTTGCGTCAGGACAGGAGGGGTGACAAGAGAGGAGCGGACGAGCCTTTCGAAGCGCACCGCTGCGAGAGAAAAAAAAGTTAGGATCAAGTTGATGCACCGGAGGGGATTTCAGTTCCGACGTCTGCGGGACAGCGAGGGGAGAAGCGCGGAGTCGGCGCTGTCTGTGAGACAGTGTAGTGAGAAGGGATTTACTTTTACCGAGCGAGCCGTGTGTGAGAGACAGCACACAGACACACACAGACAGCGAGACAAGTCGACTCGTCCCGCGGATTGGAGACCTGAAGAGACCGAAAAACAACCGCACACCGATCTTTTTTTTTTCTTTTAATGTGTCAAAAAATCTGGAGAAGTCGTCATTAGCAAAAAAAATATTTTTCTACTTTTATTTTTAATTCCCAGGGCGATGTTTTTGTATTTTTATTTTTTTTTACGGTGTCACTTTTTACTCAGTTAACCACCGCTGTTATTATCCCAAGAGGCTCAAAGTGTGGCACGCCAGTTTAAAAAAAAACGAGTCACCACGGTAAGAACACGCAGACTTTTATAAATAAAAACTGCTTCACTGAGGTTTTATTTTTATTTTTTTACTTTCTTTTTTCTTACACGCAGAGAAAGAAAAAGCACATCTAGGAGTTTATTCGCTCATCCATCTTGCTGAACTAAGTTTGACGTTTAAATTATTAGTTAAAAGACTGCGGTGTAGTTTACAGAATACACGACTAGGTGCTCTCTTAGCGCGGACAAAGGGCTTTATGTAACCTAAATATTTATTCAGCAGCAGGTTACACAAAGACATAAAGACAGATTTGTGACCCTGAGAGAGAGATTCCGTTTTGCATCCCAACAATCGGCTTGTCTTCATAATTCTTATCACTCGCGGTTTCCTGCAGTTGATTTGTTCCCCAGTAAAGTTTACAGCCGCGCCATGAAAAATGTCAGAGCGCTCGCGATTCGTTCGAGTGGAAATGCTGCGCGAATATTTTGTAAACGATAAAAGTCCACCGATGATATGATTTGCATGATAATTCACTTCTATTGTGTTTGTTGCTCTTCTGTTGATTTCGCCAATGAGAGGAACAAAGCTGTCCCCCTGGTTTATTATTGTCACAGCCATTGTGTGTGTAGTTTATTATCTTTTACTGTTCTTGTTGCAGTTAAAATGAGTAACGTTTGGTTCATTTATTCGTTGCAACTACATTTAAAGAAACGAATTTAAACGTCAGCTAGAATCAGGTTAAATGCAAATAGATTTTTTTTAGGGATGTATTTCATTTTGTGGCAGATTTTTACATTTCTTTTTTTTTTTCTTCCTTTCTGTAACAAAATAATAAAGGAGCGATCGGTCCAAAGTGAAACTGAAAGAAACCTTTGCTAATATGAAATGAATGCATATAATAATTCATGTTTTTATTTGTTACTGAACCTACTATTTGGCTTTTTTGTCTTCCTTATGTACTGACTTATTGACGTCACTTAGCATCTTAAGAATATTTATGAATATGATTTCCATTTTTATTACTTAAATGGTAATGACATCATTCTTCAACAGGCCTCTGAAGCTTTAAAAAGGTCTCAGATATATAATGAAATTACTTTGGTACTGAATGCTTTTTTCTCTTTCTTTTCATTTATATACAATGTTCACTGTCTTATATTCAAAAGAATACAAATAATAATAATATTAAAAGTGTGTGTGTGTGTGTGTGTGTGTGTGTGTGTGTGTGTGTGTGTGTGTGTGTGTGTGTGTGTGTGTGTGTCAGAGAGAGAGAGAGAGAGAGAGAGAGAGACCTGCTCCTAACATTTGAGTTCTTTTCTCTGTGGGAGGTATGTGGTTAGTCAGTGTTTGGACACAGTAACCTGGACTGATACTGATCAAAGTCTGATCTCTTGCTCTCTCTCTGTCTTTCATTCCTTGCAGATCTTGGATGGGTCAGGCCATGTAAAATTCTGCGTGGATGCCAGCAAACCAGATATCGGGAGCTGGCTGAAGCACATCCAGTTTGCCCCTGCAGCCAAGCAGCACAACCTGACAGCGTGCCAGATAGATGATCAGGTACGAGGAGACGGGTCACTCGCAGCCCACCTGGCAAAACAACCTCAACAAAGTGCGAGATAAATAGGATGTGAAGGAAAGAGAGAGGGAGAAAACATCTGCATGACTCGATTTTGAACTCCCAAATGCTGATGTGTCTTTTAAATGTCTGGCAGGATGAATCAAGCATTTAAAATGCACTCAGCCTTTTTCTAAAGCCAGAAGGCTTCCCTGTATTTTCCGACGGCTGTCCCGTCTGCGTGCTGCTGTGTTAAAAGGTGTTATTGTGATCTAAGTCAGATAGCCCCGAGAGCCGCTGGCCCACCCTGCCTTTAGTTTACTCACACACGCACAGGTCTTATGTGACGTTGCACCATAGAGACTCCTCGCTATCTGCGTGTGTTTTCCTTCTGTAATTGTGCACTGGCTTCTGCCGTGCGAGGACCACAGGGCAGGATCAGAGGCGGCCCGCCAAGATGATAGTTTCACACACTTCCTAGTCACGCTTGCGATATAAACTCCTAGATATGCCAGGAATGTCACCATCCTTTTGCTGCTCACCTGGCTGTGCAGAGGTGCGTGCTGTATACATGGGGGCCTGTTCAGCTCAGCAAAGCCATGGCGGGGGCTCCTCCCACACAGAAACACACACACACATACACACATTGGGACAGGAACACAAGAGGCTAAACTTTATTTGACGCGTGTGCGCAGCATACCATCGCATGACCCGAATAAAAACCATAATCTAGCTGGCGTGTTTGTCATCACTTCTCACTGGTGGTCCATTTAAATTTTCTGCTTAACGTCGCCCATTGAAATTTCTGCAGAATCTCCATTATAGTGCTTGGTAACATGCTCTAAATACAGCACTCGCAATTAGTGGTAATTAGATGCAGAAATTTCTCACAGTGGAAAAGATGCACCGAGTTTGCCTTTTCCCTGGAAAAAAAAAGAAAAAAAAGGTGATCGACATCTTCCAAGAAAGATCTGGCCTGTTCTTCTGTCAGACATGTATGTTTTTGTTCTGTTCTCTTCCTCACAAGGACGAGAGAAAGGTGTATCACTTCTCTTAGAGGGATAGAAGGAGAAGGCTTCCAGAAGTACTTAGCCACTCTTTTTTAAAAAGACACAGAGAGACAAACAAGCAGAGGAGAGCTTTCCTGAGCTGCCCTCTGCACGAGGTGTGACTCGCTGTCAACACTGTGGTTCTGCTTGGGTGGCTGTGTAAGGCACCGACAGGTCACGGACATGGCTATGATGAGGTGATTGTTAAGTATTACACACTGTCACAACACAGCACAATGTGCTGTCTTTAAGCCTTCCGGCCAACATCGGTGTTTTTGAAAACACAGTGTAGCGTCTCACAATGCCTGTCTGTATCTGTAAAATGAATAGACTGAATAGGGTGGTCAAAGCTGCTGTCAGTTTTTGGTACTGACTGTGCGAGTGTGTGTGTCTGTGTGTGTGCTGGTGCTCATGAGGGCTTTTTTTGTGTCCCTGTGTGCACAGACGTTTATGTTCATTGACTTGCTGTGAGTGTGTCAAGTGTTTTATTGTGTCTCTGAAGTGTGTGCCCACACCTGTAAGTGCCTGTGTTTCCTACATGTATGCATGTACGATTGTGTGTGTTTTGTGTGTGTGTACCCACACGCACACTCTGCAAGGACTGTGAATTGTTCACTGCGGTTCAGATGACTCCCCGCGCTCCTCATTCTGAGCTGGAAACGCTAAAACACACAGTACCTGATTCCAACAGGTTTTTACTGCCACAGAGAAGTGCTGACTCCAAACGCAGCCTGAAACCACACATTACACAGTCGCCACATAACGTGTAGCATCACCAGATTTCCACAGAAGAGCCTGACTAAGCTGCCCCGGGCTCATACATTTCTTGTTCTGTAAAGTCGTCCTTCAAAACCAAGTTTAAACAAATCGTCCCTTGCCATGCGCTCAACAGAGATGATTTGTTGTACGGCCTGATTTTAAGGCAGTGTCATACAGCGACAGCAATTTCCAGGCGTGTTGGTCGTTATTTGGGCCTGGTTCTTTTCAAGCCTCAATTTAGCCCTGCCAGCATGAGTAAAACTGGCCTCCGTCTTCTTATTTCTGACCCAGTTCTGGTTATCATAAAACTTTATGAGCAATCTCAGGAGAACGTGGGAGCGAGAGAGGAATGAATGAGGGAGCAGAGAGAGAGAACAACGTCTGTTTATTTCTTACTAGAGGAACTGTTCGCAAGTCCACTTCCCCTTTCTCTTCTCTTTTTCTCTCTCAATTCATTTGTTACTCATCTGCCATCCTCCATCAGGATAAACGTCTTTATTTTTACCCCTTTGCATGGAAAACTTGAGCGGACTGTGCAGGAAGTAATAGAGGACCTGCAAAGGAATACATTGAATATTTTTAAGTTTAAAGATATTGCGCACTGTGTGTTCAGCTGTTGAAATTTAAAAAGCTAAAGTTGTTCTTTAATAATAATATTAGCTGGACTTTGAGCATTCTAAAAGAAATGAACAAGGACAGCCTTTATTTGGGTGACCTTTCTGCTTTACTACTTTATATATTTGACACGTCAGAGTGGAAAGCAACAGGAAAGAGCGGAGAGGGAAGGCGATGGCAGGTGTCACAGTCTGTGAGTCACACTGAAATCTGTAATTAATCCAGCATGCTTCAGCTCACAGGTTTGAATTTATTTAGAAATAAGAAGAGCTGTATTAAGAGAGCCAAGTATCATACATGCAGGTTCTCATTTTATTTCTAAATGAATGTGAAACTCTTTAAAGTTGGCCGGTTATATAGTTTTTTGATGTTTGAAAATTCCTACCCCAGTGCGCAAGACATCCTCGCTCGCACGCTAACGCACACGCAGAGACGATGCAGCCTTAGCGCCGCTTCCACAGATCCATCCACGACCAGCACGTTTTGTTGTTAATATAATCAGGGGAATTAGCGCTTACAAACCCTCCGCTGTGCTCCTGACTCTACTGAGTCAATTGAAGGGAAAATTGATTAAAAGTGTAATTAACATCATCCAACGAGGCCCGAAGAGCCTTTTATAAGACAGTGCAGAGGGATATGAGCGTTAATCTCATTCGCGCTATTGATTCTCACTCAGTATTGAGTGGGATGGAGTGGCTTTGGGGCATATTAGCAAAACACTGACGGCCATTCACTATGTAAATACACTGGAGGTGATTGCAGCTCAGTGAGATAAAGGTATTGGACCACATTCAGCTAAAAAGAAGAGATCAGATCGTGCAATTCCACACGATTTAATGCTTCATATGACAACTTTAGAAGATTTACAGCCTTTTTTTAATTCACAGATGTAACTTTTTTTTACCTGACATTGATGCTATGCCACTAAAGAGGTACCAAAACAATTTTTGCTTTTGCTTTGCTTCCTTTGCATGTAAGGAAGCCAGCATGTTCATCCAAATTGCTGGAAGCAGCTGCACATTGTGTGCTCATACTCTTTATTGCTATCTAAGTCACGAAATGGTTTCATTTAGAAGCCAAGCGATGGTAACTGCCAAACATACTGTACATGTAGCATGACCCCGCTGGAGAGGCCACAACACATGTGGACATGTTGCTGTTATGCAACTGCTGACTAAGCACAATGTTGTGGTCGATCTTCTATATTGTAATTATCCTTTGCACTTTTTTTTCCCTTCTTTGCTTAAAAATAAACAGCGTTGGGGAAATGTTTGAACCGAATGCTCGTATCCGATGTTGCTTCTTTAATTTAGTGTGGCCCCGTGTTAAAGTAGCCTGAGACTTTAAGGGATTTTTTTGTTTTTGTACTAAAACAAACAGCCGGACTGAGAGTTTACTGGGACGGGACAGCGTAGGTTAACATACCTGTTGAATGCGGTCTGTGTGCAAGAGGGCGAGAGGAATCCGCCAACAGGGTGTGGACACAGAAAATGTGACTGTGTTTACTCTGCTAATGACTAATGGTGTCAAGGTAATAACTTATCCAATTATAGCCTCTGATCCTCGTGTGGTTTTAACCTTTGACAGGGAGAGTGTATGACAGAGAGAGGAAGATAAGCAGTGACCTAATAAACTAACGCATACAGACAAAAAAGGCAACATATCCTTTAAAAAAAAAACATGCGGAGCTCTTTGTATTGATATAAAATAAAATGTTTAAGAGAAGATCGGGGTGTTTTTGGATAAAACATGAACTAGAATCTCAACACTTTTTATGGTTTTCGGTGTGGACTCAAACACCCTGACTATCTTATCTCTAGCATTATCTTAAGCCACTGTTTGACTGCTGGAAAAAGAAATGTTTGTGTGTGTGCATGTGTGTGGCCATGACATGCTAAGGATGACCCCAAGAGTCAAAGACGGTGTGTCCTGTTTGGGACACACAGTGACTCGCTGCCTCTTTGTTTACGTGTGTGTGTTTTCACTGTTTATCTGTGGCGACCCTCAGGGAAGGGGTGGAGCCGCTGGGGAGAAATCCCCCTCCTGTTCGTAATCACCCTCTTGAGTGTGCTTACGCTGCTCCAAGAATACACGTTCTTGTGTAAAGAGTACAGAGTGGGTCTAATCGAGAGAGGTCAGAGGTCAGATTCAGAGCCAGGAGTGCTTCTTGCTGACAGAGACTTCGGTATGGCTGTTGTCTGCTGTTTGCTGCCGTTCTTTGTGGACTTTTTTTTTTTGTATTTTTTATGAACAAATGTGAAGAAATTCAACAGTGTCCGTTAATTTTTATGTTCTAAGGCTATCGTCCAGGGATGTCAAACTAATTTAACATCGTCAGCCTTAAGTTAGCCAGACCAGCGAAACACCCCTCTCTGTCAGTGTAAATACATTTAGCTGAATGCATAATCCCTGACATGTCTCAATATAAGAAAAAGAAGTGGGATTCTAAAGAACATCTCAGTTTTCGACATGATAAAGGTATAAAAAACATTCCATAGCAGATATAGTCGATACTGGGAAAACCAGGAACTTCTCTCTTGTCTTTCAATTATTTATCTATAACCTATTTATTTGCTGTAGTATGAATGGCAACCGAGGAGGTCTTTATCAATAGAATCAGAGCTGTAAATCAATTGAAAATACAATTAAAAGTTCAAATTCTGTGCCCTCCTTCACATTTTCCAAAGCTTTCCAATTGGAGTGATTCCGGCTCTTGGGCCTTATGTTTGGCACTTTAAACGGCGCTCTGGTGACTTTCCAAAGAGCCTTCCTGCTCAGTCTCAGTATCAGTCTCTCAGAGCGGAACCCCTACAGTCCCTCGAGTCTGTTTGCGCCGATGTCTGATTGTTTCTGAATCACAATATTTTTGTGCCCTTTGAGGCCCTTTGAGAGCCCCTTTGTCTGTGCGCCCATGTGCGATCTACAAAAAAACGATCCAGATTCATGCACATGCATCTCTGGTACAGAGGGCAGAGTAGGGTATGACAGAGATTATAGTTTTGGGACCCTCACAGTTCACTTCTCTTTATTCATACTAGATCTGCTTCCTTCAACATAGCAGGAAAAACATTCCCCAACTTTTAACTTTAACTACTGGCCTTCCTTGTTAAATGAAGGCAAATCAAAAAAAATTCTCAAATACTAAAAAATTAATAAATAAATCATAAAAATGGATTCCATTTGGTGGTTATTATGTAATATGTCTCCCCTGGTCTGGATAACTGTAATGACTCCGGTTCAGCCCTGTAATGGGAGTCAGACTTCCAGGCCCTGTTGCCCTCCCACTGATTTTCTTGGCAGGTCATATTCATTTAATGCCTGAATTTAAGTCATACTTTAATGCTACCACAGAACTACATGAGTTACGATGCATCAATCACTCCTAGGTTATTGACACACAAGAGCTCTGCCTTGGTCCGGCCGACTTACTTAAGCTCCCTGTACTCCAGCGACTCAGTAGTGTCACATTTAGTATTATATCAGTTGCCAGAAGTAAGAACAATGACACAAATAATTATAGTCTGAAGCATACCTCATGATCTTTATTGTGACCGAGATGTTTATCTTAACTCTCTCAGGAGCCACGGCGGCTCTTGTGTTCCCCCAGTCAGGAATTCCCTTCATAAGCGGCGTATCGTGACCTGCGCCTTCCCAGAAGCAACTCTCTCCACCCCCCTGTCGCATTTCTAATAAATTCCTCTATCATCATTGTCATGTTGACACAGCAAAGGAAGGTAATATGTTAAACGTCCAAAGCGTGCCAAATATAACTCCATGTGTGATTGTTTCACAAAGAAAGCCTATTGTGTGTCCAGGGGAAGCACCACAGTCCCAGGGACTCTCATCTGATTCTTAAATATGACTTGCCCCACTCAAAGTGCACGGTCCCATATTTAGCCGTAGCAAAACTATTTATGTACAAATGCTGTACACGTAAGCCAGTATAGGTGCATTAAATAACACAAACTGATCACACAGCTGGAAGTTTCTCCTATTGGGAAAATGGTCAATCAACACAATGCTGATTTTATAATAGTTCGTTATGCTGGCTGTTTGTTTAATTAGCTTTCTCTCCACATAGTCGTTCCCACTTCCTGCCCACTACAAGCATTACTGTGTAGAGTATTTACAGACGAGTATATTTATTCAGCAGTTGTTTGTGTTTTCTTTTTGTATTCATGAAGATGGATGCCTTACAGGATGAGTAATTACAACTTAATGACCGTGTGTATTTTCATGTATACGTCTCTTCTGCGTGTGCGGTGGTGCTATGACAATCATGTGTGTATGCTCATGCCTGTACAGTACAGCTACCTCACGTGACCTCTGCAGCGCTTGCCTCGTGCTGTTATCGGCAACCTAGAAGAGACAAGTTAACACAAAGTGACTGACGCAACATTTTTACTATAAAACAAAGGACTGAAGCAAATTCTTTGATACGTATCTGCGGGGCTCTTTTGATTCAAGGGTTGATTTGAAAACTTCTGCTTGAGTCATAAAAATATTTTGTGTCTTACAGATATTCTACAAAGTCACCAGAGAGATTTTTCCTGGCCAGGAGCTGCTACTTTTCATGAAGGCTGAAGAGTATTCATGTGATACGATGGCTCCTGATATTCATGGTCGGCACCTCACGCATGCACAGACACAAATATTTTGGTTTTTTTCTCTCTCTGCTGTAAACATATCTCACAAATGTTTTTTTTTCTATGTTAATTCCCCCCCTCCCGCCCCGACACCTTGCACTACGCAGAGGAGAGGCAGTACCGCTGTGAGGATTGTGACCAGCACTTTGAGTCCCGAAACCAGCTGCTGGACCACCAGAAGAAGCCGTGTGGGATGCCCCCCTCCTCCTTCCTGAACCCAGGTTTGAATTTTCATTATTATTACTTTTTTTCTACCACCATAAAAATAGAGTTGTACAGAGTGTCGAGAAACATGTGTTGCTGAACTGGGACCAAGACACTAATGATCTAAGTGCTTTGTCTCTCATCGGAGCAACTGAAAATGAGATCATAGAGTAGTGCTCTGTGGAAAAGGTGAATCTGATCTACGCTTTAGCCATGAGGACGACTTTAAAACCTTCCACTTTCGAGTGAATGAAGCTTTTTTTGAGCTGCTTGTATAACTTCTTATGTAATCTAGGAGGCGACAATGACCTGAAAGCCCAAGAACCTCAAGACTTGCGACCCCTCCACATGTCCCAAGGACTACACGAATGTAAAGAGTGTGACCAGGTCTTCCCTGATGTTCAGAGGTAACTGGATCGACACATTTCATCCCATAATTTATTCGAGCAAGTGCTGACAAACAAACATGTGATTCAAGACAAATCCTTCCAATCTCATTGTCTTTTTTTCTTTTTTCTTTTCTGCAGCCTGGAGGCCCACAGCTTGTCCCACAGTGAGGAGAGAGAATATAAGTGTGACCAGTGTCCCAAGGCCTTCAACTGGAAATCGAACCTGATCCGACATCAGATGTCGCACGACAGTGGCAAGCACTACGAATGTGAAAACTGCTCAAAGGTAAAGTGATGACTGTTGAAGGGAATATTTCATGATTTGGGATGCAGATATTTGTGCACATGTGTCCCCTCTGCACATTTTTTTAGAAGCAGATAGTAACCCTCCCGTGTGTCTGTGTGGTTCCTCCCCCCAGCAGGTGTTCACAGACCCCAGTAACCTCCAAAGGCACATTCGCTCGCAGCACGTCGGGGCGCGTGCTCATGCCTGTTCTGAGTGTGGCAAGACGTTTGCAACGTCTTCAGGCCTCAAACAGCATAAGCACATCCACAGCAGTGTCAAGCCCTTCATGTGTAAGTCACTAAGACCCTACCTATGTAAGTCTACTCAGTACATTATAAGAATAACAGTAATGACATGCTTTGGCTTGCCTTCTAATGTGTTTTTTGGGGGGGGAAAAATCACTTCATCCTTCTGCAGGTCTTTTTCTCCAGAACTAATCTTGTAATGTTCTACAGGGTTTACACGTGATAATATACTGCAGCGAAGCAAAGACGTTTCTTTAGAAAGGCCCATGCAGTCGGTTTTCTGCACCAAGCCTCGCACACTGCTGACATAATAATAACAGCATTTTAACGAGCATGTAATTCAGTTTGAATCGTTGAATCTTTGTCTAACCTTGATTTTGCTTGTAACTGTGATTTAATCTAATGTTTTGTTGACATACATCTTGCAGGCTTTTTTGTCTCGTGTCTTGGTTTCTTTATTTCTTGAGCACATACTTTCTTTTTTCTTATTTTTTGGGGTCCTCGCTAACTCCTGCAGGATCCAAAAACCTTTGACCTTTCACACTTTCACCACCTCACACAAGAGATCTGATCTCCATATCCCCTGAAGCATTATGACCTCCACCCTCTGCCCCTTTCCTCTTTCCCCTGTTTTATTTTTTATTGTTTTTTTGTTTTTTTAAGTGGGCTCATACAAATCTGTGCACATTAAATACATACTATCTTTTTCTTTTGTCATGAAAACACACAGACAAACACATATAAATAAATATCCATATACTTAAGCAGGAGTGACGGCATCTCCAGTGAAGACTTCAGATTTCCCTATCTCATCTTTTGCCTCCAGAACACGCACCATTCCTCACAAATAGCAACCACATGTACAGCCCCTCTTCCCTGCGCTTCCTCTGAATTGGAGTCCATTTGCTATAATCAGCAGAAACTATGCAGGTTTAAAAACAAATAATAGCTGTCTAAAAAAAGAGAGAGAGACAAAGCAGCCTCCAACATGATGGCTGCCTGGGAGAAATCATATGCGAAGTGCCTTTTTGTGTGAGTGCTCTTGTAGGGTCTGTATGCATGTGCTTGTGTGTGCATACTAGTATTCGTGATTTAGTGCACGCAGTGTGTCAAGGATGCGTGCATACAAGCTTTTGTATGAACGGGAAGCACCCAGAGGTGCTGGGTTGTTAATTCCCACACTCAAGTGAACATTATTTATCTGCTGCACTTTTCACAGGAGCATGTTTATAATATTTTGTTTTTCAGTTTATTAAGCGCTGAAGAATACGCACATGTGGTGAATCCTGCCCCACAGTGTGAGTGTGATGCGTATGTTCTCAGGATGTAAATGTCACAAGAACTAAACTGAGTCAAAGGGCTTTTTTCTTCCAGTCTGCTCAGGCTATGTGGGCGTACTTGTATTTAAAAAAATATAGTCACAAGGAGAGATCATTAATAGCTCTTGTTCCTTCTTTTTTTGGCTAAAATTTAAAATTTCAAGCAAATTTAAAATACAAATTCTTTAGTGTTCTTTTAAACAGTTTAAAATGGCCTAACACACCCATGGTGATGATTAGGTAACGCTTAGAGAAACTGAGAAACTGCTGTTTCATGTCACAGTGCTAGACGTCAGCTTCATTGGTTAAATTGACTGAAAGGTCTGGGCTCAGGGAATTTTTTTTCTTCTCCTTCCTCTGCTGCTGCTTCTTCTTCTTCTTCTTCATTAGCCTGGCTGTGTCCAAAAAAGCTTAGCCACAAATACCCTTATTTTAATTTATTTTTCTGGTTCCTGAAAATTCACCTTTTTTTTTCTTTTTTTAAAATATAGGATTACATTCACTCCTGGCTTGAACTTTCCCATTTGGAGTTCCTCTGGGATGTTTATTCAAATGTGCTTCCAAAATGCTTTTTTTTCCTGTTCTCCCTCTCCATCTCCTTGAATTGCCTCTTGTGCACCTTGAGGCTGGAAAGCATCCAAAGTATGCAGAAGTGAAACCACAGTGTGAGCCTAACCACTTCCTTATCCTCGTTTAGAAGATCTAATAACAATATGAGCTAAATCAATCATCCAGAAATCCTTCTTACTGCTTTCCTAAAAGTGTAGGGTGAACACAAGCTGCAATCCACAAAATCCATAGTGTGGGAGGGGTGTGACAAAGAGGGACATCTTCTGCATGACAGAAGTTCAGAGACACAAAACTGAAAAGCACAACCAAAATAGCATATGATGGGTTACTATTCCCACTATTAAATCATCCATTTACAATAGAAATAGCTGACAGATTAATACTGACCAACAGATACCATCAGATGGTGGATTTTTTGTTGGGTGTTGTCATTGTACGTCTCCGGAGACAGACTGACTGACAGGCAGGCATAGAGAGTGTGGCTGTTGACTGTGGGAAGGTCAGTAAGCGCAGGATGACAGAGCCAACTATGGGGACAAGGTGAGGGGGCTGAGGGGGTGACTAGAGAGGCCCAGAGAGAGGGGGGGTGGGGGGGTGGGGGGGAAGCAGCAGAGGACGTGAGACCTGTCCCTGGGAACCGGACTGCAGGATAGGATTCATTCAACTCCACTTCCTTCTCAAACTTAAAATAGAGCCATTGTACTGAATGAGGCTGAGAATGTGTGTGCGTTTGTGTGTGTGTGTAGCTTTATGCCTGTGTGTGTCTGTGTGTGTGATTACAATTTCGTTGCGGTGTGTGTGGATATTTTGTGAATGTGACTGCATGTACACATGTGTGTCTCTGTGTGATTGTTTATGGACTCCCTGGGAGCGTCCCTGGAAGGACAATGGGGCTGGAGATGCCTGGGAATTTGGTTTGATGTGCAGCTGATGAGTGGCAGCGAGTGACTCACACCATCAACCAAATAGATTCTCTGACAATTCCAGGATCTGGACACACCTCTTCTTTTCTGTTCTGCTGGAACATTGTCAGAGTATTGATGGGAACACAAGTGTATCACTCATGCTGCATTTCCTCTGCCTTTGCTTCAGCCGGCCTGAAGCATAGAAATGTCATATTAAATTATGTAATTTTGGTGTGTATGTGCATGAGGAGTTGGGAGGGGTGGAGGGGTGGGGGTTCAGTTCATGTCAGAGGCTGATGCAATCTATGCTTGTCTCTGTTTCCCTACAGGTGAAGTCTGCCACAAGTCCTACACCCAGTTCTCTAACCTTTGCCGCCACAAACGCATGCACGCTGACTGCCGCACACAGATCAAATGTAAGGACTGTGGGCAAATGTTCAGCACCACCTCTTCCCTCAACAAGCACCGGCGCTTCTGTGAAGGGAAGAACCACTTCACAGCAGGAGGGCTGTTTGCCCAGGGTATGCCACTCCCTGGGGCCCCCGGCTTGGACAAATCAGCTCTTGCAATGGGTCACAGCAGTGCAGGACTTGCTGATTATTTTGGGGCTAGCCGACATCACAGCGGACTTACGTTCCCTGCTGCCCCAGCATTTCCTTTCAGCTTCCCTGGCCTGTTCCCCTCTGGACTTTATCACCGGCCGCCACTCATTCCTGCCACAACTTCTCCTGTCAGACAGCCATCCCACGCACCTGTTGCTGGACCTGGAGTAGAGCTGAGCAAGAGTCCTTTGCTGCCTCCAAGCCCTGGTGCTCAGGAGTCTCAAGAACTTCTCAAAGCTCTCCGCAAAGACGGCGGTTCACCTGGAAGTCAAATGCCAGTGTCAGACAGCCAGGGCTCATCCTATACCAAGCAAAAGAACAAGCAGAGTGACCAGTCTGAAAGCAGCGACCTGGATGATGTCAGCACACCCAGTGGAAGTGATCTAGAGAGCACGTCAGGCTCCGAGCTCGAAAGCGACATGGACAGTGAGAGGGAGAGGGGGGCTGCTCGAGAAAACGGAAAAGGTCCAAAGAGGAAGGCCAGTGAAGGAGGCCCTCAAAGCCCCGGCCTGATGGGCAGCAGCGCTGCTAAAGACTTTCCAGGCCCTTCCCTCATCCCGTCCCCGCTGGACGAACACACAGCTGTAACAGGAGCTGTGAATGACTCTATTAAGGCCATTGCCTCAATTGCCGAGAAGTATTTTGGCTCCACTGGGCTAGCTGGCCTACAGGACAAGAAGGTTGGGTCTCTTCCCTATCCTTCTATGTTTCCACTGCCTTTCTTCCCAGCGTTCTCCCCTCCGGTTTACCCCTTCCCAGACAGAGACCTCAGAACTGCAGGCCTGAAGGGGGAGCCACAATCACCTGCAGATGACTGCAAGAAGGCCCAAGGGAAGTCTTCATCCGAGTCCCCATTTGACCTCACCACCAAGCGAAAGGAGGAAAAGTTAGCATCCTTTGCATCTTCCAAACCAGAAATGGCCCAATCTATGGGTCAGGATCAGCCACTAGATTTGAGCCTTGGGGCCAGGGGCCGTGGGCGTAATCCAAGAGAGGAGGAGACGAAAAAGAATCCAAATTACGAAGAGGAGAAAGGAGTGGTGGAGATCCCAAAAGCAGACACTTCCTTACAACATGCTAGGCCCACCCCTTTCTTCATGGACCCCATCTATAGGTATTGTTATTACCAGTAACTCTCTAAGCCTTTATTTGGTTAAATAACAGTATTTAAAAAATGTAATTACTTCTATATGCTGCAAATGTGCATACAGATTTGCAAAGTTTGTCAGTTATTTTGTAAAACTGAATATAATCTCACTGATAACCACTAAGAGCTAATAGAAATCTACTATTAGCAGGGTTGAGAAGAGGAGAATGAGCGATCCGTTTGAGACTCTGAAAGACAAGTACATGCGACCCGCTCCGGGCTTCCTTTTCCATCCACAGGTAGGTTTAAACTATGGCTTTCATAGGAATTGGGGAAATTTGGGAAAGGATGCATACCGGGTACAACATAAAGGATTAAATATTGCATTCTTACGAGTTCAGCAGCTCTTTACTCTTTTAGTTATTTAAGTTGATGATTTAGATGCCTATACTGCCCTAATTTATAAGGGTACGAGTTTCATCACAGCTGTCATGGGTCTTGCCATCAAACAATGGCACAATTCAAGCTTACAAGTCCACTCTTGGCCTCCTATGTACACAGCAGTGACAGCAACATGTAATTTAACCAACCAGTGCATATTATGATTCTTTCTACAAAGAGCTTTTATCCTTAATGGTTATCACAGACTGACCAGACTGGATTAATGAGGATTAGCATGTGACTCTAGTTTTACCCAAGCTACTGCCTGTTAAGCCCGCTGCTGGCTCCCCGAAACAGATGTGTTTCGGAAAGAAAGGCCACTTTGTGACACATCTTCCTATAATATGTCTTTGATTACAATATAAAAAAAATGATATGCTCTTAAAGCAACGGTTTCTGCCCCTGGGTTTTCTGTGCCAGTATTTCCAGCGTGAGGCTCCATTTAACGGGTATGTGTCCATGCGTGCACACGGGTCTGTGTGTATGCATGTCGATGACATGTTGCATTGACGTTCATTTGTTCAATCTTCCCCCGCGGGTGAGAACGGTCTGCTGGAAAGTGAAAACACCACTTTCTCAGGCACATGATTTTTTTTCTCTCTTTTCTGGCTGTTTCAGGCCTGGTTTTTACAGGCTGTTTCATTTGTCTGATTTATGTCCCCTGTCCAGACTGCTGCATGGGTCCAGCCTGCAGCAGCCACATGGCCGTCCCACATGCCTTAATGAGGTGTCCTATCAGTAGAAACACTAACTGAGTGCTTAGGCCATCTTTATAACTTTATGATGTCTGGACACACAAATCATTCCCG
Organism: Copadichromis virginalis; assembly: GCF_057382275.1. Lineage (NCBI taxonomy): Eukaryota > Metazoa > Chordata > Actinopteri > Cichliformes > Cichlidae > Copadichromis > Copadichromis virginalis. The sequence goes on along the minus strand of NC_140631.1, from coordinate 15,684,491 downwards.
CAAATACCAGACCAGGGTAGGTCTCAGCCAGACCAGGCGATGGGCTGTTCCACGTACTTTTGAGGAGGTTTGTTTTCAGTCACCTGAGTCACTCTTGAGCAATATATTAAAAGAGAGCTTGCAAAGCTGAGGGGGCTGGAAGTTCTTTCAACCTTTAGTGATTCAGCTTTTTATTTCCTGGCAGGAAATTTTACTGCTAGCCAATACTGGCTTAGATTACATACTGGAATTGAATTTGTAGCCTTCTATAATGAGCTTATTGAACACCAGGAAGTGTTGGAAACTATAAGAGCCTCATATAATTCCAGCGCCATAACTCCGTAGATAGGCAGCTCATTGCTCATTCAAAGTTAATTGCACCAAGGCCCATCATCCCTTCTGTACCCATGTGTGTCCAATCAAAAGCTGTTGATTCATGCGCCACTTTCTGGTTCTGACTGCTTTCTCTTTTCCTTCTCTTCCGCCCCTCAGTTTCATTTGCCAGATCAGAGAACTTGGGTAAGTTCCTCTCAAAGATACAGTTTTGCCATGTGTCCGTACGTCAAGCAAACAAACCCTATCCCACAATTAATGCACGAGCTGCGAAACAGTTTCCAACTGACATCACCCAGCATTCGCATGGCTTTGGCCTGTCACACTCACACACTGACTCGACTGCTCAGAGACAATAAAAAGAAATTTCATATCAGTGTTTATAATGTTTAACATACTATGGTATGTGTATCCAAGCCTTTTTGATTTGTTTACATCTTTCGATCTTGATGTATCTTTACTTCTAACATGAAAGTGTTTCAGTGGGGATTTCCAACTGAGCTACACCCTTTCCATGCACCAGCCCTGAATATATGTTTGCTTATTTGGAGAATGAAGCAGACCTCTTGCAAATGGGCATGGGGGGAGGGGGGATGAGTGGAACGTGGGGTGGTGAGTGGTCTTTAGGGGTGCTGCTTTACATCACCAAGAGGGTAACAGTCTCTTTGGGACACTGGCGGGGGGAGCGGGAGGTTAGTTCCTCCCTCTAAACATCTGGTTCCCGATAAAGATCAACAAATGAGAATGCATCTCGCTAATTAGGGCCCTAACAGCATCACTGACATCTGAAGATAGCCAATCAACTGCTGGTCCCAGAGTGGTGCTACAGAAACAAGCAAGTTTACAGATGCATACACACTGCCCAGAGGGAGGGATAGGGGGGTTTTAGTAGGGGTGTGTGTCTGTATGTGTGTGTGTGTGGTTGAATGTACATGCGGGTAGATCAAAATGTCGAACATTTCGCACGCAATATTTCCAAGTGAGCCTGACTCGACATCCATAAAATCATTTCAGTGTTTGAAGTGTAACATGGAGCTGACTGATGGTCACTTGTCTATTGGACTGGACGTGTGAGTCATTTGCCGTGTCCCCGCACACAAGTTATTTGGCAAGGAAAATCTCCTTTTTGGAGCATTTAGTGAAAAATTTTTTAAATTGCAGCAACGGATTTAAAGAACAGTTGTGATGAGTTTTTTTTTTATCATGTCAAGTAGTCAGTATGCAAAGAAAATATACCCCGCCATGTATATTTTTTCATATAAAAAGAGACGAGTCTTAACAGAGAGCAGCCGCATGAGTAGACTGAGGTGGGATCAGAATTCCCCAGTAGATGGAGCCAAGATGGAGTAGCTTTCAGCTCTAAAAATGTCTTATCGAACAGGTTCGATACTGCCGACAGCTTTAGGGGCCCTAATGTTCCCAGGAGTTATGGCTTCTCATTGAGCAGTGCAGACAAACTGAGCATTCATTCCAGTTTCTGAAAAGAGCCCAATGAAATACATTCAAAAGAAATATGAAAGCATTTCACCTCCCTCTTGCCTATCTTTCAGCCCGTCCCCCCCTTCTTTTCTCACTTCCTCGCCTTCTCTTTCTCTCTTCTCTCCCACTTGGTCTCTCTTTTGCCTTTGATTCATGGCGTGTAGCACTGGCATATTCATAATCAAACAGACCTGACACTCCACATCCTCCCTCAGTGGGAACGCCGACGGCTGCGGCAGGAACTTTACACTCGGCCGTCACTCCTAATCAGCCACACCCAACACCCGACTCCACTGCCATCCATCAGCCATCAGTCCTTCTCTCTCCGGACTCTGTTTTGCCTTTTCTTACTTTCTTGTTTGCACGCTTTTTTTCCTCCCTCTTTGTCTCTCTTTCTTCCATTCCCCCTCCCCACCCCCCCTCCTCTATCATCTAGTCCTTCATCATGCTTCTTCTCCAATTCTCGTGCTCTGTTTCTTTTCCCTCAGTCTCCTCGATCTTGGCGTGAAGCCTGAGAGTGACAGGGGGTGAAAGCAGGAGATGGAATGTCAAAGTCGGAGCAGGGCTCTGGTGGAGGACCCGAATCACCATTGATTTGTTGCCTTATTGAAATAAGAAAGAGAAACAGGCTGAAAATTCAATACAGGCAAAATAATGCAAATGTGTGAGTCTGCTAAAAAAAAGAAAACTTTGTAAGGGTGTGTGTGTGTGTGTGTGTGTGTGTGTGTGTGTGCGTGTGCGTGTGCGTGTGTGTGTGTGTGTGTGTGCGTGTGCGTGTGCGTGTGTGTGAGATGGCCTGTCAAGCCCTGCGGCCTACTGAGACCCCTGCCCCTCCCTCTCCTCCTCCCTCTAGTTCTCCCTTCACTCCCCCTCCAGCCCCCCGCTCCTCCCCCATCCCGCCCCTCTCAGCACAGCGATATCATTATTACCCGTGTCTGGCCCTTGATCAGTAATGTCAACATCTTTCATATTGACGAATGTGCTGTCTGCCCGCATTGTGCACAGAATGGTTTACAGCCCGGCAGTGGACATGAATCACTCCTCTGCCACACACACACACAAACACGCACACACAGACAGATACACACTAAGCATGTGCAATCACATGCAACGGACATGCCTGTAAGCACACACATTTTGCACACACACAAATACATTACAGGAACATTCCTCACTCTCTCACACAAATATATTTTCCGTTTTTTACACACACTGAAGGTAGTTAATCAACTACGACCACCATGCAGCTCATAGTTTCTCATTCATATACATACATGAGCGCACATACACACACGGATATCTCCCCGGAGAGTATCCGATGAAAGTAAAGGTTCAGCTTCATTAGCAGATTGGCTGCAGTCCTCCTATGTGCGTGTGCGTGTGTGTTTATCTGCCTACTGTACATGCATGTTTGGAACAGAACAAGCAATGGCTTAATTTAACATTCACAGCTGCACACCTGCTCGCCACTAACCATGAATGGAAGCAAACTGGTTTTCATTTTTCGGCAAAGTTATGAATCAGTTTCCAGTGTTCTTGTCATGCACATACAGGAATTTGACCTTGTGATGTATGAATTATTCATGAGCGTCATAATGAGAATTCTCCTTCGGCACTTGTTTGACTTTTCAACTGTTTTTTGCCTGTAAACAAGACTCATTACTCAAACGATGTGAGCGAATCTATATAGAAAGTAGGTTCTCTATTAAGAAAAATCCATAACTCTTTGGCTTATGTGCTTAATGTAAAGAATGTGGGATTTCTGTGCTTCTTAGGTATTGTCAGTTTTTGCATTTTTATTGCATCTGGCAATCAGAAACCAAAACACGCTGAATGTGTTGTCTCAAAATCTTGTTTATGAAAAGTCAGATTTCATTTCTTCTTAGCTGACATGGCCCCTCACTCTGTCCTTCCTTTTTCCTATCTCTTCAGATGACTGCAATCGAGAACATGGCAGAGAAGCTGGAAACGTTTGGCTCCTTGAAGCCAGAGCCTGGTGACCTGCTGCGCTCGGTTCCCTCCATGTTTGACTTCAGAGCTCCGCCCTCGGCGCTTCCCGACACGCTACTGCGCAAGGGAAAGGAGCGCTACACATGCAGGTAACTAAAGCCCCTAGTTTGGCTTGTATTTTTCACTTTTAAGTCAGTCATAAATTATTTTTTTAATAGTTTTTAGTAGTCTCTGCAGTTTTTCTTTCTTTTTCCTTTCTCAGAATATTTTCTTGTAAATCTTGTCTGAGACTGGTGTGCGTTTTGTGGGTAGTTTTTTGTTTTTATATGGTTGTGTTTTAGTGAGAACACATTGCAGTAAGAATTCCTGTTCTTTTTTTGGAAGCACTTAAAAATTGCAAAATGTTATGTACTCCTTTATAGATACTGTGGAAAAATATTCCCTCGCTCTGCCAACCTGACACGCCACCTGAGGACTCACACAGGAGAGCAACCGTATAGGTAAGAGCATTTTTTACGGGCTCCTCGTGTTTTTTTACTTTGCGATTGTATCCCTCAACCTATCCTTACTTAGCTCTAAAAGTCTGCAGGCACATAATTGTCCAGTCAAAAATCTGATTTGCACCATAGCCGATTAACACCCCATGAAAAAGAGCTGCTTTTCTCCCCTCACACATATGAGTGAAAGCAGGGCACACACTTTCACACAGTGTACTCTGAGCCACACATACAGACAGCACAACTCGTTTGTTAACAGCATGTGGATGTTTTCCCAGGGATTTCTTGTCTACAGTTAGAACAGAGTTTATGTGTGTTTTCTTATGCCATTAAAGGCCTGGAATAATTATACTACTGCTAAACAATTTGCCTGATGAAAAATGGCGTCCATCGCCTGGGTGAAAGGGGAGGTTTGGGGGGATTTGGGTTGTTGAGGAGCACAGGCAGATGTCCACACCCGGCAGCTGTGGTCACAGAGTGATCTACAACAACTTTGGCTACTCCAAATAGAGGCTTACATCCCATCTAAACAGTTATTCCCATCTTATTCCAGAAATCGTGGTTAAAAAAATAGTAATTTTAGCTCTTAGTGATTATTTTTTTTCCATTTTGGAAGCTTTGTTTAAAGGCTCCCCTTTCTGCTCCTATCAGCCCAGCAGATTTTTCCAGGTGCATCTGAAGTACTAGTTATAATACAACAGTGGTCCAGTACCCATGCAAAAATTAATTCTGAAGACTTACTACATTTGGATGCCTCGGTGCTTGGCTTTGTAGTTACTAAGGTAGAGGAATTTTGGCCCAAAGTTCGGAAGGGGCCTGCTGACCACAGGGGAGAGAGAAAGACAGATGCAGGCCTCTACTGCCCCAGCCTGATAGCCTGCACTTTACATGCTGGCATGCCATTAAAGATCACCGCCTTTTATTGTAATTTTTTGTGGAGATAACCGGGGGGGAGGGTTCCTGAGGGACAGCCAATCGAGCGAGCTAATTCCACAAGAAGAAAAGATGTAATCTTCTCGTATAATTTTGCATGAAGAAACTTGGCAGGAGCTCCTAATTTTTGCAGGGCTCAAACCAAATCTGTTGCGTGCTTATTTTGTGAGAGAAGAATGCAATTTTATTGCGCTGGCTGGAGATAAGAGGCAGAGCTGTTTCACCTTAAACAAGCTCCTCCATCATGTCTGGGACTGTGGGACTGCTGGGACTGTCTGTATGAGCATGTGTGTGTGTGTGTGTGTGTGTGTGTGTGTGTGTGTGTGTGGTGTCCTACATTATGTATCCCATTATGTTTCCCCACATAACAAACCGCAGGTTCCTGATTCATTATGCAGTACAGTTGTATTTATGACCAGCGGCATGTGCGTTTTGATGTTTTCTTCATTTAATTACTGAGCTAAACGAAAGGCATTTACTTTCTTTCTGCAGGTGTAAGTACTGTGACCGCTCCTTCAGCATCTCCTCCAACCTACAGCGTCACATTCGCAACATCCACAACAAGGAGAAGCCGTTTAAGTGCCACCTGTGCGACCGCTGCTTCGGTCAGCAGACAAACCTGGATCGCCACCTCAAAAAGCACGAGAACGGCAATCTGTCAGGTGTGTAGCAAGTTTTGTAGACCGTGGACATATATATATATATATATATATATATATATATATATATATGTATATATATATATATATATATTGTAATAAGATACAATAATCAAGCTACTTTTTCTTTTTTTTTCTTTCCGTATTATCAGAGAAAATGAGAGCAGCATTTGCTGACTCCTTAGATTCATCAATCATTCCACTGCATAGCATAAAACAAAATATACTCCTGATCGAGAGAATCTCAGAGGCTGAGAAATTAAATTATATAAATCTGTCATCGACCTCTGCAACAACAGCACAAAATATTTTTGAATGAGCTGCTTTCATCAGCAGCACAGCTCACAGCTTATGGGTTGAGAGGTTGCATCACTCTGACTCTGAATCAGCAGAACGAGCAGTGACACCTGGCCAGGAGCCGACGGCAGCGGGCCTAAGAGGAGGTCGCCACTTAATCAGACACAATGAGCAATCCATCAAATGCAAATCAATTATCTGTCAAGCTTTCCTTTTTTCGGCATTAAATAATATATTCCCCCCACTCAACACAAAACACAAACACTATGGACTAATAATACTTTGTAGAAAAATTCTTTCTCCACAGTTTATATAATAAAACCATAGCGTCTTAAGCTTTCGGCTTTTGTATCATTACTAGCATTCAGTGGGGCCAAGTATACTCAGATGTCACATAAATTTATTTTAAACTGTCTTAAGGTCTCAAAAAATGACAAATAGAGTGAAGAATCCATATCCATTCATACAAGCACTTTCTTTTTCTATACAAAGTGCGACTTGGGGTTCAGTAACTTGCCCATGGATACAGCCAGGGATCAAACCCCCATCCTTCTAAAGCACGATTCATATTTTCCTCAGTGATGTAATGTAGATACAGATACAGATGTCACACTGACAGACTGACAAACAAAACATGTCTTTTACGGCATACTTTCATCCTTAAAACAGTTTGGGGGCATCAAGTTCAAACACATGATGACTGGAATGTATTTTCTTTCTATAGGAACTGCAATGTCGTCCCCACAGTCTGAACTGGACAGCAGCAGCGCCATACTGGATGACAAAGAGGACTCTTATTTCAACGAAATAAGAAATTTTATCAGCAACACAAGCCAGAACCAGACATCACCGGACCCCTCAGAGGAAGGGTGAGAGCAGCTTTATGTGGTGATACGTGCCCGTCTTTCCTCCTATTTCTACTTCTACAAGGAGATGGTTGTTTCTTGGCCTGGAGGGCCCGAGCTGATTCAAAAATAAATAATTAAAAGATAGGGAAAAAACAGATGAAGGGTGATCTTTTGAAAAGATACTGGTAAATCTACATTAGATTGAATATGTATTAACTGTGTGGGATTTACACACACACACAAAATATATATACAATAATGTGTCGACCACTATCCACCATTTTTAGACATCCAATTTCATACCTTCCAGCCAGGCTTTGTTAATAACAATCGCATCATTTTGGGGGGTCTGGAGTAAAGAACTCTTATCTGCGATGACATTTAAGATTTGGAAAAGTGAGCAAGCTCTTTAAATCAATTGCCTCTTGACCACATGTAGGAAAAGATATCAATATACATGCAACTTCATCTGGGCTTTATGCAAACAAATTCTTGTAGCTGTGATCAGATCGGATAACAGTTGCGAGGTCTACTCTGGTCCCTGAGTTTGTTTTCACGCGCCCCATGTTGGTTTGATCACTGGAGGCCCGATAGAGATCTCGCAGACTAGCTCGTGATTGAGCAGAAGGCCTGTGAGAGCAGGGCCGAGCGGTAGAGTGTCAGAGGGACGGGAGGCAGGAGGGGTAGTGCAGCAGTTAGAGGACCACATCTGGAACCAACATGTCTGCCTACAGGAAGAGGGTAGAGGGGGTGGGGTCAAAGGGTCGGCTTGTGTTTCCTTTTAAAGTGCTGCACTGCTGACTGCTTCTGATAGATACTTTATCCCCAGCAAATTACCACGTTTGAAAGCGTAATTAGCGAATCTGTTTTCTTAATCACAGAGTTCTCACTCCCTCTTTTGGAGCTAGTTCTTCCTTGCAGCCCTGAATACCACCTGAACTCTCCACTCTGACGAGAACACTGCTGACGGTACAACATTATCAGTTCCTGAAATCTGAGACAAAACGACGCAAATCCTTTTTGTGCTAAAATCGAATACGGTGTAATTACCTCTCTCCCCCTCTCAAACGTATCCCTTTTAAATCCAGTGCGGCTATGCTGTTTATAAGCATTCTATAATTATGTGGTGTTGTGCTTGATGTGTTGTGTTTCCTATGAATCTCCTTCTCCCCCGTTCAATTTTCAGTCCCCTTCTCTGAATCCTTTGTGCAAGAAATGGCATATTTGGGAGCTGACGAAAGATGTCCCAGAGTGTAATTAGTGAATCAGTCTTAATGTGGTTCCAGATGATTTACCAAATGGCGGTTTCCTGTGGCACTGAAACAGAGGGACAGATTAAGACTCAGGCAGTTTGGATAGCTGGCCTTTTCCCTCTCCACAGGGATAGAGGAATGGGCTGGTTGGCAGCGCTCTCATAACTCTCCCACCAAATGGGGCTGTCAGCTAAATATTTTGCCTATTAGATGAATACGAGATAGTAGGGAAAATAAACAAGGAGAGAGGCAGAGCACTCCATTTAAGTGCTGCAATGATCAACCCAGTGCTGCTGTGCCCAAAGGGGCCTCAAAGCCTTGATGACAAATGGGATTCCGGCTCTGCTCAATTCCAGCTGCCCTGTTCTGCCTCACATCAGTTCATCTACAAACACTGGAAGAATTCCTTAATCACACTGCATATTTTCTCAAAAACAGAATGAGTATATGAATAACATAATTCAGCCAACAGGGTGGATGTTTCATTTCTTCAACCTTAAATGCCTACTGCGTTGAACAAGCCTCATGAACTAATGTTCCTGATCTGCAGGCTAAATGGCGGTCCATTTGAAGAAGAAAAGCCACTGATGGCCAGCCATAGGTCACATGACCTGGAAGATGAGGAAGCGGAAGAGTTAGGTGCGGATGAAGAAGAAGGGGAGGAGCCTAGCAACACCCCTGAAAAATCAGAAAGCAAGGTGCTCCAAAGCGACCTCGATGATCCCATCATACAAGACGAAATGGACTTGAGTGAGCCAAATGACTTGAATCTCAGCTGTAAAACTTCTCCAAGGAGGTAATTTGACACAAGGTTGCAGCTCCAAAACAAAATGCATCACTTTAAATACGATGCTTTGAAGTCAAAAGTATCCTGGCAGCTTTTAACTGATGTTTGCCATGACTTTCAGGTATAAAGACGAGGAGGAGCAGAGCAGCTACTCAGCCTTGGATCACATCCATCGCTTTACTGAAATGCGCAAGCTGGACGAGAGCGAACTGAGTGACGGAGATGGGGATGGGGATGAGGAGGACGGCTCATTTGGTTCCCGATCTCTGACTGAGGCAGTCAAACAGCCGCTCTTTAGGAAATCAAAGTCTCAGGTAGATAAAGATGCGCGCACACACACACACACACACACACACACACACACACACACACGCGCGTACGCTTAGATACAGACAATCCATATACACGATTATCTGCAGTGTACTTAATGTTTTTTATGTAAATAATATAGTAAATTGTAATCCACCCCTTACTCCTTCAGGCTTATGCCATGATGCTGTCCCTGGCTGAAAAGGACACTCTTCACCCAGCTACCCACACCCCAGCCACCATGTGGCACAGTCTGGCACGGGCTGCCGCTGAATCCAGTGCCATCCAATCCCTCAGCCATGTATGATGACACCTCTTTGCACCTACCTTTTCAGCTCTCAACCCGACCCTGATCCGCCTATGGCACTGGCAGTCCACTGCAGGGGCTATTTTGCAGGAATCCCTGATTGTCCACAGAGTGACTGCTGAGCAGGAACCACAGCCCACCCGACTGCTGAGTGAGGCGCCTTACCCCCAAAACACGGCAACTGCCCATGCAAAATCCATCCCAACCCAAGCCCCCCCCCCAAAAAAAATATTCCTCCAGCAGATAGAGAGCAAAAATGTCCCTCTGAGACCCTAAAATTGATTTGTTACATTGACACCAACCAGGATGTGGTGAAAATAATAATGCTAAAGTAATAATAGCCGTATTTATTCTTCTGAATTTCTATGTTTTGCACAGCAAAGGCAGCTGAAAGTTGTGGGAAGTGGATATGCTGATTTGTCGTCACTCGACTGAATTTTCTGGCCGGCACATACAAAGCAAGAAGAACATTTTACACCGAGAGTAACGCTGGTGGCGTCTAAGACAGCTGGTTTCAGCCTAGCATGTTTCACAGTGTGTAAAGCATAAGAACCAGAACGAGAATTCCCTTTGAACCCCCGGAGAGATCAACAGGTGTTTCCCATGAATACATGATGATAAAACATTAAAAGGTCGGGCGAGCAACCTCGGTTCAGATGAAAATCGTTCCATGTAAGGATAGCACTGGCGGTGCTTTAATATCACTGAACTGAAGTACAAACATAAGATAGCGATTGCTCAACTAAAATCAGGCCAGTCTCCCATCTGCATCTTTCATAGCTGTGTGTGTCTGCACAATCATAGCACTGTACACAAGTGTCTGACAACTGTTGTCCACTGCACTCCATCCTGCCCACCTGCGATGTCTGTGAAAGGATATAAATAGATTGTCTGTTTAGTGGAAGAGAAGAAAACACGACGATTTTTTTGCTTTGTTTTGTTTAATTTACTGAAATAAGTATCCAGTGCTGAAGTTAACTGTTGTTCTGTCGAGGACATAAGTCTTTTTCAAAGCCCTTGAATCCATCCTAGTCCACCAACAATACCACTAAATAGCCCGAATGCTAGTTGTTAGCTACTCCATGCTTGTGTGTCTTTCATTTTTAGACAATCACGATTTTGTTTTTCATTTTGGTTTCTGTTGGTGTTGTTGTTGTTATTTGCTGTTGTATTTTGAGAATTGTATTTATTTCTTGGCAAACTGTAGTTTGTTTACTGAATAGCACTGCTCTTAGCCCGGGCAAGGGGGAGATTCCCAGCCGGGCCAATCCCACAGTTCAATGGGGTTTGTAGATTACATTTGAGGGCCGGATAGTATTAAAACATACAATTCACTCCTTATTCTACTAATGAAATCAGTTGATGAATAGATATTACTTAGGGGTTTTTTCTATGACAATTTATTGATTCAAATGTAAAAAAAAAAAAAAAAAAAAAAAAAGAAAAGAAAAAAAAGAAAAACAGTATAAGGAATTAATAATAAAAAAGCCAGGTATAATTTCTTCATAAGCGCATGATTGGTCTGATAAGATCTGTATCTGACATTTTCTACGGTTGTCTGCAAGCTTGTGTGATGTTCGGTTCATGTTAATCCCTTGTGCCAAACTTATGATAAATAACAGATTAATTTCATTTATTTTCCCGTTTTGAGGGACCAGATTTTTCTTTTTTTTTTTTGGTTTGTTTATTTGTTTTTTGTCGTTGTTTTTGTTTATAATCGACTTTAAAAAGTAGTCAGCAAGTTGAGGTACTTTGTTTTAATGCTTTCTACAATGTAACTGTTATGCATTTCAATTCAATACTGTGGGAGGAACAACTAAGAAATAAAGGACTACAATGTGGATTGACATGTTTTCGTTTCTCTCTTTATTACTCCAGAAAATAATTTTACTCGCTCTTTGTCCGTCCATCTCCCTCGCGCCTCCTCGCTCCATACAGTCCTTCTGGCTGCCCATCATTTTGACCCACGTCAAAATTTATACTAAGAGACAAGAGTCAGAACACCACCTGGCGCTTTCTTCTGGCGCTCCCATGGCCTCCAAGAGCGAGGGAGAGTCTGAACTCTGGTCCTCTTTATTTTTTTTTGAGGCCTTGGCTCACAAAGTGACGGAGATGCAGAGAAAAGGCTGGAGAGGGCTTGAATGTGGTAGTGGGAGCGGAGGCAGGAATGTGTCCTCTCTATTTGTGTCCGTTTGTGGGGCATGATGGATGAGGTGGGTAGATGTGATGACCTGGCTCATCGCTCAAACACTCAATAAGAGTCCCATCCTGCAGCAGGCCTCCCCATCCGGCACCCCCCTGCCCCCGTCACTGCTTGCTGCCAGCCAACGTGGGCGGACATTGTGGCTGGGAGGGTTGGAGGTTTAGTGGCCCCATTGTCCAGCGAGTAGCTCAAGTGGGGGGTTGGAGAATTGGGCATGACAGTGAAGATGGCTGGCGCTGACACTCTACATTTACAGTGCTCTTGGCACCCTAATGGATGGGTTGTTTTTCTAAGGCCCATCGTCAGCCCTCTGGGCTCTGTGGGGTGCCCAACTTTGACGAGGTCATAGTGGGTCACGCTGCATTGATGAGGTCAGTATGGGTCGTCCAGCTTTGATGAGGTCAGCGGTAGTGATCTTGCAAGCTAGGAACATAATGAAGTGACATGATATTGGTCTTGAGTATGGGTTGTGCCATCTGCACTATTGGGGACTCATTCAAGCTTATCTGACAACGGAAGTTTGTCAGCAACCAGAACACATTTGTATCTGCTGATCCAATTAAAAAAAAAGAAACTTTGAATCATTTGGAAACTGAAAAACTGACTGAGTCAGAAAATATGAATATTTACAGCTTTTTACTCACTTCTGCCAAAACCACCACCATAAGGTTAGTGAAAGTCAACCAAAGCAGTCAAGTTGTTGGCCTCAAAGCCAAAATAATGACCTGAATAAAACTATAAAGCTCTCTGGAGCTCACGGGGAACTTCAGAGCAGGATTTGAATTCTGTCTGCTTACACTTACAAAACATTTCTTTTACATTGTTCATAGTCACTGGTATCCTTTCTTAAAACAGCTTTTGTGTGCCCCCTTCACATCACCCTGGTGTTATATATGCTGCTGAAATGGCAGATATCGCATAAAAAAAAGCAATGTCTTAAGAGGCTTACTAATTAGTTACTAAGAGACTTACTAAGTGAATTAAAAATATATATGCATCAAGTTCAGAGATAATTCCAATCAATTTGCATGAGTTCAGAAAGGCAATGATGCACACTTCTGCAGGTGCAATAGAGGAAACTGCTAAACAACAGTTACACCTTGACTGCATCTGGCAACTAACTTTGCTGCAGCATTAAGCCACCAGAACCTCAGAGGTCTTGCCCCCGCTGCTATTCAAATTGCCCATGTAATTACATCACCTACATAAAAAGTTCCCCTAGACAAAAGTCCAAAGGCACTGGCTCTGGAAAGAGCACCAAAATATTATGAATGGACAGCACAGTGTATAGTTCCATTGTTCGTGGGCAGCGGAGTGACACAAGGGTGTGTTTGGCACTGGCGTGTGCACTGGTTTGATCAGTGTTGATTGGAACATGCCAGTGTCACCCATGTGTCCACTCACACTTAATCAACACACTGGGACGAGCCGCTGCCGTCATTAACCCACACCTTCTCATAAAGGGCTCAGTGTGTATCCGTGTGTGGCTGGCAAGGCCCTGGATGAATGTGTGTGTAAGTGTGTGTTTAAACAGCTAAGGAAGTGAGACAGAAGAGTGTACATTAGTCACTGCAATCAGTTTTAGTTAAATGTGAGAAGTGTGTGTGTTTCTGTTTCGCAGGGTTTAGGCCCTTAAGGTGCTGTGCCACTACAGTGTGTGTGTAGTCTGGTGGGCACTCTGTGGGCAGTGCTTCGTGGGGCTCAGAGCCACTCAGCTAATGGGGCATCTGGCACAGCCTCAGAATCCATCAGGCCTCATTACAGCTCCTGTTCAGCCACCGTCCTCTTTTTACCCCCTCCTATCTTCCCCTCCTTCTTTCGCTCCTCACCCTCAACCCTTTTTTCCTTTCCTTTTCCACCCGTCCATGCAGTCAGCCCCGTGTGGTGTGCAGTTGCCCTGCTCCGCTTGCTGGAACATACATCACACCCTCAGAGAGAGAGAGCGAGAGAGAGAGACCATCACAGCTGGCAGCTCTCACATTGATTGACTTGGCACCCATGCTGACTCAGACACCAAGGGAAACATTGCAGAGAAGGAGACACGGAGGGGTGTGGGAGTGTATCCTTCAGGGAGGAATGAGGGGCTGGTATGGAGGGACACTAAAGCTAACAGCTGGCCAAAGTGTGTTTCTGAGTGTGTGCTTGTGTGTGTGTTTGAGTGGGGAGACACCGCAAACCACCTCATCAACTTTCTGTTGTGTTTACAGTTACGGTAGCGCGTCCTCTGTCTATGTCTCATGTGTGTACAGGACAACCAAACCAATTCCTCACTACTTGTTCTTCTTCTTCTCTCTTGGAAAGCAGCAGAGTTTAAGGTTGTGGTTTCATTACGCTGTTCGTTTTTCTCCCTGGAGGCTACGGGCCATTAGTGTTATTGATGGACACTCAGTAGAGTCCCGAGGAACAGACCGAGACAAAGCAGCCCAGCCGTGCACATGGTTTTAATATGACGAGTCTAATCAGGATAGGCGTGGTGGCAGAACCACTTGAGGCCTGCTATTGAAATCATCTCCTCTCTTGCTCATGGATTAGATTAGAGGCTATCGGCTCCATTGTTGAAGGACTGGGCATGCATATTTTGGTTTTGGTACTTCTGGAGTCACTTAAACATAAAATGTTTGTAGCACAAAATTGACAATATATGCTGACATTAATTAGCATACAGCATGATCCATTCATTTATGTGCACTCACTTGAATTAGAGTTCTGTCAAAGTTCTTTTCTGTGCTGAGCTCCCCCCAGTGGTGGAAGTAGCAATGTGCACCTACCTGCAAAATTTGGGTTTAAAAACTCTCCCAGTTAATTAAATAAACTTCAAATATAGTGAGTGTCTAGTTAGAGCAAGTGATAACATAAATTCTGCTGAAAGACAAAAAAAAAAAAAAAAAAAAAAGAGTCATCCTTTCTTCAGGCTTGTAGTCAAACAAGCCGACATATCTAAACCAAAGATACGCTCTTTACACCACGCGCCCCCAGAGTGTGGGAGAGTTTCTTGATACAAATCTTTTTTACATCCCCGACATTTAAGATTTATTTTTTCAGGCAGCAACCAAACAAATGGTGCAGGACGTGTTGAAATGATTTCCCCTTCACTCTTTTATCTGAGCAGACAGCTTTGTCAGCTGGAGTTCAAAACACTGTGGCCTTCTGGGAGATCTGGTTCAACGCAGAGGGCCAGAAATTATCTCTGGGACGTGAAGCTATGGCAGCAAAGTGATAGAATCTCTCTTGCAAAGAGTGGCGTATGCTTAATTACAGCGAAAAAGTACCCGTGATGCGATCTTACCTTTTACGGACTATTTCATCGACAGTTTCCTCCAGCCCTCTCTTTTTCTCGCTCCCTGATAAGCCAGCATGCGTGCAACAGCGGGGCATTTTGTGTTCGCTCATAAAGTCTTTCTGCACAAAGGCCATGCTTTATTCATTTACTTGCAATGGAACAAAAGTGTCCTTTGAAATTCTGGCACTCTCAAAAAGCTTTTCATATCTCAAATCATGCAAAAGAAAACCAAAACAAAAAAACAAGGACGCTGAAACATACTGTATCAATGCAATATCAGTCCTAGAAGAGCCAAGCCTCTGCACAACAGCGTGGTAAGCATCTCTTGTTTGTAGCCATTTAGATTAGATATTTTGCCATGCCAGTCCCTCATTTACGGTGCTGCTCGCCCAGCGTGCTGCTGTGGAGAGGCTGATACGGTGGTGCAGCGGCCACCCAGAGCTCGGTGGATGGATGGCCTCTCTGGGCGTGTTTGACTGGAAACAGGTGTGTGTCATCTGAAGATGAAGGCCCAGCCGATAAACATTATTGGAGAACATCTGCTGCTTGTCACAACATGGGGCGAGCAGGAGCGCGCCGCCATCCATCAGCCTCACTGGAGAGTGAGTGTTTAGGGTGGGGTGGGGGGAGAGTCCCCTGGTACTGAGCTCACTCACCTATCACTCAACCCAGGACGTCCTGGATATAGGGTGCATGCATGGTCCAGGCACCTGCCCGCCAGTGCCGGACCACAGCCGCCGTTGGCCAACGGGAGAGAAAACGCTCCAGTGGACATGAAAAATGCCTCAGGGAGAGTGCACTTGCTCTCTGATGCTGACACACACACACACACACACACACACACACACACCTTAACACTGGAATTCCCAGCTTCTACCGTTCTACCTTTAAAAGCCGGAGAGCAGTCAAGTCAAGAAGGCTTCTACCTGAGACCCCCGCGGAGTCATCATTTTGCGTTTCTACCTTTAAAAGCCGGAGAGCAGTCAAATGCTGGAAGTGGAAGCTAAATTGGCTAGTCATTCATATGTATATTGGGTCGTTACCTAGGAATTCTGGAGGGAGGGGATTGGGGGAGAAATCAACACACATGAGTCTAGGTCCTTTGTTGCTGACATTTATTGATAAAAACAGTAGTTTCATTTCATGTTATTTCCTTTTTCATTTCAAGCAAGGAAGTGGATGTAGTTAGTAAGTAAGATATTTCAGACATTATTCTGACACAGAGGAGGAGATACTGGAATTATAATTAGTATCTATGCATGCATTTGTGATTTTGTTTGACCTTCCCATTGCTCACAATTTGAATTTGTTCACACTGCAGATGAGTGTCTCAGTCCCCAAACAAGCTCTCTTTTTCGGTGGAGAAGCAGTCTCCTCATCCGCAGTGAGTGTGGAGAAATCAACACACATGAGTCTAGGTCCTTTGTTGCTGACATTTATTGATAAAAACAGTAGTTTCATTTCATGTTATTTCCTTTTTCATTTCAAGCAAGGAAGTGGATGTAGTTAGTAAGTAAGATATTTCAGACATTATTCTGACACAGAGGAGGAGATACTGGAATTATAATTAGTATCTATGCATGCATTTGTGATTTTGTTTGACCTTCCCATTGCTCACAATTTGAATTTGTTCACACTGCAGATGAGTGTCTCAGTCCCCAAACAAGCTCTCTTTTTCGGTGGAGAAGCAGTCTCCTCATCCGCAGTGAGTGTGGAGAAATCAACACACATGAGTCTAGGTCCTTTGTTGCTGACATTTATTGATAAAAACAGTAGTTTCATTTCATGTTATTTCCTTTTTCATTTCAAGCAAGGAAGTGGATGTAGTTAGTAAGTAAGATATTTCAGACATTATTCTGACACAGAGGAGGAGATACTGGAATTATAATTAGTATCTATGCATGCATTTGTGATTTTGTTTGACCTTCCCATTGCTTACAGTACAAAAAACCAACCATTTGTACACATATGTACTAATAATAATAAAAAGTGAGTGCAACACTGCAACCCATCACCCCGTCGTTCAGTGGTCGTTGATCAGTGGTCCATTGTGGCACCATTCAGAGCACTGGTACAATAGTACCAGCAAGATATGGGAAGACATTGCAAATGTACTTGGATTTTAGGTTGCAAGCCACCCAAAACTTGATCCCAAACTTGTCAGGTTTACTTGCAATATACTGCAGGAAACCCGTCACCCCGTCGTTCTGTGGTCCATTGTGGCACCACTGATCAACGACCACTGAACGACGGGGTGACGGGTTGCATTGTTATGTGGTCACACCCCCGTCGTTGATCAGTGGTCCATTGTGGCACCATTCAGAGCACTGGTACAATAGTACCAGCAAGATATGGGAAGACATTGCAAATGTACTTGGATTTTAGGTTGCAAGCCACCCAAAACTTGATCCCAAACTTGTCAGGTTTACTTGCAATATACTGCAGGAAACCCGTCACCCCGTCGTTCTGTGGTCCATTGTGGCACCACTGATCAACGACCACTGAACGACGGGGTGACGGGTTGCATTGTTATGTGGTCACACCCCCGTCGTTGATCAGTGGTCCATTGTGGCACCATTCAGAGCACTGGTACAATAGTACCAGCAAGATATGGGAAGACATTGCAAATGTACTTGGATTTTAGGTTGCAAGCCACCCAAAACTTGATCCCAAACTTGTCAGGTTTACTTGCAATATACTGCAGGAAACCCGTCACCCCGTCGTTCTGTGGTCCATTGTGGCACCACTGATCAACGACCACTGAACGACGGGGGTGTGACCCCGCTGATCAGTGTGACCTGACCCCACTGATCAATTGTGATCAAGGGTATATATATGATACAATCTCACTGCACTTAGCCTAACCCTTCATTGCCCTGAAGAATCCTGTGGTGTACGGACCTCCTCTCCAAGGAAAGAAAATGCAGAGAAGACTCACCACCCAGCAGGCGTTGGAAATGATCCTGGCGGAAGTCGACCCTTGTGACTCGGATGGAGAAGACCTAGAAGTTCAGCCGGATTCGGACTCAGAGCTGTCTGATCAGTCTTCCGGTTAGTTTCATTTCATGTTATTTCCTTTTTCATTTCAAGCAAGGAAGTGGATGTAGTTAGTAAGTAAGATATTTCAGACATTATTCTGACACAGAGGAGGAGATACTGGAATTATAATTAGTATCTATGCATGCATTTGTGATTTTGTTTGACCTTCCCATTGCTCACAATTTGAATTTGTTCACACTGCAGATGAGGAGACTGCTTCTCCACCGAAAAAGAGAGCTTGTTTGGGGACTGAGACAGCGAAAGATGGCACAGTGTGGCGTGAAGAACATGTGGGGACCCGTCTCCCTTTCACCCCTATAGAACCGTACGCTGCAGATGGAGAGCCAACGGCTAAGGCCAGGAGAAGTATCTTGAGTCGCCTTCAGAGCTTCCTGTGTTTCATCACTCTTGACATGCTTCGTAGCATTCAAGAATGGACTATTCAACATGCACAGCAAACGGAGCATGTTTGTTGGTTCATGGACCTCCCTGAACTAATGGCATTTATTGCTATTGTCATCTTGCGGGGGGTTTACAGGGTTCCATCTGTAAATGACTGCTGGTCAGCAAACCTGGGAAACCCACAGATAATTGGAACTATGGCACGAAACCGCTTCCAAGACATCATGCAACACCTACGCTTTGATGACAAGTCCACCCGCTGTGATCGAGCAAAGACTGATAAGTTCGCAGCAATTTCCAGTGTGTGGGGATCATTTGTCACCAACTGCATCACGTGCTACAACCCTGGTCTACATATCACCGTTGATGAACAGCTTTTCCCATCAAAAACTCGGTGCAGTTTCCTGCAGTATATTGCCAGTAAACCGGACAAGTTTGGGATCAAGTTTTGGGTGGCTTGCGACCTAAAATCCAAGTACATTTGCAATGTCTTCCCATATCTTGGCAAGGACCCCAATCGTCCCACTGGGGAGAGACTTTCCGAAAATGTAGTTATGAGGCTGATGGAACCATTCCTGGACAAGGGCAGAAATGTTACCACTGACAATTTTTTCACATCGCTTTCACTTGCGCAAAAACTTCTTAGACGGAAAACCACCATCCTCGGCACAGTCAACAAGATTCGCAGGGAAATTCCTCAATCCACTAGACAGACAGATCGCAATGAATTCACCACTCAGGTATGTTGCAGGTCTTTTGTGGTTCTATGTTTATGTGTTTCATTGTGTGTAAAAGGGCTATGGAATTAACAATTTATCTTATTTCTTAGGTGTTTTCAACCTCTGCTGCCACGCTGACGGCGTATGCGGCCAAACGGAAGAAGACAGTATATATTCTTAGCAGCATGCACAGCGTGGTTCAGACCGAAAACACTACCAAAAGGAAGCCAAACACTGTCACCCTTTACAACAAGACAAAGTGTGGCGTGGATGTGATGGACCAGATGGTTCGGGAGTACACTGTCCGCAAAGGAACACGGCGCTGGCCAGTTGCCGTGTTTTATAACATGATTGACATGGCAGCACTGAATGCACATGTGCTGTATCAAGAATGCACCGGGACGAAGGAAAGACGGGTGGACTTCCTGGTAGCCCTTGCAACCGAATTGGCTCACTCTCATGTAGCTGCGAAGAAGGAAAGAAAAGAACAGTTGCTTCGGACACAACCCTCCACACCGAGCCCTGGAAAAAGGGCCACGTGTCAGGTCAAACACAGATGCAAAAAAAATCAGGCCACTGTGCGATGTGTTCACTGCTACAGGTACACATGTGGTAAATGCAGGCGACAGATACCGTGGCAGTGCCAGGATTGTGAGTGATTGCTGAAAATGTTGTAATGTACTCACTCAATTTTTGTTATTATTTGTAAACATGTGTACAAACGGTTGGTTTTTTTTCTATTTTCATCAATAAATGTCAGCAACAAAGGACCTACATGTGTGTTGAGTTCTCCCTAAGATGGCATACTGAAACACTCCAAGTGTTTGCAAGTAAACCTGACAAGTTTGGGATCAAGTTTTGGGTGGCTTGCAACCTAAAATCCAAGTACATTTGCAATGTCTTCCCATATCTTGCTGGTACTATTGTACCAGTGCTCTGAATGGTGCCACAATGGACCACTGATCAACGACGGGGGTGTGACCACATAACAATGCAACCCGTCACCCCGTCGTTCAGTGGTCGTTGATCAGTGGTGCCACAATGGACCACAGAACGACGGGGTGACGGGTTTCCTGCAGTATATTGCAAGTAAACCTGACAAGTTTGGGATCAAGTTTTGGGTGGCTTGCAACCTAAAATCCAAGTACATTTGCAATGTCTTCCCATATCTTGCTGGTACTATTGTACCAGTGCTCTGAATGGTGCCACAATGGACCACTGATCAACGACCACTGAACGACGGGGTGATGGGTTGCAGTGTTGCACTCACTTTTTATTATTATTAGTACATATGTGTACAAATGGTTGGTTTTTTGTACTGTAAGCAATGGGAAGGTCAAACAAAATCACAAATGCATGCATAGATACTAATTATAATTCCAGTATCTCCTCCTCTGTGTCAGAATAATGTCTGAAATATCTTACTTACTAACTACATCCACTTCCTTGCTTGAAATGAAAAAGGAAATAACATGAAATGAAACTACTGTTTTTATCAATAAATGTCAGCAACAAAGGACCTAGACTCATGTGTGTTGATTTCTCCACACTCACTGCGGATGAGGAGACTGCTTCTCCACCGAAAAAGAGAGCTTGTTTGGGGACTGAGACACTCATCTGCAGTGTGAACAAATTCAAATTGTGAGCAATGGGAAGGTCAAACAAAATCACAAATGCATGCATAGATACTAATTATAATTCCAGTATCTCCTCCTCTGTGTCAGAATAATGTCTGAAATATCTTACTTACTAACTACATCCACTTCCTTGCTTGAAATGAAAAAGGAAATAACATGAAATGAAACTACTGTTTTTATCAATAAATGTCAGCAACAAAGGACCTAGACTCATGTGTGTTGATTTCTCCCCCAATCCCCTCCCTCCAGAATTCCTAGGTAACGACCCAATATACATATGAATGACTAGCCAATTTAGCTTCCACTTCCAGCATTTGACTGCTCTCCGGCTTTTAAAGGTAGAAACGCAAAATGATGACTCCGCGGGGGTCTAAGGTACTACCCCGAAATGACTGCTCTCCGGGGGTGTAAGTGTTAACACTCAGCTCAGGTAACCCACCGTTTACTATCAGGAAGGCAGGCATGGCCTTAATGCTTGACCCTGCCCAGGCTGATGATGAGAGATGTCTGGTAGTTGCCTTGCTCAAATTTGCACACTGACACACACAAACACACTAAGAGCCACATGATCCCATAGCTCTCAATGACAGCTGAAACCTCCACCCATACCTTACTGCCCTCCCACCCCCAAACCCCCAGCCCACACAACTTAGGGATCACAAAAATCAATACCATGCAACGCTGCGTTCATAGCACACATTACAAAAAAAATAGATGGTTAGTTAAAGGAAATGTCCACAGATGTGTTTGTTGTTATTTATTTGGTTCACGGCACCGTCACAGATGACAAAATGAAACATACTAACTGGCTGATAAATCAAATGTATCTTCTCTTTTAAACAATGTAGCACCACTGATATGCCAGGAAATGAGCACAGTAGGGTTACGAGTGATACAACTGGCACCGACCTGAGATATAATACAAATACAGTTTTTTACAAAAAATAAAAACAGACGAACACCAATCGAGATAAAATGTCTTGTAAAAGTAGTGCAGTAGTGAAAGGGTGAAATGAGTTTCTACTACTGTAAGTCCAGAGAAAAGTGCAGTAACATTTTCTTTTGTTGTTGTTTTTTGGGGGTTTTTTTGTAAAATTGCCCACCTCTGTGTCAGCAGCTCACTTGGCGAACACAAATCTGAAAGAAGTTTAAATGTAATGACTCGCGACCAGCACTGCACCAGGAAAACCTGTGGTCAGCGCTAATAAATTGAGTGTTTGAATTGCAGGGAAATGAAATTTGGTCAAGCCAAACTTAACCTTAAAGTGAGTTGAGACGAATATTGGGCCATTATTGTGTCCCAGAGCCAGCTTCTTCACAAATGAACTGGTTATCTGATCTTCATTCTTTTCAGAGGGAAAAGCGTTAACATTAAAATGCAAAAGATGTATCTGAAAAGTGCAAGCACCACTGTGAGACTCTTTCCAGCATTTAACAGGCCACTTTGGTGCACATAAAATATTCAATTTTTTCACTTTTGGACCATATTTTTGTGTCTCGCGTTGACTTTTTCTGTGTGTGTTCATCTTTTGTGTTTTAAAATAAGTAAACAAGCTGCCCCGGTATTTCTAAATCTGTTTCATACATTTTTATTTTTACATAGATATATGCTTGGCATTCTTTTACACTAAACATTAAGCCTTTTATGGACACCCACATAAAAAAAGTGGCAGTGGATGAAAAGAATCTCGTGTCAGCAACAAATGTAATTCAGGTATTTGTGTGTGTGTGTGTGTGTGTGTGTGTGTGTGTGTGTGTGTGTGTGTGTGTGTGTGTGTGTGTGTGTGTGTGTGTGTGTGTGTGCGCGCGTATTGCTATGGAGCTTGTGTAACTCTGAACTTTTAATTTTAGATTGACTGGGTACGTTTGAGTTCATGCTCCTTTGAAGGCCTCTCACATGCCAGGTCCACTAGTTGATCGCCCCCGAGCTTGGGATTTGGTGATTGAGTGCCAGTTTCTGACAGCCGACTACAAGTTTGAGCGAACATATTAACACCAGCATTACCTTTACCGAGATGATCTGAGTAATGCTTCACTGAGCCAAGTCCTGTGTTTGAACACCCAGTCAGATGTTTGTACCTCTGCTTGGGTTATGTGGTTTTGCTGCCTGTTCTTCTCTTTCGTTGGGACACAGAGAAGTTCAGCACTCCCGGGGTTTGGTGGAGCGGTGCTGAAAAGAAAAAAAAAGAGGCAAGAAGACATCAGCACTATTTGCAAATCAAAAGCAAATGTTCTGGGGATTTTGGAGGAGAAGTTACTGCTACGTAGTCTCCCCGTGCGCTTGGCTTTGAGGAGGTAAAATGAAGACAGCTTCAAGACTGGCTTCATGCTGGGTGCAGATTAAAATAACTGTCAGGAGACGGGAGCAGCTATTGAGAGAGACAGGGTGACACACAGAGTGATGGGGCTCAGCCTCTCACACTTCATGACACAGTATTTCACTAAAGCTGGTTCAGCTTTACAGCCCTTGACCCTGGGTGTCTATGTTTTCTGTGTGTGCGAGTGTGTGCGCATGTGTGTGGTCAGGTATTAGTCATGTTGTGGGGACTTGAGTGGATTTACAGAGACACATTATGGGTTGGTGTCTCCCAAAAGGCAACAAAAAGTCAGTGCTCACAATGTGAATTGTTAATTTGAAAGGGGAGGACACTCTTTAAGGTTAAATGATGATAGAGGTTAGGCAGATAATCTGTAGTCCTCTCATGTAATGATACATGGTTGTCTGTGTCTACAATACTGTGCAAAAGTCTTGAGTCACACCTCATTTCTTTATATTGTACTTTACTGTGATTTTAAGTAGTCTTGATAGTTCCCCAGGCTTTTTGAAGGTCTTTCAAAAACATTTTCACTCATTGGCTAATTTTTCAGTCTTTTTTAATTCCAATTCTTGTGCCTGATCAATTTTAGAGGAATGTTTTTTCTTTCTTTTTTTTTGTTTTGCGATATAACAGACAACTTAGCAGAGAACTAATTTTGAACTGTATTTTCAGGCCCTTTGCTACTTGCAGCTTTGTTCCCTCTTATTTAACTGAATCTACAAAAAATGCAATAGACAGTTTGACAGACATAGCATAGTATTTTTGTACCACCAAGGTGGTTCCCATGAGTTTCATAGATAAAAGCGTGATATGAGATATATCATGCAATATATATTATGCAATCTATCCTAAAAAAACATGAGGAAACTTGACAAATGGAAGACAAAACGAAGAAGTGGAAGGCCTAAAACCAAATCCTTTTAAAAGTGATGTAATGATCATCAGATTACATCAGAGTTTGATCCACCATTCAATACCATCTGAAAATGATCTGATTGACAATGGCTTTTCAATATGACAATGATCCCAGACACACTTATAATGCAGTAAAAGCACACAGTGCAACACAATCATTGATGGATTGGCCTCCCCAGAGCCTGAACCTCATCATTATTGAAGCAGTGCGTGATCATCTTGACAGAGAACAAAAGGCAGACGACATCCAAAGAAGAGCTTTGAATGTCCTTCAAGAAGCCTGAAGAACTATTCCTGAAGACTACTTGTATTTTGCCTTGTATGCTGTATTTCCATGTATGTTTGCAGCCTTCAATAAATTCCTCCACCTATTTCCCATTTACTTCCACACATATGCAAAAATTAGAGGTTGCTCAAGTCTTTTAGATACTTGCACTATGCGTCTCATGGTGCAAGTATCTATTTTCTTCGTGTGTTTACCTTCACTACATGAAGGGTCAAGCCAGGTGAGCGGGCACAGGCAACGTCCATTCACCCTATCACAGCGGGCCCTGTCAGAACAGCGACACAGCAGGGAGCACTCAGGGCCAAAACGGTCTTCGTCACAGGCTGAGAAAAAAAAAAAGGCACAGTGAAAGAAATGAGGAAATTCAAAGAAAGGAAAGACTTGACGCAAGACACCCTAAGTGATCTTTTTTTAATATCTATTTTGGATTTAAGTGAATCATGTTAATAAAAGTAATATCTACTTTTTTCACATCTGTGCCCCGTTCTTCCTGGGGGACAGAGACAGCGTCCTGTCGATGGGTCACATGGGGCCTCGCCAGCACAGTCACATGATCTTTCACAGTTCGGTCCAAAGCTGCCAGCCTCACATCCTGAGAAGAAAAAACAGAAACATTCACACGCATACTTTGAAAAATGCAGTAATGATCATTCAAGTTCTTCTTTAACTACACGGAAACTGCTTCATTAGACATGAATAGACTGGGAGTGCACTGAAACCTGCTGTAAGTAGTTGATAACACGTGTATACGTAAAAATATCCTTTTTTTTAACATAATCCCTTTTAGAACGAGATGACGATTAACACATTTAATAAACATTTGGGAAATTGAAATTTAGTTCTTAGCACACATGCAAATATACATTTAATGGAAATGAATGGATTCACATACAGTACTAACAACAGCATTTAGTTATAAGAAACTGTGCATAAACATTTTCTCAGATAGACACAAACATCCTGATCGATCCAGGTCGGTGTCTGAGGCATGTGGCTACCTTCTAGCTGCTCTTCAGTGCTCAGTCCTATCTCCTGCTGGTACTGAAGTGGCCATTAAGGCACTCAAACTGGGGCTGAGAGCCCCACGAGCTTGCAGGAGGGCATGAGGATGTAACAAGAATGCATTAAGCAGTAGGGAAACACCCGTCTCTCATCAAATAACCAGCCTGCCTGCCCACCTACCTAACAGCCTGTCTGCCAGCCACCACACACTCACATTTTGCTGGAAGTCTCTCATTCATTCATGCTCATATCTCCCCATGTACAGTCGCAGCTGGCTATCCAGGTGGCCATTTAACAATGAGCACAAACATGTGACTGTGAGCACTGCTGTGTTTTAAGTCTTCGCAGACATGCTGAATTACAAATATCCCTCTTTGTTACTCGTTTAACCTTTACTCCCATGTAGTTGCATGTAACATACTTACGTCTTTGGCACTGTGAGCCATGGTAGCCCGGTGGACACGCACATTTGCCTGTCACAGGATCGCACGCTTGCAGCACCTTACAAACACAGGTGTGTGCGCAATTCACTCCAAAAAACCCAGATGGGCACGCTGGGAGGAACACAAGACAGAGGATTTAGGTTGGTTAAAAAGGTGTTTTATCTGGATTCATTCAGTCTTCTATGTGACCAGGGGAGTTTGAAAAAGATCTACATTTCATAATGTCAACGGGACTTCTAGTAACCTTATAACCAAGTTTTCTTTTCTTTATTTCGAGTGAGGGTTTGCATACTGTGTTGACAGGAGTGGCCGTAGTATCCTGCAGTACAGCTGCAGCTGCCAGTGAAGCGGTCGCAGGTCCCATTGTTGAGGCATGGACAGTCTTGTGCACAATCAAGCCCATATTTTCCCTGTGGACAGGCTACACACACAGACACACACAATGGGTTGATAACACTAGAAAGAAATGTGACATATAAGCCTGAGTGATGATTATTGGAGTAAAAAAGTAAAAAAATGTGTGCATCAAACATTAAACACTGAAAACATTAAAACTGGGGAAAATGTCTTCTTCATAAATGCAGACTGAAGTCCATCATGTAGCTAATAATGGGGAAACTACTGCAATATAAAGTTTGTTGTTGGCTTTTAATTTGAAATGACCACAATCAAATTCTGCTGAGTTTAGGATTTTTTTTATTGTGGAATATCTGGAGTACCTGTCTCACAGCGGGGTCCAGTCCAGCCGAGGCCGCACTTGCAGGACCCATCACTGGGGTCACACAAAGCCCCGTTCAGACAGCTGCAAGCGTTTCTGCACTGCATGCCATAGCGCCCCCTGGGACACACTGGAGAAACAATTTTCAGGAAACATCATAATACACTAGAACTCTTCTGTTCAGCAAAAGCACTAGTGGTTGCACCAAACATAAAACACACACAGTGCACAGCTCGCGCTTTCCCTTGTCTCTTTCACACACGCGCGCACGCACACACACACAAACGCGACTGCACTAACCACGCTCGTGTTTATTTAAGCAACAGTTTCTAAAGAGATGGCAAAGTAGCCTAATTTGGCGCTGATATAAAAGAATAATCATGTTTCTCTGGGTAATTTAGATTGGGAAAACAATAAGCAAGCCGTCTTTGATTCCCCTGTTTATTTATTTGCTTCCTTGCCAAATCCAGCGACACGGAACACAGAGAATGAGCCACTTTAGGTTTATGTAAACATTCAACAAGAGGAACTTAAGAGGTGGTATGTCCAAGTACATGCAGGAGGCTGAAGACGAGAACATTTAGTGCAGGCAGCGCTGGAAATTCCCTGTTTGCAATCCAGCTGAATTGCTGATAAAAGGAGAGATTAAGAAAACTCAGCTCTGCCTCTGTTTAGTGGGAATAAAAGCCCTGTGATCATCGCAGCGCTTACACTGAGGAAATGGAGAATTTGTAACTTAAATACACAGGGAAAATGTTGAAAACTACACCCTCATTTTAGTGGTTGTTTCTCATTTCTAGTTAAGTGTCCTGTTTCTAAAGAACTCATTAGAGCCAGTGGTTCCTAATGATGCATGGCAGTCTCAGTGGTGACTCTCTGTAAACTCGAGAGGATTGTAAAAGAAAAATGTCTAAATATAAAGCCTGTTTGATATGTGTGATATGGTTCTGCTTAAAGTTGAACAGCGAGGTGACACTTTAAAGCTGCTGCAAAATGTTAAATGTGCCAGTATGTATCCTGTTTAGAGTCAGTCTTGAAACTACTCTTGTAGTTCTTTGAATATCATTCTCTGATGTGCAGCACTGTTCTTGCCACTTTGCATCTAAAATTCTGCAAATATATAATTTTGCACTAATATACTGCAAATAAACATCCTCGGTTTAACGTTACCTTGCTCGCAGGACAATCCCATCCTACCAGGGCCACAGATACACCTCCCGGTTACTGGGTGACACTGTCCTCCTTCCCCACACGTGCACATCTTAGCACAGTCTTTCCCATAGTATCCACTTGGACAACCTGCATGAATAGATATGCTTTCATCCATATGAAAGAACAAATTAAAAACTATGCATGTATTAATTTTACAGGCATCTGCATTACTTCAGTTGATGTCGACCAGAATTTTGTAACGCAACATAAAGAATGGTTGTATCAAAAAAAAGTCTCTAAATCAATCCAGTTAGATTCAATTTTATTTATATAGGACTGAATCAAAACAACATTGACCTCAAGGCATTTTATATTGTAAGATAAAGACCCTACAATAATGCAGAGAAAATCAAGGTTTGTCACTTGGTGACAGTGGGAAGGAAAAACTCCCTTGTAGCAGGAAACTCCCCCAGTAGAACAAGGCTCAGGTAGGGCAGCCATCTGCCGCAACTGGTTGGGAGTGAGGGGAAGGTGACAGGGTAAAAGAAAGACTGTGACTCTAATCAAGCTATAAGTATAAGTAGGCAGAAATATGACTCGCAAATATGACTTTTATTAGAGGACAAGGACATTCAAGCTTTCTTGACTTACTTGAGCTGCAGTCGCTGCCTATGAAGCCAGGAGGACAGTAGCAGGAACCAGTCCTGAAGTCACAGCGACCACCATTGATGCAGCTGCACCTGGACTTGCAGTTCGGCCCAAAAGTCCCCGCTCTACATCCTACAGAAAAACCAGACACACAAAACTATTACTAGCTTAAATTAAACATATCATTGAGTCATGCAAATCTAAAGTGTAGCCAAATATGTACTCCGCAGCAATAGTTATTTCATTAGACTTCCTGTTTTATTAAAAACTAAATAAATAAATGGATAATAGCAGGTGGGTCTTATTAGCCAGTGGTTGCAACAGAAGATTAACAGTATACTTACTTAGCCCACATCGCGGCCCATAATAACCGGGCAAGCAGCTACATTTCCCCGTCACCGGATGGCACTGCTCTTGGTCTCCTGAACACTGGCACAGCTTGGTGCAGTTTTGTCCGAACACTCCAGCAGGGCAGGCTAAAATGATCAAACCGGCAGCACATCACGCACATTAGCACAACAGAAGAATGTAAGAAGCAATTTTTGGGATCATTTACCTTCTTTGTTCAAAGGTGAATGATAAATCTTCGATGCACAGGTCAGCTGAACAACTAACCTCTCATGCCTGGATCAAAGACAGTGGTATTGTATTATGCTTATAATTTAATATCTTTATAATATATATATGTTTGTGTGTAAATATATATTCTGATTTTTTGTTTGTCTGAAGCTCTCCAAGCGTCAAATGGAGCACAGAGATTGAGCTGGGTTGAGTCGGCTGTGTTCTTACCAATGGAAATACTGATACTGATTTAGGAATGAGTGCTGCCTGAAGAAGAGTGCGCAGCAGGTTGTGAATCAGTGTAAAAAGACCTAAAATGAACTTTGTGCTGGGGTGCTTACAGGTAGCTGTGTCGGGTATTTGCCTTCTGACCTGAACCTACCATTGGTAATATCTAAAGACGTTTGGGGCTGCAGTGCAGTTTAAAAGCATGTTAATTAGTAAGCTTTCAAAAATCCTATTGTTAATTTATAGCCTAAAACGTGTGTGTTAATTAAAGCTTTGTTAAAAGAAGATACATATTTCTGGATATAAATAAAATAAATAAAAATGAAAAGGAATGAGCCTCAAATGCAGTCTTAATTTTTCATTGTTATCCCTGATGGGCATTGCACACCCGAAAAGAAACATTGTGCAGATATCCATAGTGCTCGTGATACAGCAGCAGATAAGGCCTTTATGCACACATTCAATAGTATGTGGGAACAAAGACACATGCCGTTTCCCTTTCCTTCCTCAGATTATCCTGCGAACATACTGGGACATTCAGTATTGACTGCTAATGACACCAAAACTCGCAGCAACTTTCCCTGGTGCCCAAACCCAGGCAAACACAGAGGGACATTCTTTCACACACCCTGTCTGCATACATACGTATGCGCTCATCACAATAATGAATGAAGTCCCCAGACAATCAGTCATAGGGAACAAGATGAATCTGTGAACCGAGCATGTTTTCGGGTGAGACCGCAGCACTAAGCTACTCAGTCAGGCAGCAGCAGGCAGCGTGGGGGACAGATAAGAAAGGACTCCAGACTAAAGAGGCAATTACGGTGCTGTCATTATGCATGTCTGCCTTCCAAAAGCCCTTATCCGCCGCCGAGGAGACAAAAACAATGCCTTCTGTTTTACTTGGCAACCGGTGTGTAACATTTATCAGATGTCTGGGGAGTGTGTGAGGAGAGGAACGGAGCTGAGGCCGTAAGGAAGGGGAGGAGGGTGGGTGAGTAGAAGGCGCGGTGAAGGGCTGAGGAGGGACGCTGCTTATATACACTCCTTAAGGGTACGGTTTGAATAATGAAACATTCTCACAAGCACACAATTGGTTTGTTTCAAGGCGACAGTCTTTTTATCAACAAGGTAGCTAAATGGCCTCAAATGTAAGCCATGTAGGTATACTCTCCTGACTACCTGTTACAGGTAAAGGACATTAGTGAAAGTCTGTGGATATTTAAGATCTAAAAATTGAGCAAGCAAGCCACTAATCACCTCATGATTAGAATTCATTCAGACAGGTTTTGTTTTCCTTCTTACTTTTCTCGCAGCCAGCCCCTGTGAGTCCAGCTGGGCAGCCACAGCTCCCCGTCTCATGGTGACAGGACACTCCAGCCTGGCACTGACACCGCTGGGCACAGGAAGCACCGTAGAACCCCGGGAGGCAGGCTGTCAGTCAATACACACATCACACACACAGTCACTTCACTCTTATGTTCTTTAGTGCCAGTTTCATTCAGCCGCAATTTCCTCAGTCCTGTACGCACTCACATTTGTCACACCTGGCTCCTCTCCAGCCTGGCACGCACTCACAGCGGCCTGTCACATGGTGGCAACTCGAACTATGGGCACAGTCACACCTCTGCTCACAACCCTCCCCGAAGAATCCCTTAGAACAGGCTTCAGACAAAAAACACAAGCGCTTGCGGTTAGCATGCAACATCGCAGCCAAGGATGCACTTTTAGAAGATGTTTACCTTTTATATGCTTGGAAGGCTAACTGCACAAACTGTTTTGACATACCATGTTATAAGCTATCGGCTTCTTTTCCTGGAGTAAACAAACCTTTCTGCTGCTGATATCCAAATGTTAGCAAATGGAGCACAGGGGCATGCCTGTCTCTCATGATGTTGAGAGACAGGCTACAATTTTATGTGTCTTTGAAAAAAAACCCCGCATCAGCAGGTACTAGATTATGATAAAACAACTATGCTGTAAGTATAGGAAATCACCTGACTGGCAGAGGTCTCCTGTCCAACCATGGAGACACACACATTTTCCTGTCACTCTGTCGCATCTCCCTCCATTCATACAGGGGCAGACCTCGGTGCAGTTCTTTCCATAACGTCCTTCTTCACACTCTGGGACAGATGGAAAGGAAGGTTAAGAGAAAAGTTACATTCAAGTAATAATTTATCACACAAATACAACATGGCTTTTCCAAGGCACCAAATTATGAAGACAGGGACAGAAAGACAAAATATTTAATCAAGAAAAAAAGTTTTGTTTCTCTTAGCTTCCCTACAATGTGCATTCACTATCCCCCTATTACATACACCTTTTGAGCAGTGAGTTGGACTTTCCGGTTGCCTACAGAACTGCCTGTTTCACCACATAGATTCAATAAGTTGCTGGAAACATTCCTCAGAGATTGTGATCCACACTGACATGACACAGTTGCTGCAGATTTGTCAGCTGCACATCCATGATGTCAATGTCCCGTTCCACATCCCAAAGGTACTCTGTTGGATTGAGATCCAGTGACTGGGGAGGTCATTTGAGTACAGTGAACTCACTGTCATGTTCAAGAAACCAGTTTGAGATGATGGAGTTTTGTGATATGGCACTTTCTCCTGCTGTGGAAGAAGACATCAGAAAGTACACAAACTGGTCACAAAGGGAATGAAAGCATTGAAGGCTGTGGTGTTTAAACAATGCTCAGTTGGTACGAAGGGACCAATAAAGTATCCCAACAACACCAGCCTGAACTGCTGATACAAGGCGATACAATGTCCTATTTGAATGTTGCAGCAGAAATCAAGGCCCATCATAGTTTTTCAAATATTCAGTTTCTAATTCTGGTTAACCTTAGTGAACTGTAACTTCAGTTTACTGTTTTGTAGCTTGTCACACCTGGCGCCCAGTAGCAGAAGACCTGGTGTGCTCTTCTGCTACTGGGCGATCGTGGCTCAAGAGTTGGCAGTTCGTCTTGTAATCGGAAGGTTGCCGGTTCGAGCTGGCTCGGACAGTCTCGGTCGTTGTGTCCTTGGGCAAGACACCCTATTGGTGATGACCAGAGGGGCCGATGGTGCGACCTGGCAGCCTTGCTTCTGTCAGTCTGCTCCAGGGCAGCTGTGGCTACAACTGTAGCTTGCCTCCACCAGTGTGTGAGAGTGAATGAATAGTGGAATTGTAAAGTGCTTTGAGGGCCCCGAAAAGCACTGTATAAATGCAATCCATTATTATTACTGGAGTGCATCTGCTTCAAGGTTTGATGTGTTGTTTGTTCAGAGATGCTCTCCTGCCTTCCTTGGTTATAATGAGTGGTTACTTGAGTTAATGTTGCCTTCCTGTCAGCTTGAAGTGGTCTGGCCCTTCTCCTCTGACCTTTAAAATCAGCAAGACATTTTCTCCCAGACAACTGCCTCTCATTGGATATTGTCTCTTTTTCTTGCCTTTCTCTGTAAACAATAGAGATGGTTGTGTGGGAAAATCCCAGCAGATCAGGAGATTCTGAAATTCTCAAACCAGCCCATCTGGCACCCACAACCACGTTTAACGCTGCTTAAACCTTTCATCTCCATTCTGATGCTCAGTTTGAACTTTAGCAGGTGGTCTTCACCATGTCTACATCCTTAAATGGAATGAGTTACTGCCATGTGATTGGCTGATTAGATATTTGCAATAACTGGCAGCTGAAAAGTTGTAAAAAACACAGTTTAATCCGTAGTACTGTCAGACTCACCCAGTTCACAAGCTGCTCCAGTCCATCCCAGTGGGCAGGAGCACCGGCCACTGATCCTGTTACAAGTCCCTCCATTTTGACACAGACATTGACTTGAACAGTGCCCTCCATATCGTCCTGCAGGACAGGCTGAATACACACAACATAGTATAAGCATTTGAGTTTTGACTGCAAACGTTCTATTATATTTTTCTAGCCTTTCTTATATCATGAGTTCATTTCTGCAAGTGCAGTAACTGCGCCAAGAGATTCCCGAGATAGATAACATGACTAACGTCGGTTTTCAGAGTCTGCTGACTGATATTTACACTGCCAAAAAGTTCTACAACACAGCACAGTGGTTTGAAAAATAGACTTCTTTGACATTACGGTCATCATGCTCAGTAATTAGCAGTTTAACTGATGAGCCACTCACGCAGTTGGCACCTATCTCCGGTCCACCCAGCTGTGCAGCTGCATCTCCCAGTCACATGGTTACACTGGCCTCCGTTCTGACACTCACAGGTCTGACTGCATTGCTCTCCAAACTGACCCTCTGGGCATTCTGCCACACACATGCAGGCACACACACACATTCAATAATATTCAAGTTGCATTCCTAGAAAACAGACGTGAGAGCTA
Organism: Copadichromis virginalis; assembly: GCF_057382275.1. Taxonomy (NCBI): domain Eukaryota; kingdom Metazoa; phylum Chordata; class Actinopteri; order Cichliformes; family Cichlidae; genus Copadichromis; species Copadichromis virginalis. The sequence continues at coordinate 15,650,958 of NC_140631.1, read as the reverse complement.
ATTGGTCATTTGAGACATTATGGTTTTTAGCACCCATATTGTAAACGCAGTAATAATCAAAGTCCAAGATGGCATTTGGGGTTTAAGAAAGAGGAAAATGCAATAATGACAGAGGTGCATGATTAAGTCATGCTCGTGGCTTTCTGCTCACTCTGGTTCTGGTAGTTAGAACCACAAAATGGCTGTGGGCGAGAGGAAAGTCTTGAATAAGACTGCAGAATGACAGACTAAGGACTTTAGTGGGTATTTCACTGGCTTCATTAAAACAATGGCATGAAATCCTCAAGAAACTTCAGCCTGAGAACACTGGTTAGCTGCTAAAGTCTCTTCCAAGTTGAGCTCTCCCTTTCCTAATGTTGATCGCTATATACATGTGGGTGCATTTATCCAGAATAGACTTCAATTAAACCATGTATGCCAGAGGGCACTCTTGCGCTCCCTCCTTTCTCCACCCTTACCCATCCCTAAAAAAGTCATTGGCAATGTCTCATTATAGAGATAATTGTTCACAAACACTTCATAGCTGAGTTTAAGGAGAGGATGTCGTGATGGGCTGCAGTGAGGGCCTCCCTCACACCCTGTTTTAATGATGTGGCTTCCATTACCCAGAATGCAGTGTGGTCCTGCCCAGCCGGCGGTGCACAGGCAGGCTCCTGTGATGTGGTGGCAACGGGCACCGTTCCTGCACTCGCACATCTGGCCACAGTCAAGACTGTAAAAGCCGTCCGGGCACACTGTGGGCCGAGATAAAACATCCGACTGGTTAGAACTGGCAGCTTCAGAAAAAAGAGGAGAGGAGAAGGTTTAGATGCCAATATTTTTTTATTTAGTTCTTTTTTTTTCCTTTCCCACTCTCACTCTGTTCCCCTTCTTCCTACTTTCTCTCTCTGTCCTACTGAAAATACCAATATCAAATTGCAGTACCACACTGCGGCTGTTGCAAAGCGTCTGCGTTCGTTAAGTGAGCTCATGTCCCACATGTGTGGTGGATCTGGGCCACATCAAAAGTTTATGGCGGCTCGGAGGCCGTTCCCTCTGGGAGGGGGGGGGGGTTAGAGAGGGCACAAAGAGCCGGTAAATAGAGCACCTGCTGAGTCCACAGGCCCCACCAACACTCGACAAAACAAAGCCTGGTGTTACTGTACCCACACACATACACACACACGACAGTGCTGCTGCAGATGCAAGGCGATGCCAGTTTAAGGTCTGTTTCCCATTCTCAAGGAAAGTTAGAGAAATCGCTCGAGTGTGTGTGTATAGTCAAGTGACACTCACAGAGTTTGGTAAACACAGTGCCTCCCCATCCAGAGGAACCTAGCCAGAGGTTGCGGGATGAATGAGCCTTTCCACTGCTTGGATGTAAATATTATCTGTAAGCATGACTTCACTAGAGCAGGAAAGAATGACTCTGTTTATTCACGGCCTATATTTTTGATCGGTCAATTTGTCACCGTGGAGATCACAGGCAAACTCGGATGATAGTCGTATCCTGCAAAACAAAAACTTCACCCACACGGGTCTTTATTTATGGGAACGCTGCTATTTCCCTGCCAAAGCATGGACTGACTGACATTTCTCTCTTCGAGTACCCTCTTCTGTTTCCTGTTGCAGCAGTGTGCGAGAAATGGTTTGCATAGAGTCTGTCCAAATTATCTCAGCAGCTCTTTCATTCCGTTTATATACTACTTCTTCTGTGAATAAGGAAAGCAGAGCACAACATGACCAAAGGAAGCCACAAATTGGCAAAAATGTGTAACTTGGTGGTTTCATGTATTATAAATGCCGCATTAGTCAGGGTGTTCCCCTACGGTTAATGCATCATACCCTCCTGCTCTCGCTCAAATTGATGACGGTGTCCACTCCTCCTTTTTTTCTGCCTCAAGGCCTCAAATTGGGAAAAAAGTATCTTTGCTGCTCAGCAGTTTCTGGCATGGCCGTCGTTGTGTTCCCACGCTGACAGCATGACGTCTTTGACTCTCTCTGTAGTGGTTAGGCTGTGATGTTATTAAAGCTAGCCCACTGAGGATGCTGTCATTTTAATGCAGCTGTAGATTAACTCTGTGGTAGCAAAATCGTCGGTTTATTGTCTGCTGTTTATTATTATCATAGCGTTTGCTGACACCATGGCAACAAGCTGGCATTGCTTGTCCTGCAGGAAAAAATGCCTTAGTGCCATTACTTTGATATATCGTGAGCACCTCAACACATCTCTGCTGCTAAAATATAAACAGAAAGCATCTCAGATGAGTCATGTTCCCTTTTAATAAGAGGAACAATAAGCCCATCAACAGATGTAGCAATTACTCTCCTTTTCAGCGGACAAAGTTTACAGCAGCGCGCGCACTTTATTTTAAGTCTTTAGGCAGTTGCACAATTTTGAATGACAAACTTTGTATTTGTATACACCAGTAGGGGGCGACTGGTTTCCATATTAACCACAGAGCTGCAATCTGTCATTTGATATGAGCCCAGTGTCTGCTAGTGTTTGTAAATGCAGAGTCTTCCCTCTGAGTCTTTGTTTATAGGTAGGAACACAGGATTCGGTCCACCATCACACACAAACTCACACACATACTGTGTGCCATCATTGAAAGACTCCATCTCGAGACTAAATGAGCTCTTTAAGACAGAAGGATTATTTCCAGATCCCCGGTTGTGTAAGAGCCACTGCTGTCAGCCCATAAAGCAGGTCCAGGGACCACACAGCCAGGGAGAGCAGACCACAGAAATAGAGCGGATAGAGAGAACTCAGAATAGAACTTCCTGGTTCTATTCAGGGTCTGCGTACACTGAAAGAGGTCAATGCTGCAACAACAAAACGGCCCGGTTTCTTCAACAAGAACACGGATGTTCAATGCTCCTCAGACCACAGTTCTTTTTTACTGCAACAAAATGAACTCTGTTTTGTTTTTGTTTTTTTGATGCAGACATCAAAGCTGCGGACCAGAAGCGCGGCATGATCGGCTTTAATTGAAGAAGCTGTGTGCTGGATGCATGTCAGGCCTCTTTCCTCCAATAATACTTGATGGGAATGCTTAGCATCAACCTCAGTACCACAAGAATGCTGAACACAACAAGGCCTTTGGCCTTATCAAGCTATCTGAATCTTGTGGAGCCAACTACTTTTGTGAATAACAAGATCTAAGTTCTAATGAGAAGTCATTTTGTTCCCTTTAATTCTTTGAAACCGATCAAGTAAAGAGGTCTTTACGTTGTCAAGCCAAGGCCTGGCTTTTCCTGAAGGAAGAGGCTCATTAGAACACTGAGAAACTGGACACCTTTGTTTGAGGGGAATGGGCCTTCAGAAACTAAAATCTAGTCAGAGTGATAGCTCCATTTCCACAGCAACGTCCAATCAGACTGCAGCCATTAACCTGTTATGACTAGGGATGTGAAGCTCTCCTCTGGTGTGGCATGGCTGTGATTTACAATGCCCTGTGTACTAGGGAGGCGCTATGAATTTCTGGAACTAGTAGTACAGTCACAGTAAATCTTTTGCTTTGTAATAACAGGAGGCCACTTCAAGTCAAAACAACTCTATTACATCGTTAAAACTCTCAGACTGTCGTTAGGTCTTGTAGTTCAGGACAAATACAGGTGAATATTTGTTATGTGAAAGGTTTGCTATGGCAGGATGCTGATACAAATTATATCTTGGAATTCTGAAATGGTTCGCTCATGATATTATAAGGACAGCGGGACGAGTCGCGGGATTTGGCGGACGCTTCACTGAAGTTGGAGAAAAGATTGAAGAATGTCCTGCAACACCCTCTAGTGATGAAAAATAAAAATGTCAGCAGGAATGGAGCGGAGCGTTCAGTGTGGACCGTTTTAAAGACGCAAAGTGTTAATGCCATAATCTTACATCAAACTAGAATCAGGAATTACATTTTGCAAAACATTTACATTTGTGATAAAAAAAAATGATGGGCCAAACTATATTGGTAGTGATTTGGGGCTTTTTAAAATAATTTATTAATGGTAAAAATAACTGACTGCAACTTCCTCTTGCTCAAGCTAATATATGCTGATATTATGTCAAATAAAGCAAAGAAAAACATTAAATCCTCAAGAAAGAGAAAGTGATATATTCTCCACTTTGGCTTCAATTGCGTATCTAGAACATCAGTGATGTCATGAGCTCACCATGTGACCCATCACATGGTATTGCTTTGTGTATGTTTTTTGTTGAGACTGGTCAGCTATTATAAAAATAAAGAGAATTTGCAGACAGTCATACATGGGACACACAAATCTGGTTTCACTAAAGAAGTGATTCTTGTGAAAACTAAAAAGTTCCCATAAAACTTGACCTTGAGCATGATTTAGGCAAAAACTCAGTAGGTGATCATTGTGTGCAAGGTTCACTAAATTCTGACGAATCGTGCAATGTAGTGCATAGATGGATGGATAGATGCATCATAATCTCATAAACACAACAGTCCACCGGAGGCATCAGTTGAAAACAAGAACAAAATCAAAGGAGTGTGTTTATCCATGATTTGATCAGTTCAAGTTTGCAGGGAAACATTTAAATTACTTTGCTTAGCTAAAGAGGATCGACATGGCATTCTATTAAAATGAGACATCCGCTTATGACGGGACTGCCACAGACATATTTTGGAGTCAATAGTGAATAATGTTGCATGGTTATCCAGAGTACCGGAATTGCAAAGGCTTTCATTTCTTCTCAGGGATGGACTAAGTTTTGTTCACATGCAGCTGCAAGCGAGGGAGGCAGAAGGACATGGCGGATCTCAAAACGTGGATTACTTCTGGAATTAGGTTTAAGAAAAAAAAAAGATCCTAAGGGTTTATTCTTGAAGTGAGAAGGAACCAAAATCACTGTTAATAGCTTAAAGTACATATAAAGATACAATTATAGCCACATTTGTGTCTAATAATGCAATTAAAAGTTCCTTAAATCAAACTTTCACTCTAAAGCCAGTATACCAAAAAAAGTTGTACAAGTGATTTAATAACATTTTTGAGATTTTTATGGCTGTAGCAAGGTTGGGGCTACATAAAACAGGCATATTAGGAACACAATATATATTTATGTAAAGACATAAGATTAGAAATAACATCAGAGACAACACATGGCTTACTTTTCTCACAGAAGGTGCCCGTATACCCAGGAGAGCATGTACAGGCTCCGCTCACATGGTCACAGAGGGCTCCATTCTCACACTGGCACAGCTGGGCACAGCCCCGACCATAAGTGCCATTCATACACTCTGTGAATTGGAGCATGCACATTACACAGTCTCTTGACTGTCCAACTAAAAAAAATGCCAATCCAAAAAAAAACCCAGAAGACTCCCCACATGTGTCTCCATCTATCATTTTAAACAGAGATTTATATAACATGTAAAATCTAAAGTTATACAGTATCAGGATCAAATAAAACATTTAAACTGTATTGTGCTTGTTAAACATAAAATCAAAAAAATACTGACTGTGGTGCTGTAACTGAAATGGCCCCAAGGTGGCAGCATTTAGTAAAATATACAAAATGATACAAAATGATTTAGTAGCTAAGGCAATAACTTACTCTTTTCACATCGGTCTCCTGTGTAGCCGGCCTCACATGCACACTGACCACTGACTGGGTCACAGCCCAGAGACTGTTCGTGGCACTGACAAGAACTGGTGCACCCTTGTCCCCAGAAACCAGGATCACATACTGCAAACATTACAGTGAAGGGTGAGTTATTTTCTCTGCTACTCTGTCAGATTCTCTTATTTTTGTCTCATTTGTTTACATTCTCACATGTTGCACAATCGTGGCCTCTTTTTCCAGGAGGGCAAATGCATTTCCCAGTCTGTGGGTCACAACTGGCATCAGGGTGGCAAGAGCAAGGTGTTAGACAGCCTGGTCCATGGTACCCAGCAGGACACTCTACACAACACAGGTGATTAATCAGAAAACTGATTCTGTCATGAACTTTCTATAATTAAATATAATTAAAGTGTTCAAGCAAGTCGAGGAGATTACAGTAATTTCAAAATCCAAGTGTGACATCATCATTTTTTGTTTTTGTTTTTTAAAATTTGAGGTTGAATAAGTAAAAAAAAAAGTTGTATGCCTCATTAAATATATTATCATCAGCATTAAGGTCAGCTACAGCTTACACATTTGGTTTATTAAATGATTTTTTTTTTTGTTTTAATCTCAGAAATTTCATGCAAACTCACTGTTTTGGCAGAGCTGTCCCATGAATCCTGGCTCACACTCACATGTACCGGTCTGCTTGTTGCACGAGCCTCTGTTCTGACACTCAGGACAAGAAGACTGGCACTTTGACCCCCAGAATCCATCAGGGCAGTCTGGGAAACAGCAAGTACCTTTCACTTTGATAGAGCAGTACGCAGTATTTATGTTTTTAACTTCTCAGATTTAATACACATTCAAATATTGTAGAAATTGTAGTAAAGTGCAGTTTTGAGCCATCCACGATTTTTTTTAATATTTTGCTTTCAGACTTTTTTGTCATTTTTTTAAAGTCATCCTGAGCAAAAGTGCTCAAGACTTTTTGTAGGTCTCTCAAAGTTTTTCTTTGGTCATTGACTGCTTTTTAGCTCATTGTCAGTCCAGTCCTGAGATAAACCAGTTTACACAAAATGCCAAAGACAACACAGTTTGAAAGGAATACAAAAGGTATTTTTACACCAACAGAGGTAACTCCAAGAATCTGAAACCTTTCCCATATCGTCATGGTGAGCAGAAGAAGTGGGAGTCCTAAAATGATACTTCAGAGCAGTAATTGAAAGTTGTCCTTAAGAAACAGGAAAAAAATCCAACAACCATCTGACACAGGACCCCAAAGATCCATCTGACTCTTCAGATGAACAAGCTACTGATCACTGAAGCCTCATCAAAAATGGTGTCAGTGTGAGGACGGCAGTCAAGAAATCATTCTTATGGAAGAAAAAAACAGGGAGAAAAAAGGCTGAGTTATGCCAAACTACACAAGACCCACACTGAAAATCAGTGGCAACAGGTCAGGAATAATGAATCCAAATTTGACATTTTTGGTCCAAATTATTGTTTATATGTACGAGGGAGGTCGGGGATCTTGTAAAAAGTGATGGAGTTATGAAAACATGAGATTTTGATCCACTATGGAAGATCATCTGAAAAGTACAATCATACAACGATTCCAAACACACTGGTAAATCAATAAAAAATATACCTATATGGAAAAATAACACAATGGATCACTATCAGTTATGGACTGGCCTCCGCAGAGCCCAGACCTCTACATTACTGAAGCAGTGTGGGATCATCTTGACAGAGAACAGAACAAAAGTCAGCCAACAGCTTTGAATGTCCTTCAAGAAGCCTGGAGAACTATTCCTGAAGCCTGCTTAAAGAAACTAAAAGAAATATTGACTAAGGGAGTTAATGTTGTTTAAAGTTCGTCATTAAAGATATTGACTTACAAGTTTGTTAGGTGCAGTGATTTATTTAAAAATGTCCAAACATAACATGGAAACCCAGTATATAAGGCAAAAAATGTTTGTACAATTCTATTTGTGTTTTTCCCAGCAAATTAAAGGAAAAGAGGGATGGCTCAAAACCTTTGCACATTTCTGTAACTCTCTGAGAGGGGTAACAAATGTCCAGCCTGCAAACAAGAAAGATAATTGATTGTCTTCTTTCTATTATTATAGGACATTGCAATAATGAATACCTTCCTGGCACGAGTGTCCCATCTTTCCATCAGGACAGATGCATTGTCCAGTTATGGGATCACAAGGAGCTCCACTGCAATCACAGGTCAGAAGACAGTTCTCTCCATAGCTTCCAGCTTGGCAGGCTAGCAACACAAAATACACAACAGACATGATGTAACAGGAGAAAAAATAAAAGACTGGGTTACACAACAGTGAAAAAAATTATTAAGAGAGGCAGCTGGACAAGTGAAAATGTTGAAATCATAATCACTTGATGCTTATTTATTCAGCCTCTGCCAAAAGCTCCTGCTGTAATAACTGAATTAAATCGCCCCTGTCATGACCTGGCCTGCAACTTAAGCTATGGACAACCTAGAGAAAAACGAAAAAAAACTTTTATTTGGGTTGCAAACCCAGCACGCCTAGGCTTGGACTGTGCACTAGTCCTGACACATGGTAACTCTGTTATCTTAGTCCGCTCCCCAGAGACATAAAGTGATGTTTTTACCAGAGGCTCCTGAGCAATATTCAGCATCACGCTAGAGCACAGTACAGAGGGTTGAACTTTCCATCAACCAGCAGAGTAAACAGCCAGAGGGCACCCTGCTGTACAGGAACCCTACTTTCTAGTTGTGTAGTTTGCAACAACAAGAACACCTGCACTGACCAGGTGAATTCATAGATGCATTTCACCTACTACATCCACGTAATCAGTCAAAGCTATCAAATGATGAATAGAAGAAGGAGGCGAGGATAGAGGAGTAAAGAAAGATCTGTATGCTTTGCAGGAAATTAAAAATGTGACAAAGCTGAGCAAACACATAACAAAATGCGCTGCTTTGAAAAAGGCACACAGTTGCACAAGCAACAACTATGCAAACTATAAGCATGCGTGCTGACACGTGTCAGTATGCCGGCCCACGCAGTTCACAAATTCCCACACATTATTACACTGTGCGGTCTTTCACTATAAAAGCTGTGACCACATGAGTGCACTGTGGAATCGAGCTCTGTGGAGAACACTGCGTTTGCAGAGGTTAAAAGGAACGAGTGATATTATTAATGCGAGCCAAACATCTGAAAATAACTGCACTGCATACGTTAGACGTCAAAATAACTGAACATGCGCTCTTACATTGGCTTTTACAAAGTGCTTTAAATCATTTTTTTTTTTGCTTACCCAGTTGACAGTTATGTCCGTGAAGCCCTGCAGGACATTGCTGGCTGCACTCTCCAGTCTTGGGGTCACATGACCCTCCACCTGGACAGTCACATGGCTGCTCACAGCCGGGCCCGAAAAAGCCTGGATCGCATTCTACAATGAGACACGCAGATGCATAAAAGATTAAGATGGTGTGCAGTCTCTAACCAAATATCTTGGATACCTTCATCGAGTAGAAGCTTGACTGTTAAAGACCACCGACAACCTCCTAAACTCTTCTTCTTCTACACACTAATATACTAAAACTGTACTGCAAGGAAACAGCAAGACTCCCCTTTGTAGCTCACATTAGAGATGCATTACTGCAACTGGAAACATATTTGTTCATGTTTAGAACCTTTAAAACAGCTGAGAAAGTAATACGCCCTCGTCTCTGTTCAGCATTTGGCTTGAAAATGTAACCAAACACAAATCTTAACCACTTCATTCCTGTCAAGGAATAAACGTGCTTTTTATACCTTGTTCACATCGTGGGCCGTGATACGCAGCCTTGCAGAAACAGCTTCCCGTTTTGGGGTCACAGGCGGTGGAATGTTCTTGAACACAGTCGCACTCCTTGGAACAGCCCGCTCCGTGCGTCCACCTGGGACAAGCTGAGAGGTTTTAAAAACAGACAGAAAAAGGCTGATAGTATGGAAGTAGAAGGTTAGATGATCCTCTTGTGTTTGAGTAATACTACGCAAAATCCGTTCATTAGACACTTATATAACTGTAGCTGCAGAAATGCTGCACTAAACCAACTTCACCTTCTGTTGTCTAAAGTTTAGCTGGTCACAATTTCATGGAAAAAAGGAAAATATATTGAAATTAAACATTCTTTGCTATCGAAATGCACTTAAAAATGAGCCAAACAAACACACCCAGTCACCATGTTATGACAACGATAGATTTCTGCTGGCTGAAGTCATGTGACTGCTGCCTCCTGTTTCTCCTGATTTATTGAACTTTGACTCCTCTGACTGTTTTTGCAAGTACTTTAATTTCTGCTTGTATATAAACGCATTTAATAAGCAGATTTAAGTTTTGTCCATGACCTTTAAGTCTGACAATTGTTACATCCCTGTGGGTGAATCTTGCCAAAACTGTCCCCGCACAGCAACAAAAGCTGAGCTGCACTCCACCCTGTCCCTCTCGATATTGGCTTTATGTTAGGTGCAGCTGCAGGCTCCAGTTACACCCTCTCCACCCTCTCTAATGTCCCGCTGCAGGATGAAGCAGACAGCTGTGAGAATCTGATAATATGCCTTGTGCACATTCTTCCATCATTTAGTTGGGTCTAAGAAGAGCGAGCAGCTTCCACACTGAGAAATTAAGAGTAAAACTGCTGTCGCCATGTCCTTCCGGAGGCTTTGGAGCACCCCGAAAGCAATGGGGGACGTCAACATGGTGACAGAGGAGCTGAAGAATCTTTATTACAAGCGGCTGCTGCCAGTAGAAAAATACTATTCTTTCCATCACTTTCACTCACCAAGCTATGAGGACGCAGACTTTGACAACAAACCGATGGTGCTGGTGATGGGTCAGTACTCAACAGGAAAGACTACTTTTATCAGGTAAGCTCAGGACTTGGATCATTAAAAAGAAAAAGGGGAAAAAAGGATCTGCATGCATTAACTTGCCATGTTTTAAACAAAGGGAGATAACAGTGCTGGTTTGCACCATGTGTGTCTCAAGGTATCTCATAGAGCAAGATTTTCTTGGTAGCAGAGTTGGGCCAGAGCCAACCACTGACTGCTTCACTGCCCTCATGTATGGAGAAGTCGAGGGAATCATCCCTGGGAATGCCCTCACGATGGACCCGAAAAAGCCCTTTCGCAACCTCGACCCTTTTGGAAATTCGTTTCTGAACAGGTGATGAGCGTTCACAGAGGAGAATTCCTGTTTGTATAATGTACTGATAGGATTATGCTTTGCCATTATTCCTATAAATGAATCAAGTAATCCTGAAATGCATCACATTTACAGGTTTCAGTGTGTTCAGATGCCAAATCAGATCCTTGAGAGTATCAGCATAATTGACACGCCAGGCATCTTGACTGCTGCTAAAAGAAAACTGAGCCGAGGTGAGGCTGAATGTCTTCTAATTTCCCTTTTAGTGCCAGAGGAAATTAACAAGCCTTTGCTTCTATTAATGTTGGACTGTGGGAGCAGAGTGATAAATGTAGTAGACCCAGTGAAGTAGGAACATTTCAGCCAGCAAAATTCAAACACTTGAAGGCAGAAGCAAAGCTGATGAAAGCAGTATGACTTTGGGCTGGCAGGAGATAAGCTGAGAGGAACTGAAAAGCCTTTGCTTCGTTTTATGGACACATTTTTCAGTGGGTGTAACCGAAATGGCTTGAAACCAGTGAGGACCTCTGGGATGTGTAAAACGTTCCTCGATGGCTTGAGGCTGTGAGGCTGTGTTACATACAGTCTTAATGAAACCCCTATGTTTCTGTTCCTTCTCCCCAGGCTATGACTTCGCAGCAGTGCTGCGCTGGTTTGCAGAGCGTGTCGATCGGATCATCCTGCTGTTTGACGCGCATAAGCTGGAGTTTTCTGATGAGCTCACACGAGCATTCGAGGCCCTGTGCGGTTATGAGGACAAGTTGCGTGTGGTTCTCAACAAAGCTGACAGGGTGGACTCTCAGTATCTGATGAGAGTGTATGGCGCCCTCATGTGGTCACTGGGAAAAGTGTTTCGAACCCCTGAGATTTTACGGGTTTACATCGGATCCTTCTGGTCAGAGCCGAGGCAGATGTGCGACCACTACCAGCTGATAGAGTTGGAGGAGGAGGATTTGTTGGCCGATATAAGGAACCTGCCACGCAACGCTGCAGTACGCAAGCTGAATGACCTGGTGAAGAGAGCGCGCTTAGTGAGGGTCAGAAATCAGCCGTTATGATAAATTCCAACCGGTACTTTGCATATACAAATCCAGCTGCTGTGGTGACCTTTATGACTCCCTTGTGTTTCTTCACAGGCTCATGCACACATTATCAGCTATCTGAAGCAGGAGATGCCAACCATTTTTTGTAGAGAAAGCAAGAAGCATAATCTGATCTACCAGCTTCCCGTGATTTTTAGCAAGATTCAGCAGCAGCATCGTGTCCCAGCTGGCGATTTCCCCGACTGCACAAAGATGCAGGTCAACAAAACAACTTTTTTGATTATTGTTTAAATACCATATTTGTTAGATTTCATTCACTCTAATGTTCTGTGTTAGTCTCACATGCGATTGCACACATTTTCAGGCGAAACTTTTGGGGCAAGACTTCTCAAAGTTCAAGAAGCTAAAACCGAGCCTTATGGCCTCCTTGGATAAACTCCTCAGCACTGACATCGCCAAGCTGGTCCCCTACATCCAACAACAAGAACAGAGAAAGCGATCCCTCCACGGAGTGCTGGACGGGGAATTTTTGAGAACATTCAAGCCCGAGCATTACAGCAGAGACCCGTTCAAAGAACCTCCCATAGACGAGGGGAGCGAGCTAGATTTCGATGAGTGGGTAGTGGAGAAATACAAACCCAAATACGATGAGATTTTCTACAACCTCAATCCAACTGAGGGCAAACTTAGCGGAACCAAAGTCAAAGAGTGGATGACAAAGACTCTTCTGCCCAACTCTGTGCTCGCTCACATCTGGAGGCTGTCCGATGTAGACGGGGATGGCATGCTGGACGATGAGGAGTTTGCTTTGGCAGTCCACCTCATCGAGGAGAAAGTGGAGGGCCACTGGCTCCCCAGAGAGCTGCCTCCACACCTGGTGCCACCATCAAAACGGCCAAGTGAAGCAAGCGACGTGTCGGTGTGAACTTGTCATCCAAAGGAAACGGAAAGCTGAGAACGTGTATTCATTACAAGTAAAATTAATGCAGATTTTTTACAATGTTGGCAGTTTGAGTACTATGAAAACTGAAGTGTGTGTATGTGTGTGTGTGTGTGTGTGTGTGTGTGTGTGTGTGTGTGTGTGTGTGTGTGTGTGTGTGTGTGTGTGTGCATGCAAACCTGAAAACGTATTAACAGCTGACACAACCTAAAGCTTACTGTTATTGGTTATGAATGATTTGATTTTGAAGTATTATTCACACTTTTTTTGACAACTACGTTATTGTTGTCATCTTATAAGGAAACACAACAGCAAATATTATCAGTTGCATGGACAGTCTCTCTTCAGCTAATGCAGTAAAAGTTTCATATTCCCTGACTGTTAAGCTTTTCTTTAATATGTGACATTAAAAACATTGACATTGCTATCACCAATATTTTGAACTCTAACAATTCTCACTCACCCAGGTGGCAAAAACGCCCATATAATCCTGGAGGGCACAGGCAGCCTCCATAGAGACGATGGCAGTGCACACTGTTGGGACAGTTGCACTTTCTTCTGCAGTGCCTCCCAAAAAAACCCTTTGGGCAACCTGTGAGCAAGAATAATGCCAAATAAATTAGTCCCTGCTTAGATTCAAAAATACAACAGAGCCCACATGCCTCATTTGTGAGAAGACATCTTTAATAATGGTAATGACTCATTCAGCACACACTGAAGCAGAGTACAGGGCAGTGATTTCCAAACCCTGGGATATCAAGATGAATCTAGTTATTTATAAGATAATCACTCTGGTATGAAACAAGCTTTAATTTATGTTTTTTTTCCTTATCTTTCTAGCATAAATCTTTTTAATGACTCGTCAGTTTTAGAGGATAAAAGCATTCTGACAGATGTCTAATCACATAGTTAAATTCATGTGGAGGGGGTCGCAAGCAAACTAGACCCAGGTGGTTGCATGCGTCTGTAGGAATGCGTGTATACAAACCATCCTCGCAGAGCAAGCCTTGCACCCCAGGGGGGCACAAACACTTGCCAGTCACAGGGTCACAGGAGCCTCCATTCTGACAGCGACACAGGCTGTTGCAGGCCTGTCCGTAGCTCCCCTGTGGACAAGCTGAAGAGAAAGGAGATGAAGATTTTTTTTTGGCTCAAAAAAAGTTCAGTGTGGAAATCCAAAGATATATATATATATATATATATTTTTTTTTTTTTTAATTTGAAAATAAACACATCAAAAGCTAGAGTTTTGGTCTAGGCAGTAAACACTTTCAGCTTCCGTCCTCTCTTTCCTGGTGTTGTGGGTTTGCCTGACTTTCTTAATCTCACTGGCCTTGTTAGCAGTTCTGAGAAGAAACAGCTGGCTGTTTAAGACGTGCTCAAGTATTCTAATCCATCAAGTTAACTGCTGCTTAACTTCCATATCGCAGCTTCTTTACAACAGTTTTATATCGCAGGATGAAATTGTTTAAAATAGTGTAGCAACGGCAGCACCCTGTGGAACAGGATAAGAACAGGAAATAGTTCAGAATGAATGAATTAATATATAAATGAAGGGACAAGACGTATTTAGAGAAATCATAATAATATATGAAAAAGGCAGTGAACAGGTCAGTAGGCAAGGGTGTCGTTTTGTATTGAGGTACCCTCTTGACCAGGTTCTCCCTAGAAAAAAAGTTTGTAATCTCAAGGGACTTCCTGGTTAAATAAAATAAATACTTAAGGCATCCTGAGACAACATGTATAACAAAGAGAGCTAGTTTTAAACACCATAAATACTTGTAATGCTTCAACAGCAGTATTAAGAGTTGGCACACTGCTTCAGCGATATGATTCAAATATAATTCAATTATTTGAGATATGGGAAAGAGTAACCCAGTTAATTATATATTTTTTATATATATACAACTTCATACAATAAAAATGTTATATGTCACATTTTTTAAAGACCATACATGGCCCATATTTTTTTTCCTTATAGCCCCCTATGTTGTTGCCTACTGCACCATTCCCCATATCTTTGCCTCAGGCAGCAATATTCCTCATCTACTCCACCTGAAAATGCTGCCCAGGCCCATCACCTTCAGGGTGTGCATCTGAACACTGCCTCCCTCAGACTCTCGTTTCAGAATGCTTCTAATGGACTTATCACACGTGGCTCTCCTCCTCAGGTTCAGACCAAAAGACAGCCATTAATCACAGAGCTGGATGGGAACAATGAAGCTTTGCTTTGTAACCCAGTAGTGGACATCCTTGGCCTCGGGCTGTGCTCTTGCTGTGGGTCCTGGCCACAGTAGTAGCAGACAAATTGATTCCCCTGGCCCTCTTGTGTTCTGGAGCCCATAAACAACACAGCCTCCCACACAAGAGCCGTCAGGCTTTGATACATGACGCTGGATCGATGCACACAGGGAGCTATGTCATCTTTCTTTAACTAGACCATACTGCTAAAGGCAGTTCAAATAGCTCTGGGAAAACATGTGCCTTGTGATACAATCAAGGCTATGTGCATGCCCGTCTATGCTGTACTGTTCAATGTACAACTGAATCAGATATGTGATCTGGACATGACTCATTCGCTTTGGTCAATTTTCCCATACAAATAAATAAATAAATAAATAAATGTCTCCCCTTCATCCCTTTCTGTCTGAAAGTGAGATGAGGAGATGATCATGTGCCACTTAAAATAATGGTAAATATGGAGCCAGTTTCCCCTCTAAGGCTTTGTCATAATGTGTCATTTGTATACGAAATACTTTTATAAAGTCACAATTTTTTTTATTTTTTGTGCAAAATAAGCCAATGAGATATAGCCTAGTATTTACAAATCCCACCATATAGTTTTTATTACTTCTGGATGGAGCAAAGTCTTCATGCTAAGCTAACTTGCTACAGTACACTGATGACAGGTGGCACATGATTTATCCCGAAGGACAGTGTTTGTGTTATGATGGAAAGACGTCACTTCAGAACACTTTTAAAGATCCTCACTCTCGTTGCAGATGACCCCCGTCCAGCCAGGCAAACATTCGCATCGGTCTCTGTTTTCGTTGCACGCTCCATGCACGCAGTCTTCACAGCTTACACTGCAGTCCTCCCCAAATGAGTCATCTAGACACACTAAAAAAGGAAATTCCAAAGGAAATTCCTGAAGATCATCAACATTTAATAGGAAAACAAAAGGAGAGTAATAAAATAATATTGATCTGGTCAGGCACAAAGTGCAGACTCAGCACACATGCTTTGTTTTTCTTGTTTTGGGGTTTTGTTTTTTTACTGTACCTATGTGACTTTCCAGTCTGAGCTCTCCCCTGCGCTCTCTCAGGATCTCTAATACTTTTTCACTGTCACCACGGTGACTACCATCATCGTCGTCATCATCTTCGCTGCCGTAATGGGAGCGCAAGGCTGCCGTGTACTGCAGGAGCTGAGGAGCATTGCGGAACAGCAGGTCCGGTAATCTGCCAGCCTCGAGCTGCACTTCCTCATCTTCCTCTTCTTCATCTTCCTCTTCCAGCTCTCTGCCGTAAAGAGCTAAAGAAACCAAGTACAATGTTATATGTCAAGAAGAAATGCAGAGTGGTATTTGGAAAGCTGAAAATGTTACTCACACACGCAAGAGCGCCGGTCCTCATTCAAACGGAAGCCCTGTTGACAAAAGCACTCGTACGCTCCCACAGTGTTGATGCAGTATTGTTCACAGTCCGAGATCTCTGCCAGACACTCGTCAATGTCTAACAGAAGAAAATGCAAACATAGTGCAAGTATATAAAAAGATAGTGTAGCACTGCAAGATGACACAGATATGGATTTTTTTTTTCTACCCATCCAGAAGTTGCACTTGACTGTACATCGCTTTTTGAGTAAAATGTTCTTTTTTCCCCCCTTTTCTAGTAGGAACTGGCCTTAAAAGGATTAATTTTTCAGGACTCACTTGGTAAATACGCTTTTTAGAATTTGTGTCATACACAGCTTTGCCACAACACAGAAAACCTTAATAAGTACCAGACTAGATGATCTGCTAAGAGTCCAACCTTACCGTCACAGCTGCAACCGTCTGGATTTAGTCTGTAACCAGGCCAGCAGCTGCATTCATAGCCGCCTGGATAATTTTTACAGAAGTGGCTGCAGCAGGACTCCTCACTCACACACTCATTATTATCTGTGGAAAGTATTAAAGAGCTGGTATGAAGAGATCCTTCTGAAGGACTGAAGCACAGAGCCAAAACATTAAATAAAACAGGTGAAAACAAAATATATATATATATATATATATATATATATATATATATAGATACACACACACACACACACACACGTATAGAAGGTCTGACCTACACAGGTCTTCCTGTCTTGGTCAAGCTGGTAACCCTGGTTACAGGAGCAAAGAGGGCCATTGGTGGTATGCTCACAATGATGAGAGCAACCTCCGTTGTTCTTCTCGCAGCTGTTTACAATCTCCATCTCAATGCCTGGAGATGAAAGGATCAAACCACAACAACAGTACACAACCACAGATGAAATATAGGGTCAATGACACGGGGCATTTTTGGCTAATAGTGACTCTGTAAATCACATTTAATTTTGCATTTTATATGCTCAACATAAATACCTAATGAGAGTATGATGGATTTAAAAAGGATATAACTTAGGACTCGGTTGAATTTTGAGGCATATCACGCATGTCAGTCCTGTGTGCTACACTGAAATGTTTACAAGCAAAGTTTTGTGATTCAAATTAAAGAGCAGTTTACAAGTAACCTGGTATTTGCGTTTTGTTCTGTTGTTAGCAGAAAAAAAAGAAAATGATTTTAGAATGTGCAAGCTGCACCAGCCTGCGCTATAGTGTGCAGTGGTATTCATATTTATTTAGCAAAGGAAAGGTTACTAGTTAAATTCCCATTACAGTCAAAAAATCCCTTTGGGGTTAAAAATAAAAAAACTAAGGCACATTTGAATCAGAACATTTTCAACAAAGTCATTCTGAAATGATGTAAGTTGTTCTCTTATTTGCATAATAAAAAGCACTCAGCAGTCTTTACAGTTTGTGGAAGGTAGGCTGAAGTTCTTACTTACGGTAGCATTGTTTAGCATCAGCACCGAGTTCAAAACCCGGATGACACACACAGCTAAAGGAACCCAACATGTTGACACAACCATGGGAACACTTGGCATGGCCAGAGCTGCACTCATCAATGTCTATAAGAGGCAAATATTAACAAACTTTAGATCCTGGTATGACAAATGTCAACAGATACACCAAGACATGTAGGCAGAAACACATGAGCATGAGAAAAGTCCACTGATTGTGTCAAAGATTTATCTACTGTATTGCAAAACTGCAGAATATTATTCAGCATCATATTAAGAAACAGCGGAGGTAAACAGGATTTCAGTGTTCATGAAACTTGTATCCTGGAACCTGACTTTCTTGGTCGAGTAGCAGCTAAGTCTCCAACCAAATCCAGAGTTCCTAAAACAAGTAGATGTGCGCAGTCCTGTGGAAAGTTAATTACAGCTCTCAACATCTTGCAGAACCACAATTAGCTATAACATTAAGTAACTACTTTCCATATGAGTTTCTCACAATGTAGCGGAGGGAATCTGGCCTACTTTGAATGCTGTTTCATTTAATTGAGGTCTGTAGGCATTGATTTATGCACAGTTCTCTTAAGGTCCCATCACAAAATTTCATTTAGGTTGAGATCTGGGCATTGACTGAGCCACTGCAGGACCTTGATTATTTTCTTTTTCATTTCATGTCATTCTGTTATAGTTTTGCTGCTGTGCCTGGACTCATTGTCCTGTTTCATGGCTCAATTTCAGCCATGCTTGACTCTGCAATCCCATAAGGAAAAGAAATAGTAAAAACTTATAAAAGACTTGCATAAGATGTGGCCTACTTCATATAGTGAATCATATAAGGCTTACATGATTTACTCATGAAAGTGGCCACTTTCTCATTACTTTCATATATTGTTTTAGTAAGTATCCAAAACATACAAGTTTCATTTATATAATTTTTCAAGGGATCTTATATCTTTTTTCACTTTTGTATGCTTTTCATATAAGTTTCACACAAGACAGATACAAACTTTATAATATTTATATATATCTTTTCCATATGGGATGCTTTGGTACACAGTTGAGTTCATGGTCAACTCAATGACTGCAAGGCATGAATCGCTACACCCCCACCATCATGCTTGACAGTTGGAATGAGGTCTTTGTGATGATATCCTGTGTTTGTGTTTTATGGCCAAACCTCTTCCCTTTGGTCTTATCTGTCCAAAGGGCATGCTCCAGAAGCCTTGCAGATTGTTCTGTGCCATGCTGCCATGTTGTTTTTATAGACAAGTCATACTTTTTCATTCTTTTTGTAACTGAACAATCAGGAACTTTAACATCCAGCATGCTAACTGAGGTTGCAGAGTCTGGTAAGATAATGGTATTGTATAACACACACCTGAATGCTTAGACCTGCTCACACCTGCCAATGATCTAATAATTAAGTGCATTTGATTAGTAGCGCCTCGTTGCTACTTGCCCTCTTAGTTATAGGGAAGCAGTAATGGTGTAGTTAGTTTCTCACAGGACTGCATAGAAAACTTTCTTTCTCACATACAGGAAATCAGAGGTCTTATCTGAGTTATAGCTATGTGAGTGAGAGAGAGGGCTTTGTCACCTTCACAGTTCTTGGCATCTCCAGCCAGTGTAAAACCAGGTCGGCAGCTGCAGTGAACTCGGCCTTCTTCTGAAGTACACATCTGGCTGCAGCCTCCATTCCTCTCCTCACAGGGGTCCCTCACTAACACGAGGAGAAACATACACATACATATATTTGCAGAATGAAGCCAGGTCAGGACAGTTTGATGAGGACAATTTGTATTCTTGACATCTGAATCATACACATTAATATATTTTCTGTCACAACAAGATTGCTAGTAAAATTAATCAGTGCATTAGAAAATCCATGAAGACTATTCAGATTTTGAGCTGTGTAATGCACAGCTCTGCCACTTTAACAGCTGTTTCTGCACCAAAAGTTAGGCTGACTTACATTTACAGTGTCTCCCATCCCTCTTCAGCTGGTAGTTCTTCCGACACTCACATTTGTAGTGATTGTCCCCCGTGTCCACACACTTGTGTTCACATCCACCATTCAAGACAGAGCAGGAATTCACAGCTTAAGAGCAAAGAAGATAGACGAGTGCTCAGTAAAAAAAAAAAAGTCAAAGTCATAAAGCCCATCCGCTCAGGTGCTCAAGTGCAGATTTAATGGGGCTGAAAGTCGCACTAAGTTTTCAGTAACTTAGAAAGGATGATAAATATAACTGAATTTTCTGGCAATTCAAAATACCTTTCACAGCTCAAGTTGCACAGCTGTATAATTGTGGAAAACACTTGAGTAAATGCAGGAAACTGGAAAAAAAAGGTCTTCAATAGGCCTGTTGGTCCAATGACTACCTCTAGTTTATTTTCTAATGATCTTTCCATCCTATCATTCCTGCAACTTAATGACGTGCCAAATATGAATATTAGCCGTGTGCCTTCTGGGTGCTCTAAACACAGACATGATGACACAGGCTGTAAAACTGAATGAACGGCAGGCTTTTAACACTGATGACTTCCACAGACACAATTAGCCATCCCTCTGCATCCGTACCTATCTTTTAACACAAAGCTGCAGCTGGAAACTGAGGGCATTAGGGGACATACATAGAAACAGAGATGTACCGATTTTCTCCAATGACAAATTTTATGGTCCTAAAAGGGTAAAAGTACTTTACCGCCTTGCATTTCTCCTTTTAAATTGTGTCTGAATTTCTCACAAGGATTATTCAATGAAGCTCTAGCTTCTACGCTTTCATTCTGTTTTTTTCACTACATTTGTTTGTTACATTTGTACAAAACCCAAAGTGAAGAAATTAGTTCTGGCATTAACTGTGTTCAGTGACTGCTACCAATGAAGTCTGGTTTTCATTGGACTGAACACTCACTGGCCACTTCATTATGTAGACCTTGCTAATCCTGGCTTCAGAACACCCTTAATTCTTTGTGGCACAGATTTATCGAGGTGGTGGAAACATTCCACAGAGAGTTTGGTTCATGTTACAGCGTCACACATTTGCTCCACATCCATGATATCACCGACTTTGGGATTACGATTTCGCGTTGTGCTAAGAAACTATTCCCCACACCATTATGCCAACACCCGCAGTCTGAACCCTACCGTCTGAATGTTGCAACACAAATCTAGACTCATTAAGCAGGCAACATTTTTTCAGACATCTATTGTGAGCTGTAGCTTCAGGTTCCTGCTCTTAGCTAACAGGAATGGCACCCACTGTCATCCTCAGCTGCTGTAGTCCAAGTTTTCATATCTTGAGATGCTCTTCTGCATACCGTGGCTGTAATGACTGGTTATCTGAGTTATTAATGTCTTCCTGTTAGCTTGACGCAGTCTTACCATGTTCCTCTGACCTCTGACATTAAGAAAGCATTTTCGCCCAGCAAGCTGCCGCTCACTGGATATTTTCTTTTTGTTGAACTGTTCTCTGTAAACAATAGAAATTGTTGTGTGGGAAAATCCCAGCAGCTCAGCAGTTTCTGAAATGCTTCGACTGGCTCGTCTGGCACCAACAACCTTTCTTCCCCTATTGTAATGCTCAGTTTGAACTTCAGCAGATCATCTTGACCATGTCTGCATGTTTAAAAGCACTGAGTTGTTTACGGACTTATTACAGATTTGTGTTAACCAGCAGTTGAGAAAGTATACATGTCAGTTATGCCTCCAGTTTGCACTCTTGGTAAGATAAGATAAGATAAGATAAGATAAGATCAACACAAATCATGGCAACAACAAAAAACGAAAATTGCACACAGACCTAAGCATAAATGACAAAATATTGCCATAAACACTAAAAACATCAGAGACAATGATGCTGATGGATTCTCGTATACACACTTTCTACATCCATGTTCCGAGTAAGTGCATTATCAGTGTGTATCCTAAGTATTTGTATGGCATAACCTTTCTAATGTCATGAACGTGTAGTAAAGGGCTCTGATCGCCAGATGATCTGTTGCTTAAGTTTCATAAAATAAATATGGTGAGATTGACATTAATATTCCCATCAAAAGCTTGGAAAGAAAGCTCACAAGCAAATTCTCAGAATGTCAGGCTATCCTTCAAAAGTGCAATAAATTCAAACCATTTTTTTAAAAAACTGTATTTTATCTGTTTTATTACAAAGAGAATGATTGCAAAAAATCCTGAATTATTAATGTGGGAAAAATACGGTGTGGGGAGGAGTAGATAGAAAACAGTTTCCACAAGTGCTGTAAATCCTTTTCTTTAGTACTTACCGATACAAGTTCGACCATCTGAGTGCATGCGGAAGCCTTCACTGCACTCACAGTGATGGGAGCCCGGTGTGTTGACACATGTCTGCTGGCATCCTCCATTGAGCTCCTCACATTCATCTACATCTGAACACACAGATATGCAATGCATGCATACCTCATACAGATATATATTTATATGTATTCATGCACCCAGGGGCGGATCTAGAAGGGTGGCATGGGGTGGCAAGTGCCACCCTAAAATGATCCCTTGCCACCCCAAGTGCCACCCCAGTTTTGCATATGACAGTGTTGTTTATTAAAATAAGATAGCATTAACAGTTTGAGTGTAGTTACAGTCAACAGTGAATATAAATGCTAAAACTGAATGTATTGGATAGTGTTCCCGCCCTGCAACATTAACAAATGGTTCAGCCCATAGCAGGACCGGCTTTTTTCTTGCTTTCAGTAGCAAGCCATGCTTATGATTGTGCCAGAGCACATTTTGAACAACAACATGGGAATTTCGGATTTTACACAGGTGTTTGGATGTTACACTCTGGAAATGGAAGAAAGGTGAGTGTTATGAACCCTCTGTGGTCCACCGACACGCTGCACCTCCAAATCACATGACTATTTTAAGGTGACATAGCAACAAGCTGCAGCCACGCTGAGTTTCTATTTCAACCCACACTGAAAGTTCAGACTTCAAAGTTTTTACATTTTAATTACAGGCCAGTAAATCCAGAGTTATGATAATATATATAAGCCACGCTTTTTTTCCTAAATACTGTCGTCAGGTTTTTGTGTGTGTGTGTGTTTTAAGCGTTTTCTAAGGACAGCGCGAAAACAGTAAAGAAAGGGGGAAAAGCCACCGCTTTCCTATCGGTGGACAAATGCACCATGTCGACCAATTCAAAAAAAAGTCAACATATGGAATTTGGTTGTTTAGGAAGAGGGAAAAGTTTTGGGAGTGACTGTAACAGCAGCGAGACAGAGCGAGCAAGTGTGTGTGTGAGAGAGAGTTTTTAGATGTGGGAGATTTGTGATGGTTAGTGTGGAGTGTATACTTAGTGTATTGTGTTGTCTTGTGTAGCTGTTCTGTTGTGTAGTCGTTTTGTTTTGTGCATATGTGTTTGGGTGGGGGGGAGGCTTTGATTTTGCCACCCCATTTGATTTCTTTGCCACCTTCATGCCACCCTAAGAAAATTTCTCTGGATCCGCCCCTGCATGCACCACGCCTTGCTTCTGACTGATTCAAATATGAAATTTGCAGCCATCACAGTGATGAATATGGAACAGTTTCTCTGCTTCTTGATTAAAAGTTTTCGCTTTGCTCATGAATGAGACACCTGTAACTGTGGTCAGTTGTGAGAGAACAGCGTTCAATTTAATGAAGGATTAAAATGAGCTTTTTAGAAACAAGGAATTTATTACATCCTTAATTTTAAAAAAAAGTCCCACCCAGCTTTGAGGTGGTCTAATTAAACATTTCGTTTGACGCACGCCAAATAACAGAAAATGAATAACGCAATTTTACGGGATTGTGGAATAAAGAGGTGTAATTGTGTAATTTTAACCAATTTTAAGCTCCAATTTCTCATGCTTTAAAATGTTAATTATTAAGTGTGCTGTTCAGCTTATTCCCCCATCAGCTCCTTCAGTTTTACTAGTGAAGAAAAACACTAAGAGCTAACTGCATATTATGTCTCCTGTGAACAAAACGATGAAACGGTGAATATCATCAAGACTTTTACAACTACACTTTCTTTGGTGTGAGTGATGAGTGGTTTATCATGCTCTTTGCACACGATTCATTTGTTCACTGTTTTTCCTATAGTGTGTGTCAGAGAGAAGGAAGCCCTGAAGCCAAAAACCTGAAACCTCAACTCACGTATACGTATTGGGGACGGTGCTCATAAGATCCTCCAAAACTCTTCCTGCTTGTCATCTCTGACTTTTTGAGATTACACTAATTCCTTTGTTAGGCCTGTGTGTGCAATGACTGCCCAAATAAAGTTTTATTTTGTGTTTTCTTTTTGTATTTTTCCCAGGAACATGTGGTTCAGTTTATTTGAGCATGCACAACACAACCATAATTCTGGTTTCTCTGAGGTCAGAGAATTTCCTAAGTACTACAAATATACTAAATCACTTTCATGTAGTTTATGTGTGCATTTATTTGTGTTTGTGTTTTGCTTTCTACACATTTAAATATCTGGCAAACCCATGTGGGCAATCCTCTCCAAAGTGATTGCAAGACTATAGTCGCCTAAAGAAATTCCTAATGGTTTGCCCCATTCTTTGAACATATACATGGATGTTAGAAATATTTACTGCACATTGCACTCGTAAGGTGTGTGCCACTGAAACAAGGCTCTTTTGTATGACTGCTATTGTGAATGATGCTTAACATCCAAAACAGCTGAACAGAAAAAAGTTTGTCAAGGTTGCTTATTGGTTTCCCCAGTTGAGATCATTTCAGCGTGAGACACACAGTGAGGTGCATGCAGGGCTGGAGGTGTCACAGGTCAGGAGGTCATATCATGTGACAGCAGAATTGTTGAGCTAACACATACAATTAGGCGAAACAGCAGCCCTACTAACATGCTGCTGAACTGCTTTAGTGGCACAAATGAGGTAGAATGTTTGTTTTTTTTTTTAAAAAGGTAGTCTGAATGTTAAAAGAGCCCATTTTAGTGAGAACCAAAAACTCAAAGCAAGTTCTCTCACCAAAATCTTCAGGGTGCTTCAGTTTTGGCCAACCTGCATGTCAAAGTGTCCTTAGGCGAAATACTGAACCCCAAGTTGCCCTTGATGCATCTATTGGAGTGTGAGTCTATGAGTGTTTGGTGCAAGTGAAAAATGCTATGTAAGTATCAGGTTGTACTTTCACGCAAATTCACACAAAAGCCCCTAAAATAAGAAATGAACAGCTGCTAATGCTGCTAATGCTGCTCACTCCTGACTTCTCCAGCAACCTGTGAGGCATAAAAATGTTAGAGTGACACTATCCTGTCTTAAAGGTCAAAGATCAGGAGCATTTGTTCACACCTGTAGCTTTTAGGAACAAATGGGCGCGCCGCTAACTCAGCGTATTTCTTTCAAAGAAGACAGATGAACTGGGAGGGCACGCTTGTTATAATATATCAGCACTGCCTGTGTGGACAGATGCATGTGTAGGTCTACAGAGGCCAGATCATTTAAATGTAGCAGATTCAAGAAATACTTAGGGAGAAAACACAAAGGCCACTGAATTACCTCACATGGATGAATGTGAACAAATGCTCACGTTCATTTATAGATGGCACCAATGTTTTTAGTCAAAATAATAGGTGTCACTATGTAAAAGTTTCTAAAGTTAACTTTTTTCTCTCTGAGTTTAAAAAGCCCAAAAAGTATACAATGAATGGTAAAATAAAGGCCTAAATTAAATGTACAGTGATCATTTTTTGTGCTATTGCTGATGGAGCACAGTACCACAGGCTCATGTAAATGATGGCATATGTCTGCCTATACAGTAGATGAACACTGAGTGCATCATCTGCATAAAGAAACAACTCCAGTAAAGCTTCTAATCAAGAGATTGAGAAAGGATTAGGAAGGAGAAGAAGATGGGCAGATGCTGAAAAATGGATCACGCCAGTGTTTTCCTGCAATGTCATAATTATTTTTTCCTAACCAAGCGGTTTTGGTGCCGTAACTTTGACTGTTTCAAATGGGAAGTTGCATCAAAAATAACGTTATGATTGGCACCTAATGTCTCTACCATAACGTTATTTTTTACCCTAATAAACTTGCACAGAATTTCCGTGACTGTGTCTTGATTGCGATGCTATCTCGCTGGGAAAAACTTGACCACAGGCAGACAAGCAGCCAAAGTAAGCCCATGCAAAAATGCCTTCATTGTAGTTCCTGTAACTAATTACTCAGTGCATTTATGATTTCAGACTAAAGGTAAATTGAAGCAGGAAAGTGGACTGCCATAAAATGTTGGAAGAGAAGATGATCGCATTTAGGGCTTTCTGTGCAAAAAGCTTTATAGTGATGTCATAATTAATCAGCTAGGGGCCGTCTTGCTATGGGGTTACACAAGCTGGGACACATAAACATGACGCTCAGTAGTCATTAGTACTGAGTTACATGAACTCGATTACAGAGAACAGAGTCGTAGCACTACTAAATGATAACAAATTCACAGGCACATTATATTATATTATATTATATTATATTATATTATATTATATTATATTATATTATAATAATAACAATGAAGTTAACCCAGGAGGTCAGTGTTTGTACGCCAGCTATTTCTAGATGTCCACCTTACCATTGCAGGCCTTGCCATCTGGCCCCAACCTACTGCCTTCAGGGCACTTGCAGTAGTAGCTGCCAATGGTGTTGCAACAGTACCCCTCACAGCCGCCTTCATCCACTTCACATTCGTTAACATCTGAAAGAAGAACATTGAAGGCTAAGTTCACTAAGTTAATTCACAGTTAACAAAACATTGCAGCTTAATTAAATGTGACAAAAGGATTTTTGGCCTCACTGCATCCTAAACTCTTTGTAGGGTTTTTGTTTGTTTGCCTCTTTCCTTTCTTTTTATTTTTTTCTTTGTATTATTTTAGGGTCTTCACCTTACAATACAATGCGTCTTGAGGAACTGTTGTTGTGATTTAGTGATATATAAATAAAATTGAAGTCTATTGACAGGATTTAAGGATCGGTGCACTCATGAAGCACAATGAAAGAACAGGAGAAAGTCTCATCCCTGCTGCTCAACCACAAACTGCTCAAGTGCAAGAGACACAATCCTGAGACCACCGAACCTAACACTCCGTTTACCCACAGGGCACAACCAAGAGAGATGGACTAAGACCTTGCCAGGGGAGGCTGAGGAGTATGATCCCCCTAAACGTGAAGCACACCATCCAGACCCTCTTCTTGAAGAGGTTTTTCAGTCCAGGTACAATCTCCCCAACTTCCACAAACGTTGCATATGCGTGTTAGCTGTTACAACCCCACAACATCCAGAGCCTTGAGAAACTCGGGACAAATTTCATCCACTCCAGAGGCCTCGCCAAACTACCTCAGTGACCTCACCTCCAGTGATGGCTTAGTCATCCCTTTTGTCCCTAGACTCTGTTTCCTCTACAGAAGGCATGTCAATGGAATTGAGGAGATCTTCTAAGTGTCCCTTCTACTACCCAACTAAAAGTCCTCATTCGAGGTCAAATTTAAAAAAAAAAAATACTGGCATTAAAACTCTTTTCAAAGTCTTAATATGTTTATCTAACCTTACTTCTTACTTGGTTTTCCCAACCTTCTAATCTGGTGTGATATCACCACACAAATTTTCCTTTATCTTCTAATATCGTTAGCTTCATAGCATAATTGCCTAAGTCATTTGACTAAGTCAATGACTTAGGCACTTATGCTATGAAGCTAACGATATGCATGAAGCGGTAACAAGAAACCCTATTAATATGAATGATCTATGACACATGGCAATGAGATATTGCTCTAAGTATTATTTTTATAGTAGACAGATTGTTGGCTGAAGATTTATAACAGGCAGGTCTGGTAAATGTTGCTAACATCTGCAGTAGTTATAATCGAGCAACAAAGGAAGACATTTTCATTTATGGCATTACTTTAAAATAGTTTCTGGTTTGTAAAACGGGCTTTCATTTGATATACAGAAATACTTTTTTAAATTTTTTTTAATTTATTTATTTTTTTGCGTATTTCTGTTTTACTGAAGTCCCCACTGTTTAAACTGCTTTCTATTGAAAACACTACAATCTTTCATACCACCTTTACTATCCCACGCCATTACTTATAGCTGGTCAGATGAGGTTGGCACCTATTGTCCCTACAATCCAAAGATAGAAAACAGCAGTGTAACATTTTACACTCATTGATCAGGATCAAGTCTATACAGCTGACTTGATCCTGATCAATGAGTGTAAAATGCTGTTTTTTGCCACAGTAGTTCTGGTCCATGATACACTGTTACAGGACTGGTTTCGAAAAGGGATACGCTGTCAGTGATATGCAGACATCAGATATAGACATCTCCTGTCAGAGAAGGTGGAAAGGAAATATTATTTAGTATCTTGTCGCCATCTGTTAAAAAGATTAAATGGCCCCTCACTGTACATTGAGTTTGTTTATTCTGAATAACAGGAAATTTCCAATGTGGAGAAACAGTTTGGGGAAAAAAACAGGAAACGGCGTGCTTTTAAAAAATGCATCGTTTGGCAGCTTGTTTTTATTAGATTGAAGGAACACGACAACAGTGTTTGTTTAAATTAGTCTGATGTATCACTTTGTGAAAGTCATAATCTTTTTTTATTAACATGCTATTATAAAATAACATGCTTTTAATGGTGGTTTTTAAGATTTGTTTAGCTTTTCAAGGGGTAATGAAGGAATAATGTCCTATTTCTTCAATATACCGCTATCTAACTATGCAGAGGCTAATCTAAAGGCACATACATTTTACATAAGCCATGAAACAAAGCCTTTGGTTTCGGGGGAGAAAAAAAAAGGCTTTCGATTTTAACATACTCAGCAGTACTCTTATGTTGAGCCTGCAGGGGGAAGACACCCATGAAGCAACCGATGACTTGGCCAGAGTTATTAAAAGACAACAGGGTATGAAAAACTGTTTATGTTGTTCAGGTAAAATACTTGATAATATATCTGTTTCCCCACATCTGCATTCTCAAAAAATAAGAAATAAAGAAAGGATTTGAGTCTGTGCTGAAAGCTGCTTCCTGATAACAGCACAAAGCCACAGCAGTCAGTTTAGACAAAATTGTCTCCAGCTGAGCACGCAAGATGCGTTATCAATAGCCTATTCAAATCCTTTCATGCGATGTGATGCAAAGAGCCATAGTTTGGACGAGCGATGCTGAATTATTGCAACCATGTGTGTTCCCTGTGGAGATAAAGAGATACTATACGGCTCCATATTTTACAGTGGGTGAAATCAGAAGCAAGGAAAAGCAGCAGCCGTGACAAATATCCTCAGAAATTGAATGCTTCGCTTGAACATTAGTTGTTACAGGATTTTAAAAGTTTGCAGAGTTCTGCAGGACCTCAGAAACAAAGGATGGGTCGCCATATTTCTTTTTCAGGCCACACCCACACTTGGTTTCCAAGGGCATGCAGGGTTTTCTGGGTAATGTAAAGGGAGACACAGATTCACAATTAATTTCAAGAATTTCTGAAGGAGACAATGATCAGTGCTGATATTACAGATATTTATCTTTTGGGTTTAGGTCTTTGTAAATCACTTTTCCTTAGTTGTTTTATTTTTATAATTAGCACATTGTTTTCCTCAGCCTTTACTTACATGGAAGTCCAACACTCTTCCCATTCATCTTTAACAAGAAGAGGCTCTAAGAAACTTTATGCCCATCCGGGAAAACACACACACACACATGTGCATACCTATAGCTGTCCACAGAGACACAACCCTGTTCTATACTTTTCATCAACTCACAAGGAAGTGACATAGACTCTTAACCTTACAGCCCTGCCCCCCCACTCACACATCCCCACTTTGATCCTGCAGCTCCCTGGAGCCTTAATGAGCTCTCCGTATTAGCTCAGGGTCATTTGTCATCACCATCAAGATGGTGTGCAGGGAGAAGTGTTCACTTAGTGCCTTTCAGGGCATTTTTAAAATCCAGCTTTTTCCAGCACAAAACAACGCAACGCTTAAAAAGTGTTAGCGATGTGAACTGTGTCGCCCTGTCATCGTTACTGAATAGCACTTATTTTAATGGGAAGACTGAAAAAACAAAAATGTTTTTCCATTTAAACCGTCACCTATATGCAGGAATTTAATGTATTTTTTACTTAGTTATAGAATTCCACACAATTCAGCCTCAAAATCTCTGCAGACAGTCATCAAAAGAAGGTACTTTCAGCTGCTCCCTTCCTTACCCAAGGGGTCACCATAGAGCCGAAGTAGTGCAACTAACTTATTTTATCAGGAAGCTATCGATTTTAAACATAGCGATACTGTATATGATCTCAACTTGTTGCAACAGATGGCTTTGTGAGCCTTCTGCCAGAGCTTTCGTCTTCTTGTAATGTATCCATGTATCTATCTTGATAAAGTTCAAAACAAGACGGAAACTGTTTTCTTCTTCATTTATGAATGGAAGTGATTTTTGTTTCCCATCAGTTAGGCCGAACAGAGAGGACAGCTGTTTGAATGCTTTTGTGTTCTCCATAGACAACTATCAACCACCAAGTCCTTATTCCTGGATATCTCATCAGGTGTTATTGACATTACTGTCTTCAGCATAGCATACAGTGCCCCCCCTCTTTCCAGTTTCTCCAAGGACCACCGTTTTTCCTTCCCCTAGAAAAAAAAACTACCTTTAGTACATGGACATTAAATAAATCAACAAACCCTCAGCAATGTGCCCATTTTCCTCATGGTAAAACATTTAAAGATACAAGTCTGGATCAATAACTGAATCAGCAGGCTTTGGCTGCATGATTTGTCTCTCTCAGCACTCTTCAATGAATGCAGCAGAGCTTCAGTTGTGGTAAGTGAAATTCAAGCCTGAGTAAATTTACTGATTCTTCCTTAATAGATGGAATTTGGGTCTGGAGCAGGACCGGTGTTTATTTCCCACCTATTCTAGGTTTGTTTCTATTATGGCAAGTTAACTGTGAAAAGAAATACTTACCAGACAGACCAGTAAAGAAAAAGCCTCAGCTCACACTTCTCTACAATAACAGGCCATTTTTCAGCCTTTTTATTTAACTTAATGTTACACATTACCAAAAAGATTATTTAAACTGTGAGATTATGCTCGACATATACACCATGAACTTTTGGAAACGTTCATGAAACAGGACACATTCTTACTCAGCTATTCTACTTCAGCAGCTCCACATAACTGCTATTTGCCAATGAGATGTAATATTTCAAATGTGAGCTGTTCCAAGTGATGATTTTGTATCTTTTTCCAGTGCATTGCTCCATTAGTGATTTGTTTTACATATATGTATATATATATATATATATATATATATATATATATATATATATATTGTATTTATTATTATTTATCGAAGCTGAAAATGTGTGTTAGCTATGATGTAGAAGTGTCCCATTGCGGAGAAAAAGCAAAAGACCTTGTGAACCATACCGAAAGGTCAAAGGTTATTCAGGGACAGCTGAGGAGCTTAAAGAACCTGTCACAGAGAAGGAAGTAAGCTTCAACAATCTGCTCAGCGGCAACTAAAGATGAGACAAAAGGTGGATTGTTTTCAAGATATGGCGAGCTTGAGGAAGGGATACAATCAATCATGGCTCAGAACATTTAGGAAGAATGCCAACTGTCTTTAAGTCCCGTCTGAAGCATACAATAACAGAGGAGGAGAAAGGCAGAGCTGGTCATTGGTGATGGAAAGCCCTAATTTTGGATAGCTGGGTTTGTTAATATGACGCATTGATATGTGAGAAAGTATTTTGAAAAGCTTCCTTTCTCCTTGCTCTTAATTTTCTATGTGACAAACATTTAGCCCTGCTCACTTTCAACCATGTGGTGAACTCACTTGTGCAGCTCACATGCTTCCCATTTGTCTCTTCAAAACTTGTTTTTATTGTAAGGATGGATCAGATGTTTTAGGGGGACACAGATTATTTACTTGGTGTAAACATGCTTTTTTTTTCTTATCTTTCATTTCCTAATAGTAAATAATAAAACCTTATTTGTTCTCTGACAGTGCAGTACAAGAGACATGAATCACAACAACTGTGTGCTATCCTGCTTTCTCCCCCAACATTTAATCCACGCACAACACCAGCATTTTTCTCTGTAATTACCAAAGTTCCAACATTAAAACCCAGTTCATTAATTGGGATAGAAAAGTTGAACTGGAGCCCCTGGCTTGATAGTCTTATTTGAACTTTTTGCCCCATAATTCCATCAAGTTTTCTTCAACATCTGGGAAAACTATCTTCCTCAAAAATGCCTTCCACAGAGAGGATGAAACATGGATGTAGATTTATGCCTAACTGTACTGCATGTAGAAGATTGTTCAGCATCTCAGTATTGCTGTTTCAGATATGGAATAAACATGATCGTGCTAAGGATGATTTTTCAGTTTAATAAAGCTTTGAACGTTACTATTTACTTTTCATTGTGAAACAACATCCATGCCAGGGTCTTTCTAGCTTTTGAGAATTATTACACGTAGTAAGATGTACTAAGTTACACAGCGTCAGCATGTTCTAACTTTCACCATTCACTTCCAACATTTCCCCTAATGCTACTGACTGCTAATGCTGCCTACTTACTGTCATATGTTAAAGGAAAAGTTTACCTTTAAATGAGCAAGAACACGAGTTATAAAGAAAACCATGTTGTTAGAGAAACTAGTGAAGTGTGTAGGCCTGAATGACTCACAGCGCTTTCAGCTCTTTGATGTTCTTCTACAAGACAACAAAAGGTCAAGATAGCATTTTTTTTATCTTCTTCTGAGAAAAGTTCACACTGAAAAACAATCAGAATTGCACTGCTTGCTTTATAGCCAAACAGCTGCATATCAGATATTTCTCCAGTTTTAGATTAGTGAAGGCCAAAAAAGGTTTTTATCCCTTTTGCTAACTTCCCTAAAGTAGTTTTCAGAACTCTGGGGCACTTTCTTGGTGGAAAACTCACCACTTGTCTACTTCAAAAATCTCAAAAAAGGGGGCCTCTATCTTAGGCTTATTTTTCTAAACCCAAAACTAACACTATAGAGCACAGCCAAACCGAGTTCATGGAAGAATAACTCCACTGCTACTGTAGGAATTCAACAGTGAGCCTTGAGTGCACATGGCTCATCTCACAGACCATTAGCTGCGGCCTGTTCAGCATTAACCTGATAAAAATGATAGCTAAATGCATTTGAAAAGATGCCGGGGTGTTTTTTTTAGCATGTGGCTACTTCCCTGTCACATGGCAACAATTGATCTAATGTTCCTCCCTCCTCTGATAGCTATGCTGATCATGTAGCACTTGCCTTGCTCCCCCCTGTGTCCTGCTGTTAGACGAGCCATATTCACGGTCTGTGTCTCGGCATATGATTCCTACATCCACATATAGAGACTTCAGGAATGAAAACAGGATGACTGGGTGCACAGGTCACAAAGGAAGCAACGCTAGCACATAACAAACATTATCACTGTCTTAGTCTCAGTGTTTAATAAGAAGACAAACTATGTTTATCCTGAAAAATCACACATGACTATAACTATGATGATACAGTTTTTTCTGTGGATCATGGAAACCTCTGGCATCCAATCACTATTAGAGTTCAACATTTAATTTTAACTTGCTGTAAGGTCTGATGTATTCAGCCAGAGGCATCTGCGGCTTTTAACTCAGTTTTCAAAAGCTGATCGCTACCATGTGTTTAAAACATGTCTTGGGAGATTGGTATTGGTTTCTCAGTCATTAAGCACATATTACGCCAGAGATGCACAGGAACCTTCAGTGAAGCTTTTCATTAACCACTATTATTAAAAACACAAAGCGCTAGCCAAAGCAACAACCGACCTGTCAGAGGTCATTTAGACATTTGCACTTCAGTTCTGTCAGAAACAAACGTTATGACTTCCACACCTCACAGACTTTAGTAGCCATGACCTAAATTATTGTTGCAGAAACCTTTCAGACAAGACCAACATAAGCACTCCAGCCTGCCATCATTACAACCACACAGTTGTCATAATTTAAATAAATTACTGCCTGCTGCACATGTGTGAGCTGGGACTTTAGAGTGCTGTCTTATATCCCAGGTTGTGTTAAGATCATAGTTGTTGACAATGATTTGGAACTACAACTGTTCTAAAATGACTCCTTTGTACCTAGAGGAAAAGAACAATCTGCTTCTGTTGCTTAGGAGTTAAAGCACAATGCTCAAAACTCACCTGGAGCTCTGCTATGACCTAAGTGCACGGAAAGACTTAGAGAAGCTAAACTCCCCGCATGGTATGTTAGTTAAGAGGATTCCTTCCAAACCTGTGAAAGACATCACTGTTTTGTGAGAACAACCACAGGAGCTACTAAGACGTTATACACCTTCATTCTGGGTCTTCACGAACATTTCTATCAAATTAAATCTAGGACTAGATTTATTTATTTTTCCTCAGCCATGTTTTTATTGTAACCACATATTGATATTTTGGCTTGACTACATCGTTGAGCTTAATTACTTCCAGAGACCTGAAAGAGACTATGGTTTTTTTTCTCTTTCTTGACGGACAGATTGTTTCACTGAGACTCTTTTTAAAGTTCAGAGCAGGAACAGGCATACCAGTAAAAATTCATCCTGAACAGATTTTTCTTTCTGTCCAGAGTCAAATCCAGGAATGTGTGATATTACTGCCAAAGACATGTGAAAGCAGTAGAAGACAGAGGACTAAACACTGGCAGAGGCTCTATAAAGGATATACACCATACCAAGTGAAGACATTACCAAATCATTTTTCCTGAATCTTTTCCAAGTTGCAAATATTTTTTAGCTATATTCAAAACCCAATGGATTAGAGTTAACAATTTCCAGTATGTTCCCTGAACCGGTCCTAAATGATGTATGAAGGAAACATTAATTTTCTTATGTGAAAAATGGAAACAGTCAAGCGTAAGGTACAAGAATTTGCATAAACACCTCCACAGAATACTCAAAGAGGAAACATGCAATGAGCTTAGCATATGTACAAATCTGCAGAGCCCAACTAAAGCTCGACCATTATCATACAGTGGGGCAAAAAAGTATTTAGTCAGCCACCGATTGTGCAAGTTCCCCCACTTAAAATGATGACAGAGGTCAGTAATTTGCACCAGAGGTACACTTCAACTGTGAGAGACAGAATGTGTCTATATGTCTATATGTCAGTCAATTTCAGTCGATATTAGGTATTTGCCGATATCATTAGTGGCATTTATATGATAGAAAAATATATATATAAAGTAAAGAAACACCTTCAATCATGTTATGAGTGTTGATGTTCCCAAAGGCACTCTGAAACTTCCCTGCTGGTAATATGTGTTTGAAATGCTACAAACACAACAACCAGAGCCCTAAAGCCAGTACTACAAAACAGGATTTTGTTTTATTTGTGTAACTTCAGTGTTAAACATGGTTAACCATGTTTCTTTACAACAGTTTTGTATTTTACAGGTGTATATTTTATATTTTGTAGCGATTTTTGAAACACCATCTGATGTCTCTGGTGTAGGTAGCACTCATAGGGATCATTTTCTGTGGAAGAAAAGTGTTATGACCCATGGAAAAAACCCTTTTATACTGGTTAGATGCTGCCAACGCCAACCCCATCATATCAACCTGCAGTGGAAACTCTGGTTTAATTTAAGGAGTTGATAATCAGCTTTGTGTGAGCGCTTATCCTGATCACCAGCGGTGAGGAAAGTGAATCCAGAAAACAAAAAGATAACCTGGATATGCTGGACTTGGTTCATAGTGCAGGAAGCTGTTCTACAAAGCTAGTTGAATCTTCCTTGGTAAATTCAGGGTTAAACCTGGTTTTCAGTACTATGAACATGGTTAACTTCTTACTGCGGTAGCTTGCCATGGTAACATATGCTGTGCACTAACACAGATCAGATTAGGTTCCAGATTAGAGCTCAACATGTATGAAATCGTCACCTACTGACCAATCAATTCCCAGAAAATAGCATCCCCATTCTTTGAAGTTCCTCAGACATCTGTGTGTGGAGAGTAGGAGGGTCTAAAACTTTTTAACAGCATCTAAAGTGTTTATCTTTTCCAGATAAGAATCTTTTCTGAATATCGACTAGTATAACTAATGTTCTTGTCTTGTTTTGTTTTTTTCATGTTGGCTGCAAGCTATTTTTATTTTAAAATATTTCTATTTTTCCAAAAGCATTTACATATGAATCCTAAAAAAGATGACTTTTTTCATACATTCTGACCTTATATCAAATTTGTACAGAATCAAGACTAAAATTGTCTTTTAATGTAATTAAGTTAAACATGATTTAATTAAATACTTGATTGTAATACATCAGATTCTTCCATGTCTTAATGAACCAAGTGTCATATTGATACATCTGTTAATTTACTGGGTTTGCATTATTACTGGCTGTATTTCCTTCTTTCAGATAGGCTAAGTTTTATTAATGTAGTAACGTCTTTTCCAGACCTACTGACCACAGCACTCAAACTGCACACCTTTAGTACACCTCTGCAGTACTTTTCCTCTCACAAGCACACTGCTGTGTTGCTTTCAGTCTACATTATTTTACCTCTTAATATTTTTCCAGTGGTTTCCATATTGGTCTTAAAAACTGGGGCTCTAGAGCCAGTTCTGTTCAAACACATTAACGACAAAAATAACATTTAGGTAGGAGAACCATGAAAATCCAAACACATGCACATATAAACCTGCTGCAACACAAACAAAAATAACTCCCGATTCTCTAGGACACATTTCACTGTTGAAATACTGTAAAACAAATCAAAATGCACAAACACAGTCAACAAAATCCAAGACTTAAAAGAAAATTTCAACATCCAAACAAAACTGCATCCATTTATGCCAGACTGTTTATAATCTGTTTTACATAGTCAAATGCACATAATAAACAGAGTCTCTGCTTCCTGTACCAAAAGTAAATACACAACAGAAGAGACCTGGTGGTAACTGAGTCACCGTCTCCCACTGTTTTATTTATTGCAGTCATCCTAACAACTCTGCAGGAAAAGCCACTCCCTCTATAGCTATAGCTGTTTCCCATTTCAGTAGCTCATTGAAAAACTTTAATACAGTCATAGAGAACTTCAGTTGTATTGAAGCCTTTTCATTCGGCAATCACAGAAGAAAACTTTCAGAGACAACCTACTGTAATCTACCACACTAAAGACTGCAGACGTGTTCCTGCAACTCCATCTCCACCATCCATTCAGCTTTATGTCATACAATCAAGCCCAATCTAATTCACACCTTTGTAAAAATATGTACACAAGTGTTCAAACACTGACACAGATAAAGACTGGTGTGTTTAATCTGACAGAAATCCCGTCCAGACAGGAGCTCAGTGACTGGGGTGAGATGTGATCCGATAATAGACAACTCGAGGTCCGCAGAATCAAACATTCAAGTTCAAATGAAGAAAGAAGATTCCATGAGAGAAAATGTGATTTACACTGAAACTGCAATTCCCCCGAGGCTGTCAACAGAGTTCCTCAGATTTAAAGTCTGGAAATAAAACTGTCCAGTCCACTTCTGTTG
The DNA here is from genome assembly GCF_057382275.1 of Copadichromis virginalis. NCBI lineage: Eukaryota > Metazoa > Chordata > Actinopteri > Cichliformes > Cichlidae > Copadichromis > Copadichromis virginalis. The sequence goes on along the minus strand of NC_140631.1, from coordinate 15,613,597 downwards.
CTACATATACTTAGTTTAATTCACACACCGCCTGGTGACTTTGTTTGTGTTAGAAAAATCTTTGTTCTACCATACATTCCCAACAAAGTTTGTTTGGATGTTGCTACCTATAATATCACAACTTATATCAATTAACTTTTTGCAAGAAAGTTGTAATTTCTATTGATTTTGATCGCTGTCTCATTAAAAACACCCACTACAAGATCTAGTCTTAAGCACCGTTCATAACAACTGTTCCAAAAGTGCACTGAAAGCAGCCAAGGCTTCTTTAGTGAGGACCAGATGGTTTCTGTCCTCACGCTGTTATGTGCCCATGGTCTCTTAATTTTATACAGACACATGCACCAATCTAACCAAACCAAAGCCTAATCCAAAGCTTTACAGAGTGAGACAGGGTGGCATTCACAAGCAGGGATAAATAGAACTATTACAGAGCCGGCTCCAGAGTCTCAACACATGCTTCGGGCAACATGCAGGCTGTTTATGACCTCCCAGTGTCAACACCCCGGCCTTGGTGTCAGTGGCTGACATAGATTTCCTTGGATGATGCCTACTGTCTCACATCAGAAATGAGAAGCAGGTGGTCAGCTGGCCCGCACAACACACTGTGGGTTCTACCACCACGACTTGGCCAGAGCACCAAAGAAAGTAACAGTTCAAGAAAGTCAGTCAGTGATGAGTGCTGAAAAGAGGCGAGGGGGAGCAGTGCCTGGATTGTAACTTGAACTAAAACCAGAGTCAGAATGTTCGGCTTTTTCTCAGTGTACATTTTGCCTCTTTTGAAGTCTAAATCTGCTGTGGTGAAAAGGCAAAGCTGACATATCCTTTGTCCTCACAACGCACTTTGTTATATATCTTAAGAAATAGTGACAGGATGAATAGTGACAGGAAGTCGTTTGCTACGAGAAAGTCAGGCTTGTAATTAAAAAAAATAAACTCATTGTCATTTAATGAATTGCAATTTTCACTCTAAAAAAAACACGTTCTTTAATTCGCCAATCACCTTTTTTAGCAACTGTAAACAAAATACTGAAATATGATTACCTTTTTAGTTTGAAATCAAATCAATGCCCTTGAGGGCATCCACACAATCAAATCACTTTTATTGTCACATCACATGTGCAGATACATTGGTACAGCACATGTGAGTGAAATTCTTGTGTGCGAGCTCTCACACGGGAAAGAAAAAAAGTGTCATTTTGAAATGTGAAATCTCACAATACGAATCTAATAAAGAAGGCAGGTTAATAACGATAGTAATTTGCTTAAACCCACACAAATCAAAATGACTAGTGTGTGTCTTTGATGCCGCATCAGGCAAAGGTTGCGAGGGAAGGAACCTGGCTGAACACAGAAGCTTGGCTGACTCTCTCGGCGCATAATGTTTCTGGCAGAAGACTGTGGATAAATCTGTCTCACGAGACGAGAGAAGGAAAAGTGTTTTCAAGAAAGAGAAGAGCAAGACGTGCGTTCCCAAAGAGGACGTGAAAGAGAGAGGATGAAAGTCCTGATTATAACATCTCTGTTTCCAATCCATCACTTAGATGTGTGAAAACCAAAGAACCCGCGTGAAAACAAACGCGAGCGCTGCCTCTAACAAACAACAACAGGCTTGTGTGAAAACATCTTAGCAAGAGGAAGGACTGTGTTACACCTCTGGCAGGCCCCTTCTCCTGGGAAATCTAACAGCAAAGCTTATGTGTGTGTCTGCCTGCATGTTTGCGTTTCTGTGAGCATGTGGGGGGCTAGAAACCAAATATCTTCCGCTCACCATTCTCTCTTTGCAGGACTCCTCCAAAACAGCAACAAGCACACAAAAACTAGAGTTACTTAGACTGCAATGAGCGGAAAGAATAGACAATGATGGCAACAAGAGACAAGAAGAATAATAAGGGTTTAACTCTGCTTTACTTCAGATGTTCGCTATTTATTTGTGACAGATGCCAGGTTGCTCAGTTGCAGTTCATTAAGAACTGAAAGGCTGAGATTTTAGAGGTTTTGATTATGTCCAGTTTATTTATTTGTGTAGAAGTCCTTATCTCCAACAATTCATATTTCTAAGTTGTTTTGGCTTATTTAAATGCAATTTAAGTAATAGATACTGCTTAGATGCATTTTACAGGAAGCCACATTTTAGCAAATACACTTATTCACCTTCTGGTAGGTTATCGCTAAGAGCACACGTGCTGCCTTTGTATCTCCGCAGTAATTTAAAGGTTGCAGCAAATGTCTGGTTTGCTTAGTACAAAGACTGGAAGGGAGTGAAAGGTTGGTCCCTGTCAAATGTTCACTGTCCTTTCTCTGAGCAGTGATCTGGCAAACAGCTGTTCAGCTGAAAGAGACCTTGTACAGGAAACCGGTTGCACATGTAAGTATATGCTAACCATCAACTGGCTGCCTTATGTTATACCGTGCAAGAAGCACGCTGATAACTGAGTGACATGGGAGTTCACATTGGCTTCTAAACTGGAAATATCCCTATTTCCAAACTATCAAACCTTAAAGAATACTCAACAAACAAATCAATTAATTCAATGCATTAAGGAAATGTTCAACCAGGGGGAAATATTGGTAGGTGAAACCAAATTTCTATTTCTGAAGATTTTTTGTTTTAGTTTTTCTGTCATATAAAATAAGGACTGAAGACAGTCTCATTAATGAGCAGTTTTTATAGAGAGGAAGCTCAGCTGGGTTAGCCACAGCACTCCAGGCTCTTGCCTTCAAAGAAAAAACATTTCTCCCAAACAAAAACCCACTTCTTTCACCTTTAACTAGCCAAAGCCCCCACAGAGCAGCCCCGTCCAATCACAGCTACAAGACAGGCTCATTCTGCTTTAGCAGAGTGAACACATAAGGTCTGAACTGGACCCTGAATATACATAAGTGTGTTTGCCGGCTCCCAAACATATATTTGGCTATTTTGAATTACCTGCATACTTCAGTGACTTATTTTCAATTTAATAAATTGGCAAAATCTTTAGTTTTCATCTTCTGGGAAGCTGAATACTCACCATATTGACATCGTGTGCCTTTGAAGCCCAGTGGACAATGACATATTTGGTCTCCAGTCTCAGCACATCTCCCTCCATTGAAGCACATATTGGCACTGCAAACCCCTGAAGGTATCACATAGCATAACGCTGCTGATATATCCAAGTTATGTGTGCACTTCTGCATATACAGTCTTGACCAGCAGTGGGCAATTAATTTTCCGATGGGGCCACATGAGAAACAGAGACTGTTGAGTTCAGCTTATTGGTGCAGCACTGCACAACAGTCCTAGTTTCTCATGTGGCTTCTTGGGAAAATTAATTGCCCATTGCTGGTTTAGACAACAGGCTGTTTCCGGGTTCAGTTATTGTTTCAAGTGCAGTATTGAAAGTAGCTCCATCTGATACATGCTGATGAAATGCAATTACTCACTGTGCAGACAACCTCTCTCTTCACCCTTCTGAATCCAACCAGGGCAGCACCTGTAGACTGTGTGCAAATCCACTCTGTACACTTGCCTGTAAACTGTGTAGTACGCTGTCCTGAGGAGGGGAAATTTCACAATTTTAAGGTCATTACATTACCTTCACAGGTAATACCTTATAATGTTGAGTGTATAAAAGATTTTTAACACATCATTAAACAATTTTTGTAGATGCAAAAGCCAATTGGTTTAATAACAACAACAACAACAAACTTTATTTATATAGCACATTTAAAAACCATGGTGTACCAAAGTGCTTAACATGTAAGAGGGTAAGATGAAGTAAGAGGGAAGGATGAGGGCTATGGCAAGGTACCAAAACATGCTAGCAGGTTAGATGGCATTAAAACACAAAAGCAAAATAAATGCATATAAAAGCATAAAAGAGCAATAAGTGTAAGGTATAAAACAGTCAAAAATAACTGTAGTAATACTAATTAGTCACTGTTTCTGTTAATCAGAAGAATGAACATTACAACTATCAGCCCCAGATCACGTGAACAGAAGTCATCCCCAGCAGTTATCGGAGAGATCGCCAGTGGCAAACCAAATTTTAAAAGTCTACATTTACCTCCTCTCAACACCCATACACCATTTGTGGCTTGTGCATCCCTGCTTCCACACCTTCACCATGCGGGTAAAAGCCTGGACGCAAGGTTGACGGCTCCCTACCATGGACATCTCCTGGTCAGCACAAACATTTGGCCTGGGCATGAAAAACACATAGTTTATATAACAAAATGGCAAAAACTTGGGGGAAAAAAATCTGTTTTTCTGATGACTTTCAGTAAATAGTGCTTTATTTGTATTTTTCTGTCTATGTGTTGGTAGGTGACTGTGTTGAGGGGTAGACAACAGTTACATATACATGTTCTACATGTTCATTTGTTTTAGTATTACACATTATCACCGTCTACTGCTTTTATCACTAGATAAACAACCACATTTTAATTGTTACAATGTAAATCTACAAAATAAAGTGTAAAAAAAAAAAAGCCTCAAATCTTAAACTTTGTAAGCTTCTATTTAAGGAGCCTGCATCTGTTTATGTTGTGAGTGCAGGTAAACTATCCATAGGTGTCCTCCTCCTCAAACCATCTGGCTTCAGTATAGGGCAACCTGAAGTTAATTAGAGGAAATATTCTTCGTCTCTGGTAATGAAAGAATCAATCATGTCCTCCACAGTCTATTTAAATTCAAAACCCTCAAGTACAGTCCAAGGAAAAGCACATTCCTTTGGAAGTTATTATGCAGATGCACATTACATCCGCGCTACAAAAACAGTGGACACGCATGCACGAGGGGACCCGAAAGAGAGACTCCTAGTGGTCATTGAGCAGAAAAACATAGAGTGGAGAGAAGTGAGAATTATAAATGGTGAAATCAAAAGTTCAACAGAGTTTAAACTCAGAATCTCTGTTTTAAAAATCCAATCTAACGCACGCTGCTTCTGTCATATTTAAAAGCCCCAAATCTTTCTCTTTCACCTGATCATATATTCAAGTGTGTGCTCACAGTGCAAACGGAAAGCAGTGGAAACGATGTTAAACAAAACAAAACAAACCCAAAACAAACCCAAAACACGTTACTTACATGCCAAGCTGCAGCTCCAAAGATGACGCGATATGCATAGTGCCAAATAATATTACGCACAAAATAAAAATATGTGGGAACATAATTTCAGCCAGTTACAACCACGGTCAGAAGTACTCAATCGGCGCTGGCTCTGTGCCTGTTAAATGAAGAGCATCCTGACACTTATGAAAGTCCTCCTTTAAACATGACTCACGACTTTTGTTTATCCTGCAATGATATCCCTGATATCCCGTTTGCTTGTTACGCAGAGGGGCAACTGTCTCATGTCAAAGGCTGCCTTTGAATGGCTCCGAAGAAAGGCACCACCCACAGTGACTGTGGGGCCATCTCTCCAAACCTCCCGGCAACACTGACATGTGCACTCATTAGTAATACAGCCAGCTTTGCTTATAAGACAAAATATGTAGTTTCATCAAAAGGCTATACCTATCGACAAATGCTCCTAAATTATTCTGATTTTTTTAAATGGTTCGATGTGCATATAAAATAAAAATAAACTACTTTCAACAGTTTTATATATATTAAGCTTTACTGAATACAATAAAGCAGATCAATAAACATTCAGTGCAGATAAATTATGTTATTGCGTTTCGTAAAGTCATGACAGCTGAGATGGCTCCAGCGCCCCCCGAGACCCTGAAAAGGATAAGCGGAAGCGAATGGATGGATGGATGGATGGATGGATGGATGGATGGATGGATGAATTCTTTGCCAAATTAAATAAGCCACAATAAAAAAAAAATAGATAAAACACCTACTATGGTGACTTAAAGTCATTTCTGAAAGCATGTAGAATATTTAAATACAGGCTATTTAATGGTAAGCTACAATAAACCAACAAGTTAGACAAATTATATTATTTTAGGCTGTACTGTTTGCACACATGTCCAGTTTTTTCTCTGCTTTTAATTTCAGCGCTTGGTACTAATGACATAACTTCCCCAGAATTACGCCACTTCCTGTTTAGCGTGCAGACACAAGACAGAGGAAGAAGCAGGAAGAGGGGAAGGTCCTCTCTCACAACATAGAGATGCTTAACAGCTAATTCACCTGTAATACCTAAAATACTTGAAACTGAGCTTTACATTTCCGACTTCAGGTTTGTTCCGTCAAAAAATTTCTGAATAAGTTCTTCGACGAAACAGCGGTAAGAAATATGGCTAACGTGCTAGCTTGAAATGGCGCTAAGCTAAAGTGTTTTCTGTCAATTTCATTTTCGGAAGCTAACCTGTTTTCTGGAATGCAAAGTATTTCCGCAAATGTTTGTGGATAATAGTTTCTGAATGTTGTTACATGGGTAATGTATTAGATATTTCTTATGCTAGTACAGCAACCTGAAGTTAATCATTTCTTGTCATCTTGTGAGCATTAAGGGCTTTAAAATAAACACTCTGTAATAAGACCAGCAGTTCTTTAATGTTAAAATCAATGTTGTTTGCTTTGGGGTCAATGTTCGACTTTTGCGTGACTCTGAAAAAATCTGAATACATCATGTGATAACTTATGATAACATCACAAGCCTGTTCCATCTTTAATCCCCTCTCCACTACTCTGTTAGCACCACCAAGTATCACTGTGTCGCTAGAGGAGATATTCTGGTTTTGTGTGCTAGGGCTAGGTTTAATAGCTGAAGCCACACACTGCATAACAATAGCTATTCAGTGTGTGGCTGAAGTAGAACTATTTTAGCTCAAAGGCTTATTGTATCAGCATGTTCTCTTCCTTTAGGGATTTTTTTCTGTTTAACTAACAATTAATTCTGTGTTGATGAACAGCCAAATGAACGGAGCAACATTCCCCTCTCCAACGGCTGATATAGCTGAAATTAACCGTATCCACTATGAGCTGGAGTACACCGAGGGAATAAGCCAAAGGATGCGCATCCCAGAGATGCTCAAAGTGGCTCCAACAGCCCACGAGGACCCTAATTTGGGATCGCAGGAGGTCCCTCACAGTGTTATAATGCAAGTCCCAGAGAGAATTGTGGTTGCTGGTTAGTATACTGTATGTTTTCTGTCCTTTATGTCACACTATGTCTGCACATCACTGGTGACTCACCATAATGGTAGTTCCTCACAGTCTTTTGCAGATTATAGAACTCCTTCTATCAGTGCCACAGGACTTTGCTCCTAGATGCCGTTTCACTGCCAAGATCCCATCAACTATTTCACTTTTAACGTAACAATTACAAACCATCTTGCGATGTGATCACACTAGCCGCAATATCTTTGATATCTTAAGACATACCCAGCTCTAGAAATGGTCTCCGTTGACACAGCCATACATGAGGAGTTATGAACATTTAATAAAGAAAGAGAATGAAAAGGGGTGTAAAGTGGGACAGAGGAACTACTACAGCACGTGTCTCTGTGTTTCTCTTCACCACAGAGAACCACATGAACATGAACGTTTTACGTAATGTGACATCAGTACCACTGCTCACATTATTTCCACTGAGTTGCACTACACATGAGCAGTTTGCCCCCTGCATTGAGTAAAGCACAGTTCATGCACACCATTCAGGAAGCACTGGTGTGCTGTGGTCAAAGTTCAGCATTGTTGAACTATGACCAGAGCACAGTGATGTGCATTCACACAAGGAAAACAAAGCTTGACATTCAAAAGCAAAAGAAAGAAAAAATGAGCGCAAAAGCCACTGCAACACAGATTTTAAGCTCAACTTAGCTGTTACTTACTGCTTTTTATGTGAAGGGGCTGACATGCATACAGGTAGCATGGCAGAGGGGATATTTGCTTTTTTCCCACTATAGGTGTGAACTAATTGATTTTAATTCATTCAATTTTGTATTAAAAGCACAGCATACTGTTAAAGTGTTAGAAGTGATAGGTTAGTCTCACAGTACATTTCATTTGTCAGGAGGCAGTGATGACTCCCAGTTCTCCAGACCCAGAGACTTGGACCTCATCCAGTCAACACCACTGGAAATGCTATCACTTAAAACTCCACCCAGAGTCCTCACCCTCAATGAGCGACCCCTGGACTTCATGGAAGACGATCAGCGGGTGGCTCCAGACAGTGAGGAAGTGGTAAGTGATAAATCAGTAATTTTTTTTATTACAGAGAACACTATGTACAATTCACCCATTGTTTAAGATAATGTCCTTAGTGTAACTCATAACCAGAAAATCAGTTGTCAATGCTATTCCTTGTAGTTGCGACCCCAGGGACGTTTACGGAGGGAGCGTTCAGCCAGTGAGAATGCGGCTGTCCGTCAGAACACTCAGCTGATGCGCAACGATTCAGCGTGAGTATGGGTCCATTAACTGGGTACCAGCTATTACGTCTTTGTGCATGTAAAGCATGCAGCATCTTTCTTTTGGTTTCATTCTTGTATTGTAAGCCACTGTGTCAGGAGCTTTTGCTGCTGTCAGTGTTGATGCAGAAACTTTTTGCTACTTTTTAATACATTAACAACATGTTTTTATTGGTAGATTATTTCCAAATTGTGAAGTCTTTAAAGATTAATGATTAGTTTAAATAAATTACAAATTTGAACACTGTTATCCCCTCTACGCAGAAGGACAGGAATAGCTGGGGAAGCACTGACAGGAACTAGTGAAGCAGACTGCTTTTAATGCAAAGCGATTCAAATTTGAAGCTTTAGTAGCTTCATGTATTTGTTTGAAGGCCTGGTGTAAACTACAAGTGCTTGGCAACTTTATTATTTTGACAGAAATTTTTAGGCTTAATATTTGAGAAAAATATTACACAGTTCTCGGACAAAAAAAAAAACACCTTTTCATGCCCTGATCAGTTTCTGCAACACAGCACACTGGTACTGTTAACAAGGTTCCTTGTCTGGCCTGAATGGTGAACTAGAAAATAGTCACTTAATCAAACATAAAATCAGCTCCTTTTGCATTCCTGTTTCTTGCCAGATGTGTTAGAACATAGTGTGGTTGGCAGGTTCAGTCTTTGGCTGCTGCTTTTTGCCTATTCACTTTCACTCTGATATTAGTTTTGCACAGTCAGTGGAGGACAGTTTCCTTTCCTTATTTCTATCCCTTTCCTTCCTCCTTCTCTTGTACTCTCTCTTCTTCCCTTCCCTACTGAATTTGCTGCTCTTAATGGTGGGCACTGAGCAGTGCAACCCCTTCCCCCCCAGCCATTGCTCACCCATGCCCCCCTCTCACCGAGGCTGAAGAACACAACCTCTACAGCGCTAGTGGTGTCTTATCTTTCATCCAGTCCACTACACGTCGGGCCTACCAGCACGTCCTGGAGGTCTTGGATGAGAACCCTCGCAGGTGACCTCCCCATCATCTGGTCTTTTTTTTTTTTTTTTTTTTTTGCTTAAAGGTTTTGGAAAAAAAATTGCCCGAATGGGTATTGGTTTAAAAAGGCCGTAAAAATTGCAACAGCTATTTTCATGATAGATGGCATTAAATGTACTTTCATTTCTGCCCATAAGCACCATTTGTTTTGGATTGGGAGAGGGTCATGTGGTACAGGTTGTGTAGTCTCAAGAATCTTGTGACCAGTTTTAACCTTTAACAGTATTAATAACACATGTATTAATCCCAGAAAATGTAGAAAAGGTTTCTAAGTTCCTTGCTTGTTGAAGAATAAAAAACTGAAGCTCTGAACTGCCACTTCCACCAGTGGTTGAATCAAGTTGTTTGAGTTGCACTTTGACTAGGGTTTGGCGATATGTAAAAACTTTTACATCGTCAGTCCACTAATCAATGATGGGCGATATGTTCGCGCACGCGCAGACTTTTTGATGGGTGGAGCAATATGATCATGCACGGACTGATTTCCGCGTTTACATCATAGAAGTCCAAACATGGACGAACTAATTTCCAAAAAAATTAGGGCTGTCCGAGCAAGCAAAGTACTCAAACACGACTAACTTGCATGAGCATGTACGTGTCCACCATCCGGCTGAGTATGCTAGGCTATCACCAGCTTCTGCAGCTCCATCAACAAGCATTTGGGCACACTCTGAGGAGGGTGCATTTGCTCACAGATGAAAGAGGGTGCTGTTAAAACCGCGCTATTATTTATTTATTCTTTTGTTGACTGCTTCTATTAGCTCCATCATTATTAGCAAACTTACTCATGGGCGAATAGATACATAAATTGCCCTTGTAAAAACGATCGCCAATGGGCTGTCTATCGTCGATAGTCGATATATTCGTCCAATCGCCCAACCCTAACTTTGACTTCTCAAACACCATAAATGTTTGCTTTGTAAGAAAGGGAATAATTCACACTGAGGAATTTGTTTTATCTTCCTTTGAAACTTCAGAGATGGTGTATTAAAGAGAAAGTGAAGTAGTGCTGACAACTTATTTCACCTTCAGGTTCAACACTTCAGTTACTCCAGGGTTAAACGCTGTGCAGAGCATGTGGATTCATTACTGAACTTTCCAAGGAGTTTTGCAAGTGTTTGACCTTTTAATTGTTTAGCTTTTTAAGGAAAGAATAAGGTGAAAATGGATCTTCTAAATATTGCTCACAAATTCATATTTTCTGTATGCTTAAAAAGGTATTTTTAGAACACTTACCCACATTCTTTGTCCCCTTTGAAGACTAAAGTGATATAGTTGTGACTTGTTTTAAGACACTGAAAACAACTTTAGGGAAATAAGACTTTTTAAAAGGACTAGAAAGAATAGAAAATTAGAGAAAGTCTAGGTGCATTAAAGACATCCAAGTTGTGTGCATGGATGCAACATTGTTGGTTTCTCTATATCTCTTTCGCCTTTTCCCAACTCTGTCTTTCCCCACCCCTTAGCAAATCATCACTGCGAGGGGGGTCGGCTTCCAGCTCCCACCCCCTGCATGATTCCAGGTAACTTCATCTGGCACTTCGTTTTGTTCCTCTCTCCTTGTCCTCATCCTTTCCTACCTTGAGTGGTAGGACACAGATATATGGACACAGATATCTATAAAAATTACATTGCCATTGTTAAATTGTTCTGCGTATTTGAATGTGCCGTGTGCTGCTGTGACTTGGTTATTTTGTGATTCTCAAACTAGCCATTTTTTTTTTTTTTAAGGCTTGCACTGTCAACATATGAACCCTCTCTGGATGGGACAGCTGATGACATGACTGTGGTCGATGCAACAACACTTCGACGGCAGGTTAGCTCATGATAAATAAATGAATTCTGTCTTGTGTGGTGCAAGAGGCCAGACTGATAAAACAATTTTTTTTTTTGATTCGGCAACAGCTCATCAAGTTGAACCGGAGACTCCAACATTTGGAGGAAGAGAACAAAGAGCGAACAAAGCGAGAGATGATCCTGTACTCCGTCACCGTCGCTTTCTGGCTCATCAACACTTGGGTGTGGTTGCGACGTTAGAGCCGGCCTGTGTTTCCGCCATCCACATGACAAGAACGTATTATCCTTTATCCTATCAGTTAGCTGCTCACTGCACTTAACCCCTGTGTGAGGAGATGTTAGCACGTGCAAGGCCTGTTGCACATAGGCTCAACATTTTGATTTTGTTTATTTAAACATGTACAGTTTTATTTTTGTACTCTTATTTTGTTCCTTCTATTCCATTTTCTTGTGTTTTGTTTTTATTCTCAAATTCTGCTGCCCATTGCTAAGTTGTTGTAAATATTTGTTCATGTCAATCGGACCTCATCCAGAGGCACAGTATATAGTTCACCCAAAAAAAAAATAAAATAAGGAGCTGTAGTGTGGGGACATACAGCTCCATGGTGGTAATGCTGAATACTAAGAGTAATATGTGACTTGGCTGGTAAATTTAATAAAGTTTAGTAAAACCGTACCAGTCATGTGTGGTCTTGTATTTTTATTGAGACGTTAACATAGTTTTTCCTGTAGAGGAGTTAAATGTCTCCCGAGGAAAAAAGCCTAAAATTTACAAGTGTATTTATTTGGGTGGATTCTCTCAAACAAAATAGATACATTTGCTTTTGAAATGGTCAGAAGTAACCAAAAATTATACATATCTGTTACAAAACAGCTAGCATTGTCTTACCCATTGCACTGTATTAAACCACAAAGGACCACAGTTGTCTGGGAAAAACCCTGAATGAAATAAAATTATATAAAATGTTGCTGTAATGTGAAGAGTAAACGTATAATTCCCCCCGAGAATACTGACCAAATCAGTCCTGAATTTATTCTTTTCACAGTATAACAGCTGACAAGCACACAGACAAAACAGCTATCACAAATATGCTACAGATTGAATTGCAGTTTACTATTTTAATTCATATTTCAAATTTAATGACATCAAGGTATTACTCAAGCTCCTCGATCAGGCAGCGTGGTGGAGAGGAGGTTCGGTTTATTTTTGAGTTTGACGGGTCGGAAGGCGCACCCTCATCCTCTGGATACACCAGCGATGTAGAATTGCCAGAGACAGCCGGTGATTTGTCGCAGCCACTTGTTAGGAACAAAAAGCTCTTAGCTGGAGCGGATGTGGAGATGCTGTCACTCTGAATCCCAGCTGGTGCTTCCCCGTTGCTGTCACCTGATATGACTTCTATTTTTGGTTTAAAGGCCTGCCTACAAGAGAACGCTGCGTTAAAGTCTTCTGTGTCCACATCTTCCAAATCAGGCAACTCATCAATACGCAATGAGCGACTTGCTGGAGGAAGGTGAATGGTTTCCAGCAGCTCTGCATCTTGTAGCTCTGTAATCCGTGGTCCAGGACTATGTACCGGTACATCGTCATCGGCTTCAGGAAGGGGAGGCTGTTTGTTTTTACTCTGCTCTCTCTCTGCTTCATTTCTCTTGGACTGTTTTTCTTGTTTATTTTCTGTCTCTAACATGTGCCCTACAGTACTGCCTTGCTCATCTGCTGGGATCTTTTCCCTTCCTTTCTCTTCTCTTACGGTGTGCGTTATCGGAGAATGGTCCTGGGTATCTTCATCTAACTGCTCTCTCATCAGGAGTTGACCTGCCTCCTTGGTCTCAAGATGTTTACTTGCTGGTTGATTTTCAAGAAGTCCCTGTTTTGACTGTTTCTCTAAGAACTCTTCATGGGCATCCAGGCTGTCCTGCACAAAAGCTTGTATCTTGTCACCTTGTAAAGAAGTTAAAATCTGGGTACCGTTTTCCTCAGTAGTAGTTTCTGGAGTAGAGGAAGCATCGGTTTTCCCTGAAATGAAACAATTATACTGTGTAAACATTCATCCACATTTACTCTCAGTATACAGACGAGGGTAGTAAAAGCTGAAAGCTGATTACCTTTATCCTGTAACTCTCTGAGTCTGCGTCTTTCCTGGGCCTTCTTCCGAATCATTGCCATTCCATCCAAGCTTTCCTGAATTTTCTTCCTCTCTCGTGTATCCCACTGCTCCCTCTCCTGGCGTTCCCCTTCCAGCCCTCCCACTGCCCACGACTCAGCACATGCCCTGTCTTTAGGAAACACAGGGCGATCGTCAAGAAACGTGAGCTGCTTGAGGCGTACAATCATATTTTTTCTGTAGTTTGGGATTTTTTTCACGACCTCATTTCCCATTAGATTCAGTACACGCAGTTCTGGCATGGCCTCAAGCACAGGCAGGATGTCAGGGTCGTGTAACAGGTTGTGAGAGAGGTCTAATACACTAATGTTCAGACACTGACTCAAATGCTCTATGTCACCAACAGTTTCCAGCTTGTTATGGGCAATCTGCAGAGTACTCAGGTCAGGAAGGCAGGAGATGTTCTCTATGATGTGTATGTAGTTGTTGGAGACGTTCAGGATGCAGAGTTTCTTCAGAGGCTCTAGGTTTTCCAGCTTGTATATGAGATTTTGCTGAAGGAACAAGCAGCGCAGATCAGTCTGAGCATCCAGATTCTCAATGCGTTGGAGCCCATTGCTTTCCAGCCAGAGACATTTCAGACCTGTGTACTCCTCTAAGTTCTCAATGGTGGAGAAACCTTTGAAATGCAGATACAGCGCATCATTGTGGCATGGTGTTATGTACAGTTTGTTCTGCTTACAGTGGTCTCTCAGGAATTTCTTGGTCATCCGTGGTCCTGAGTGTTTTTTATTTTTCTCCTGAGGTGAACTTTGCAGCTCTTTTTTCCCAAGGTCTTCTTGAGCTCCACTGCTGTCAGAACTTTCTCGGGCATCCCCACCTTCGACTTCAGTTGCTACCAACACTTGATCTTCCATCCTTTCTTGATTTTCCGAAGTGGATATCGTTAAAATTGATATCAGAAACATACAATACTTCTTAACGATTGGTTTTATAGGCGTTTCTGAATTGTACAGTCGAATAAATAGCAATCAGCAGCCTGCCCCGGTCGTTAATATTAGTTACCGTTTACGCTTGTTTCCATGGTAACGCTCCGTCTTTACGCTCCAGCCTACCGGATATGCTTTGTTGCTCCGTGTCGGACACTTTTAGTGGTTGCACCTTGCTGTTTAGGGACCCAACATGGCGTCAGGGTACTTACTAAATCGTGGTGCTTTGACATTAGGAATTCATTGCCAGCGCGTCTGCAGGGATATTTCACTGTCACAGGTTAGAGAGAAAAAGCGATGGATGAAAGCTTACACGTACCTCATGGCGAAGAAGTTGAAGCTGGAAGGACCTCCACCTCCGACGCCACGGTAACGCCAAAAATCACTAGAGAGCGTCTCAAGGCCATTCGTGTATTTGATATTTCAATGTGTTTATTTTTTCATAGTCCGTTGAGAAGCGTGCATATGGACGGCATTTTAGTGCAATTTTGCAACTGTTTAATGCAGATGTTTTAGCGCTGCGTGTGGCGTTACTGGTTTCATGGCTTTTCCAAATAACACCAGAAGCGTAGCTAGCTGTCGAAGCTTCTTTGCCCAAGGGTAGAAAACCAAGATCCTCCCCGTGATCTCGGTTAATCTTCTAATTTTATCATTGATTTAATATATAAAAATGTCATATTTTAATGACCGTATGCTTTGTCCATGGCCTTCTAAGACTTTCTGTACACGCTTTTAGTGATTTTAGACATGATTTTAGCCACTGTACACTCCTATTTCTGTTTGGTATTTACTTTTTTCTTCTTCTTCAGATCCCAGCAGCCTCACTGGGATTACCATGCAGAGATTCAAGCTTTCACCCATCGCCTGCATGAAAATTTCTCTCTTGAGCTCCTGAAAACAGCCTTCATCAATCCCTGTTACCTGCAGATGGAGCAAGAGAAGAGAAAGGGGTTGGGTGTGGAATCTGAGACTGCCGCTCTTGTTCTAAAAGATAATATGCAGCTGAGTAAAAAGGGGTCTGCGTTCGCTGAAAGCTTCCTGATCGACTGGTGCAGGGCAAGCTTCCCGAGCCTCCCGGCCATCGGGGTGGAGAGTATTGTAGGGCACCTCACCAGTCCAGCAGTCATCACTTACGTAGCCAGAAATCTGGGCATTGAAGACCTAACAATGAGTGCAGAATTCCCTGTTCCAGATGATGTGCTCTGTTCTACTTTCATGGCAGTGATCGGAGCTCTGCAGGAAAGCAGTGGAGCTGAGCGAACTGGATTATTTCTCAGGGTAGGTCGCTTGTGGCACAAAATCATTGGCACATAATAATTTGCTTAGAGGAAGCATAATTTGTCCACATTGCTCAGTTGCCTCTGCTGTGTGTACAGTGGTGGGACATTTTGTTCTTGTAATCCTACCTCCACCTTCTTCCTAGGATTTTCTGGTGACTCAGCTGATAGGAAAGGACCTCTTTGATATGTGGACTGTGGTCAACCCCATGGGACTACTGGTGGAAGAGCTTACAAAGAGGAAAATTCCTCTGCCGGAGCCTCGGCTCATCCGGTCTGCTGGAGCCAGCACAGTGTTGCCACTGTATTTTGTTGGCTTATACAGGTATGTGTTCTGTTGTTCGTGCGTTGTTACTGTTCTAAATTTAAAACGGATGCGATGGGTTAAAATTAATGCTATGAAGAATTTACATTTTTGTCTGCTCACCTCTTTGTTAATTCAGTGACAAGAAGCTACTGGCTCAGGGTCCAGGAGAGACGCTTGCAGCAGCCGAGGAAGAAGCAGCTTGCGTGGCCCTCCGGAAACTTTATGGCTACACTGAGAACCGCAGACCCTTTGACTTTTCTCCACAACAACAACAACAGCAGCCTTTTATTCAGTCAGCCAGCAATTAATTAACATCTCTAAAGCTGCAGCAAAAAACATTTAAAGGGGGCAAGGACGGACAGGAATCTCATTTGAAGACTTAAGGCTTCCCACTGATTGCAGAGTGTGCTGAACTTGACATAACTGGTTCTTGTTGGGTATTTAAAAGTCAGGTCCTTCAGTCAAAGCAGAGCACTATAAGTCTTGATGTTCTAAGAAAAAATGTTGTAAGATCTGGCTCAGACAGAATATTGTTCCAGTAACTGATGACATCTTCAGTAGTGAACTAGACTGGTCAGCTCACCCTAGATTACAACAGAGGTTCTGAAGTCCATTGCACAAAATACTCTTGTAAATAATACAAATACCATTTGGTTTACTTTGTATTATGTAATAATATGTTATTCAGTTGTAATAAAGTGTGTAAAATACACATCCATTCTGACTCTTTTTCACTTATATTTCTCCACACATTTCATCAGGGTATTTGCATATGTTCCTGTGACAAATTCTTCTTAAAATATCTTTAAATATCTAATATTAATTTTCTATCATACATTTTCCTGAAACAAATAATCAACCATTGCGTTTAAGGAATTTTACGTATCTTTTAATACTTGACGTCAGTGGCGTCGTTAGGCCTATTTTAGGGGTGCTGAAGCCTCCCTAAAATATTCTTAAGCCCCCCTAAATAATTTGGTGGGGTTTTTTTTTTTGTTTTTTTTGTTTTTTTTTTAACTTATTCGATTTTTTTTTACAGAACTTGCAGACAAATTCAATATAAAGATGCAGGAATATGAGTTTAAAGAAATAATAATATAAACCTGTCGCTATTCACACAAATATGATCATAACTCGGTTGGTCCCTTTCGCTTTACATTGTTAAGGTAGCGTCAGTGCTTCGTTATCCAATCCCTTCCAGTTGTTCACAGGGGACATCCACATGACTGAAAATCCAGTCCTCGTTTTCACTGCTACTTTACACTCCGCTCGTATACACCTGCAGAAACACTAGCGTGCATGTGGCAAACGGCAAGAAATCATGGATATACGCAAGTTTTTCAAGAAAGTAAGTCTTCATCACTGGCTGGTAGTAACAATTAGTTAGCTCCAGCTAACAGCAGAGAGTCCCATGTAAATAATGAACCAGGTGCTCCCCATTTTGTAAATAAAAACCTGGCTAGCGCACTAAGTTAAATTGTTAGCATAATGTTAATTTCTGTCACTCGTTTTAGCTCTGAAAAATCCAGCTGAGCTCATTCAGGTATGGTTATCATCAGTGGAAATAATAATAATCACTCCATCCCCATTAACCTGTAGGAGTCAGGGCAGAGGAGCACAGAGAGGCAGAGGGGAGAGACGTCTGCTGGAGAGGTGAGTCAAAGGATGGAGTCATTTGTGATGGAGACAGTCTGATTAGAATTTTATGGGACTCAATATGGATATGAAATATGAAACATTTCAGTCACGGTACAACATATAAGACCTGTTTAACTTGAGCTTTTATTTAGGAGAGTCAAGGTTAGAAAGTGGAGAGAGCAAAGAGAGAGATATGTATATAAGTCAAATTAGCCTGACTCACATATTTTTGAGGGTTCTATTTTAATATTACTTCAATTCAAGTAATTTAGTAATATTTTTCAGGGCTTTAAATTGCAACCATTTTAGTCACATGCGTGCTCAAAATATAATGTTTGTAACTTCAAAATATTTGGGAGCAACAAATTACTGTGGAGCGGGAGCAGAAGTCATGATATTAGCAATTTACATTACAATTCAGTATGTTTTAATGTATCTTGAAGGGTGAGGCAGAAGGAGTGGCTGAGGGAGAAAAAGGTCAACAGGCAAGTTCAAGTCAGAGAGAGCAAGGAGAGACAGAGGAGCTGCAGCAAATAGATCGAGAGGCAGAGGAAGATCAAGTTATTACAGAGAGAGGAGAGCAAACAGGCCAAGAGAGGGAAAATGATGAAGCAGCTGCAGCAACTCATTCTACTACAGGGTTTGATTTAGGTGACAAAGACACAGGGCCCAGACAGGTGAAGCTGAAGAGCTATCCAGCTGATACTTTTGGTACACAGAAGCGAGCATTTAACCACAGCTGGTTTGAAAAGCACAACTGGTTAGAATATTCAGTCAACCAGAATGCAGCTTTCTGCTTCCCATGTAGAGTGTTTGGCAAAAACATCAAACATGATAGTTTGGTCAGTAACGGTTGCAAGAACTGGAAGAAAGCTTTAGTCATCTTTGGCAAGCATGAGATGGCACAAACACATAAGGACAGTGTTGTTACATGGAAAAGCTACCAGGGAACTAGCAAACAGGGAAACGTTGCACAGATGATAGCAACTGCAAATGTGAGTGAGATAGTCGAAAGAAGAGAGTATCTCAGACGAATTGTTGCAGTCACCTCTATGTTAGGGAGACAGGGACTCCCTTTTCGTGGCCATGATGAAGGTGAAGACAGCCCAAACAGAGGGAATTTTCTTGCGTGCATGGAGCTTTTGAAGGAGTTTGATCCTTTTCTTCAAAAACATAATCCCCCATCAAATGCACAGTATATCTCACCAACATCCCAGAATGACATGATTGACTGTTGTGCCCAGGAAGTTACTAGTGTCATTGTATCTGAAATGACAAAGTCTAAAGTCTATTCCATCATGGTGGATGAGGCAAGGGATAAAAAGGCAGAGCAGTTAGCTGTTTGTGTCAGGTACGTGTCAGAGGGGGCAGTGAAGGAGCGTTTCCTTGCACTTGCAGAGATAAAATCATTTGATGCCCAGTCCATTGCAAATGAGATTCAGCAGCAGATCCAAAACTATGGTCTTGCAGAGCTTAAGTGTGTAGCACAAACATATGATGGTGCAGCCGTTATGAGTGGCTCCACTGGAGGTGTACAAGCACATTTTAGAAGGCTCCATCCTGAGGCTATCTATGTGCATTGTTATGCTCATCAACTCAACCTGGTTTTGTGCAATACTTGCAAGGCTGTCCCAGAGGCTGTGGAGCTTTTCAGCTTGTTGGAGTGTGTGTATTCTTTCTTCAGCACCTCCCTAGTCAATCATCATAAGTTCATGGAGACTCAGGCAAAGCTTGGATTGACAAAAACTGAGCTTGTGCAACTTTCAAACACTCGCTGGGCATGTCAGTTGCGATCAATCAGTGCAGTTCTTGAGACATTGCCTGCCATTTTGGAGTGCCTATCTGCAATTGGATCCCCCATAGCTGTTGGTCTCAGAGCAAAGCTCTACAAGTTCTCAGCAGTCTATGCACTACTGATGTTTCAGTCGATTCTGTCTGTAACCAAAGGACTCCACAAATTCCTGCAGAAAGAGACTTTAGACCTGGCAGAAGCTTTTATCTGCAAACAAGCTGTGTGTGACACACTTAAGGGCAAACACTCAGATGCATTTGCTACAGAGCTGTATGAGAAAACCAAGGCCCTGTGTAACACCCACAGTATCCCTGAACCAGGTGCCAAGACAAGGCACAAACAGAGGAAAATGGAGGATTTTGTCCTGGAGGCAACTGTGGGTTCACGCACTGAATTGAACAACTCAGACACATTGAAAAGAGAGTTACTTTTCCCTTGTGTGGATCGGATGGTTGGCGAGCTTGATCAAAGATTTTGCAGTGTAGATGCAGGGCTGCTAAAAGGCGTCCAGGCATGCAGTCCTAAATCTGAGAACTTCTTGAGTGAACCACACTTGAATGAACTTGCAAAGCACTACAGACTTGACCTGAAAAAAGAGGAGGTTCTGGTGGCCAGAAACTTTCTTACCCGGAAAACAGAGGCTGGATGTCCACCCAAAAATATGTTGTCTGTGTACAACCTCCTTGATTCAGACATGTTTCCCTCTCTGAAGGCAACCATCCAAGTTGCCCTAACAGTGCCTGTCAGCAGCTGCTCGTGCGAACGGTCCTTTAGTGCACTGCGTCGGCTGCACTCCTGGCTGCGTCAAACAATGGGTCAGAAAAGACTTCACAGTCTTGCAGTCATGTCTATTGAAAAAGACACGCTTCAGCATCTGAGTCACAACAGAGTGATTGACCGATTTGCCACTCTTAAAAACAGACGTCATTCTTTGATGCTTCCACCCACCAAGTAACTGGTGATTGCAGCCAGAAAAATGTACTTTTTTATTTTCAGTTTTTTTCTTGTTATTGATGCAGCAAACACATTTCCTCTGTTTTTTTGTTGTACTGTATTATAAAGCAGACTGAAATAAAACAATAGATCTATTGGTGGCCTAGGATGTTTAATCTGTCCAAAAAAGTAGGAAAACAATTTCTCAGTCTTTGTTTTCTGTTTGTGAAATTTTGTGCTCATTCACTACGTTCGTTCATGTCGTGTGCATCTCTTGGGGGCTAAGCCCCCCCTGTCCTTAAAACCTAGTGACACCCCTGCTTGACGTATTTCATTAATTTTTTTTTCATATAGTGACGCAGTGCATTTTTAATGACTTGATTAACGTTGGGTCTAGTTACAATCTTGTAGTAACCAATACCGCACAGTGGCGCTGTTGCGTTAAAGAAAGAATAGTGGCGCTCTTTGCGCTGTCTGGAGCACAACCAAAGAGCTGTCCCGTTAGAAACAAGATGATGCTCTTTGTTTCAGTTTGCGTTGTGGCCCGCTGCAATTCTTCAGACAAGTCACCGAGCGTACTGTCTGCTTCTATGTACACGTCAAAATTTGAACTGAAGATAAAGTAACTCACATAGCCGCTAACTGCCACAATCTTTAAATTGTGTTGTTGATGCCGTTAAAATGCCTGCAGCGTGCAGCGCATACGACACAGTTAATGCCAACTTAAATAAAATTAGATTAAAAATAATAGCCTCCATCTGTAGTGGATATCTTTGACTGTGATGAGTTTAATGGGCTCACGTTTGGCCTTGAGTCATGAAGACTCGCTGTGGCTGCATAACGGGATTTAAGCGAAGGCGGAAGTAGATGGCAGCATAGCTCTTGTCCCGTTAGCTAGCGCCAGGTCCATCGCCTGAAAACTCCTTGTTCGAGGAGACGCGAGGCCGCCCTGACAACAGACCCACCTAGCGATTCACTCTGTCTTTACGAGTCGACAACCATTAAAAAGAAGAAAGCACAGCTCTTTTAGTTTTAGCTAGCTAGCTTTCCGTCTCTCACGGTTTTATTCAACCCCCGCTATAGATTCTTTACCATGGCGGCGAGTGCGAAGAGAAAACAGGAGGAGAAACACCTGAAGATGCTGAGAGAAATGACGAGTTTGCCTCCCAACAGAAAGTGCTTTGACTGCGACCAGCGAGGCCCGACCTACGCCAACATGACTGTGGGTTCCTTCGTCTGTACCTCCTGCTCTGGCATCCTGTAAGTATTAAGTTGCACAGTGACCTTAGCTTAGACATGGCGCACACGATATTAATGCGCTTCGGCTACACGGGGTAAACCCAGCCAGTTAGTCAAATAGTAGCACTAGCTACCGTCAGATGGGGAACTAGAAAAGACGGAGGTAGTGTGAGTTTAGCTGTTTTGACATTGCAGTGTGGTGCGTTGGGCGGGGTGCATAGAGGTGTCAGGCGAGCGCACCAACCAGCCGAGATGCTAGCTAACGTTAGCATCCAGTGTTAGCAAGTGAACTTATCTGACACTTCAAGCTAGGTCCACAGATAAGCCAGCTGCTGCTGCTTCCAGCTGCCGGTAACGTTAGGAAGCACCACCTAGTAACTGAGCCGGTCCGCCCTGTGGAGCCATATGTTTGAGTCACTTAACCGCATTTTCGCTGCAAACGTGATGGTCGACACTTGGCAGAGCGAAAGTCGTGTTATCTTAAGGCGCGACTGAGATAAATGTAAAATCTGTTATCAATTGTGCGAAGTTCACTCATCTATTTTGTGTTTTCGAATTATTTATCCTCTGGCATAACATCGCAGCTCGAATTAGAGCTGACAACGCAGTTGATCAAAAGCTTTTTTTCTCTCCGTGTATCTGCAGTTTACCTCCTACGACGGCTCTGAAGCCCATGCATTTACAAGCATTGTAGTTTCATTGTAGCAGAGTGGAGGGTTTTATTTGTAATTTTTTTAAATTAAAATCTTTGTGCAGTTGTGTGATAAGCATTTTTTTTTAGCTTGGGATTAGTGGAGCACTCCGCTTCTTCTTATTTTGCCACACACACACATACGTCTCAGCTCAGCTGTCATATTTCCTTCTTGCATGTTGTATGATGCTGGATACATTCAGAAAGAAAATGGTTTAATGCAATAATAACAAATCACTTCGTCACTCAGTTTTACATCAGTTTAGTGGTAAATGGGGCAAAAGATGTACAACATGGAGGAAGTGTTTCCCTCTCACTGCCCGTGTTGCACTAATCATTCTCAATACTCTGCAGTAATCGACCTTTCAGACTGCACTGACATGTAGTTCACTGAGAAACAACACACACATGAAATGCTAAAATAAATTATAAGTGCTATCACCATCACCCATAAAGACACAAATACTTGAATTAGATCTGCATGCACCTTTTATACAGATCACCTTGCCATTTTCTGTTCATGAATAATTATCATTCTAAAAATGTTGTAGGTAAAAGGTAAGGTTTTTATTGCTTAGTAAATGCCCACTGACCAGGTTTGAGTTAATGTAGCTTAGCTTTGGTGAGCATTAGATAAATTACATGCTGGCTGATACTTTCCCTTTGTTTACCGCCACCAGTGGGTGTTTCTGTGGGGACGCCGCTGTGTATTTCCCATGTGCTTGCCCTATTGCTTTAAATCCTGTAATAAGAGCTAATTAAGTTCATTTTTTTTAGCTTGAGATCTCTGTTCTAAACCTTATATCCTTTCTTTTTTGTCTTTCTCGCTGACTTTTGGTTAGATAAAGGTCACATTCAAGGAAAATCTTTCTGTTGGAAGAGTGTGGGGCTGAAAGCATAGATGTCTGTATGATATGCGCAGGAAGCTTGATCTGATTTTTAGGTTCAGGAAGTGGTGTGGCCCCACTGTGCTGCTACATCAGCAGCATGTGATGTTGTGTATGTGAGCAACAGGAAGTGGCTGTGAGGTCACGTTGGAATTATGAGTAGTTAAAATTCATGCGCAGACTTGATAATTTCAATCACTGTCTTGGCTTATTATGCCAATTTTCTGAATAACCATCGTGTTTTCTTTATTTTGTCCAAATAAACCAAAGCAAACTCATCCAACATTACAGGTGGCTTTTTAATTCCTTTTTCTTTTAAGATTAACACTGTTGACTTTCTCTGGAGTGATGGAGAGTTCACAACAACTTACTTCTTAATAACCTTCTTCCTCCCGTAGCTGTAGTTGTTTAAAGGGTGGGGTTGGAATTTGCTATATAAACACATTCCTCATGATGGTGGAGCCTTTCCCAGGAGGAACGCCAATCGATGTCTTACTAGAGATTTGCTCATGACGGGAAGTAACCCCACTTGACCTATGTGTTCCTGAGTAATCAGAGTTGGGAAGGTGTCACAGACACCAAATGTGCTGATACATGATCTGATCAATGGCTAGTTACCAGAAATGACTCTAATATAACCCTGACATTTGATTTCTCAACAATGGTGTGGAATCTGTGAAACAGGGATGGGGTGACTAAATTAGTGAGTCACTAAATTAGGAATGGGTATTTTCTGTTGTATGAGACGCTTAATAACAGTACTGTTAAAAGACTAAAATATCGTTTTTTGCAGGGATCTAAAGCAGTGAAATGAAGTGTGTGGACTTTCCTCTCTTTGGAGACTTTGTGTTGCCAGTTTCTCTTACCCTGAGGCAGTTGCAGTATGCAAATGAGCCGAGTTCCTATCTCTGAACTAGTGCAATAGGGACTAGTTCATGATTATTTTACAGTGCAATATGTGGTACTGTTCTCTGACACGTTGTGATAAAAGCAGTTCCTTTATACTGTGCAGCTACTGATTGTTACTGCAATTTTAATTCTCCTGAAAAAGTCACCTTAATATAAATTTTAAAATTTATAGAAGTAACAAAAATGACATTTTCAGAATTAGAACTCCTCAATGGGACCACACTGCTAAGACGTTGATATAATATTTAGACCTCAAGGGCTCTGGAAACCTCTCCCTCTATCTGACCTAGTTTAATCTTCGTAAGACTAGAATTTGGTCACTTATCTTCCTCAGGGAGCTGGAAAAACTTATCCAGTTTAAAAACAATTCGTTTTTTGTTTTTGTCCGTTCCTCTCTACAGTGCAGTATCAGGGGACCATTTTAGTTTTTAATACTCTGTTTTAGGGATTTGTAATGTCCTTCTACTTTAGTGTGACGTGGTTCTGCTGTGATGGGTCCGTGTGTATATTTTTGTAAGCCTAACACAAAGCACTAGTAAATGATTAAAAACTAAAAGTGCACTGCTTAAACATTAGTCATGTACGTGGCAGTCTCAGCATTTGTATGAAGGGAAAGCAAAACCCCCACACATTTTCATGCAATCTTTTCCACATTGACATAAAATTATGTTATTTCTTTTAGATCATTATGTTCTTAAATGTGAACCGACAGGTCTTTTGGGTGTTCACAAACAGCACGAATTAGCTAAACTGTAGCTTCTGTACTCTGTACCAGATAGCAGTGAATGTTTTTTTTGATTAAAGTCAATCCACTGACTGACGGATGTATTGAGAAAAAGGTTTAATGACAACAAGTTCTGTTAGAGGTAACAGCAGTGAATAATTTAACAGGCCCGTCTAGTATTTCAATGCCTTCAGCATCTGACTGCTCTGTGTATAACATCGTGTTTGTAAGCCACAGAAAGTTGATCCTGTTCACCTGGACGTAGCGTTTTCAGTGGCAGAAACATTTCGTCACTTATCCAAGTGACTTCTTCAGTTTGTAAACTTCATACAAAACTTTTCTTGTTATAAAGATGCAGGGGAAACATGCAAAACTCTTGGTAGTTCTTGTAGATGATAAAGCAGGAGTTCAAGTATTTAAAAACACTTGAATTAAGAGTTCTTTGTATATTATCCACAATCAAAAAACTAACTTTGCTTTAATTGTGTGTTCCTAAATGTTAATACCATGTCATTATGTCTCTGTAGCATGTTACTGTGTTTGAGATTAAAACTGAGGTTGATAAAAGCTGTTTTAATCATTTATATCTGTCCACCATACCTGTAAATACGTCTATTGTATAATGGGGCTTTGAGTGCTGTCGGAATGCTTCCTTTAACACATCTGTGTTATGGCTGATTAAATCCACTATCCATGTCCATAAGCGAGTGTATCTGTTGTGCTCCTGACATGCTGATGGCTGCAAAGGGAAACGGAAGGAAAAGATGCCTGTGGCCACTGTTGGCACAGTGTAATGGCTATCCTAATGATATTTGCTGATGATGGCTGTTTGAGTTTACTCACTGCTCACTAGGGCTGCCACGATTTGTCGACTAGTCACGATTACGTCGACTATCAAAATCGTCGACGACTGATTTAATAGTCGACGCGTCGTTTGAAGCTTTGTAAGATCACAAAAGACGCAGGAATAAGTGGCAGGATTTAAGAGTGTAATAACGGACTGAAACAGAAGATGGCAGCATTGCATGTACAAGGATGTCAGCTACCGTTAAACCCCGAAGAAGAAGAAGAAGCAGCTGTGTCCCAGAATTCATAGCGCGGCCCTGCGCAGTTTCCAACAATGGCGGCAGCTGGTTAGTTTTAATGTTACTCTTATTATTCTTTCTGGGTCACAAAATAAACGTTTAACATATTTTCAGGCGAGAATGTAGCTGTGTAAACCTCAAATATCTGCTCAGTTTATCAGGACACCACATATTTTCAAAAGCGCTCCGACGTTTTCGGAGACATCTGTTACCCACTAGCTCGTTAGCGAGCCGGGGGCTAGGCTCACTAGCGCCGTGAGAACACCGGACTCCCCGCAAATCGTTTTCAAACCCACCGCCGTCTTTCGCTACTCAGGTTAAATATATATGAGTCACTTAGATAACTTAAAATGTTATTGTTTGGCTTTTTTTTTTTAGTATTTTATTTGTTCCTGAGTAAATCAGTTTGTCTGAGATTAAAGTTATAGTTTTTACACAGCTGAATAAACGTCAAGCAGACAACTGATTATCAGAAGTGTGAGATGCTCCAGAATATACTCCAGTGTCCTGTTATATTTTAGATAGCAAGGAGTTTATTAAACTTCACCGAAACAATCCGCAAATTTCATTAAAATTTAATAAACTATCATCTTGTCTTTATTTTTAGTTAGCACAGACCTTAAACACTTAAAGCTGTAAGCTAATGATAGTTATATAAGAGCAGATGCTGCTGGTGCAATAAGCTGTAGTATTGCGTCCAATGGATGATGATCTGATTAGTCAACTAATCGCAAAAATAATCGGTGACTAGTCGACTATCAAAATAATCGTTTGTGGCAGCCCTACTGCTCACCACTTTCTCTGCTTTTAAAGGCATTTGAAGTTGCAGTCCAATTTATAATTTTAGTTACTTTCTGAAGACTGGTTAACAGCAAAGGTTAATGTAAGCAACTAGAAGCACAGATCCTTTTTTATAGAATTGAAGATTTATTTATTTATTTCAATATGTTTTATGTGTTGACAAGTACTTTTGTTAACTCGCAGTTAAAGTGGTCTTCACGCATGGTAAATGTTCTGTGGTCACCTTCTCACAAAAACAGGTGGTGACCGTGCCAGTCAGCACGACATCAGTTTTCACCTGTAAGCGATTCGAGGAAAATGTGCTCAGACAATCAGGCCTGGAGCTTAATAATAGACAAATGATTGCTCTTTTCAACTCCTACCATAACCAGGCATTTTTAATTTGGGCCATTGTGGCATTGACTGTGACCTTCTAAGGAAAGTGAGCCAGGCTTGTGTGGTCTAATGGGTGTTACTCCATAATTGAAGTTTCTATATTAAGGAAGATTGTTCATTCTTTTAATGTTTGGACAGTCTCAGTTCAGTCAGTGTAAGTGAAGAGAGTTTCACCCACTTCCTCTGGTTATTGTACTCCCTTTCTTTTTCTGTCAGTATGTCTCTCTGTCATTATTTGTCTCTTTCATTTCTCTCTATAATCATGACTTCTTATCCTCAGTTACTCACTTGTCCTAAGTCTCTCTCTCTCTCTCTCACACACTCACTCACACACACACACACACCAGCAACCATTCAGCTTTCAGCTAATTAAATGGTCCCGTCCTGAGAGGTGGGCTCTGGAGTGTATCAAGATGAGGTTTTCATGTATGTTGTCTTCAAATTAAATTGACCCTTGTTTCTATTTTTCCATAGACGAGGACTGAATCCACCCCACAGAGTCAAGTCCATCTCCATGACAACCTTCACGCAACAGGAAATAGAGTTCTTACAGAAACATGGCAATGAGGTAGGAACGGCAATTCGGCCCTGTCAATTAATAAAGTTAGAAATTAAGCCCGAGGTCAACCTTCCCACTGCTTTCCTTTCTGACTAGTTAGATTAGCTTTTGGTTGAGCCATCATTGTTTGTCCTTGTCTATTCAATATCTAATAGACAGGTTGGCATAAAGTCAGCCTCTAAAAATCTTGAAATGGGCTGTGTCTGTTGTGAAAGTTCTGCTTTTAGTGTTTGTATTTAAGTAGCCTGTTGCACATATGCTTGATAAGGCAATTTAGGCACGCTTGAAATTCATGCGGACTATTATCATTTTACTGCGGTAGAAAGTTTTATAAAACAAACTCTAGATTAAAAAGTGCATGCTACTTTCCGACAACAAAAATTGTTGTAAGGCAAATGTTTTGTCAGTTTAATACAGGTGTTGTGTCACACTTTTATTGAATAGACAGGTCAAGAATTTCATGCATTATACTGGCACCTATTTACTTATGAGAAGTATAAACAATCGACCAGTTGCACTGTGCAAAATACCGAAGGGACGAGATATTTCGAGTAAACAGAGTACGAAATAGTGCAGTGCCACCCACGAAGGACAGTCTATTAAAGGATGTGGCAAAGTGGCATGGAAAGCAGACATGAAGGAGACTCAAGGTTGGAGCTGATGCATATATGCTTGAAGGCTGGTCTATAAATACTGCCTGTAAGTTACCTTTCTGTCTTCATAGAGCGCACTTGACAAACACTGAGCCGAAGGAGGATTTAATTTATGTGGCTGGTGGCTTACCCAACTAAAGTCTATATGGGAAATAATGTTATAAACTGTTGGTCATAAATTGGTGCCCAGTCCCAGTGTTTTCCTGTTTAAAGCAGTGTTTTTCTCACAAAGTATTTATTTTGACAACACCTAGATAATATTAATAGCTGCCCAAGTATAGTTGGTAACTCATATCAGCACAGAGTTTTTGTTTTGTTTGTTTTTATTATGTTTTATCCAGGAGAACAATGCCATCCACAACTGATCTACTTCTAGACATCCTGAAAGTCCAGTTGTGACTATTCAGCTCGCACCAGCCGTCCCCATGTCATTGTTTCTCTTCCTTTTTGGCTCATTTGCCGGGTTGTCATTGTGGTGGTCCTTAATAATGATGCACCGCCCCAAGGCTCATCCTGAAGTTAGACCTACTACAGCTTTACTGTCTTGAACTGTATGATGACCGGGAGTCTTCTGGTTCCCCCAGAGAGCCACTACCGTGCTGTTATAATGAGGTCACTGTGTCTGGAAACAGAAATAAGACCACTGCAGTCTAAGATGCATAAAATATATTATTTTGCAATTTATTTAAGGCAATATGTACACCAAACATGTTTGTTCTCCAATATTTTTACAGAAAAATAAAGTGGATCTTTTGGAATAGCTTGTTTTGGAAAGTCCTGAACTTGAGCAAACTAAAATGGAATAGCCTAAAGCACGTGGTCCACGTGAAGAATTCCACCCTCATCCCAGAGTCAAATGTGTTCAAAGCATGGGATAAAATTCCACCACTCCAATGTGGAATTTTATCCCAAGACAGAAATGCTTTTTTGTACTTATTGCTGCAAAGGTTCACACCAGGGCAGAGGTTCGCAACCCCTTTATCTGTCAGAGGGGGTTTTCTGTTTTGTTTTTTCTTTACTCTGCAACTTTATCTTACATGTGGCTTGTCTTTTTATTTGCTTGTCTATTTTTCCTTTATTGGAACAATTTCATTACTAATAATGACTGATGGCAAAGCTCTGTGCGTGTGTGTGCCGTTTCCTCCAAAAATCCCTTTCTCTAACTCTGTGTGTTCTCAGGTTTGTAAACAGATCTGGCTCGGTCTTTATGATGACAGAACCTCTTCAGTACCAGACTTCAGAGAACCACAGAAAGTCAAGGAGTTCCTACAAGATAAATATGAGAAAAAGAGATGGTATGTCAGTATCATAAGCTTGCTGAGAAAAGATCTTTGTCAGTGTGCATTGTGCAAAGGGTTTTTTTTTTTGTTTTTCTCCCTCTCTCTCTGGCTTGGAATGTTTCACATGTGCCTCATAGCAGTTAGCCTCTAGCAAGCCACCAAATACCCCTCTTGAGATGTACAGAATCTAGGTCATTACAGTAAAGCTGCTCTATATGCAAGACTTAATTGCTCCATGAAGTTATAGGCTTTAATCAACTGAAATATGTATGAGCTTTTTCTAGATGTTCTAGAGCTTCTTTTTTGACTCTGAATAAAATTGTCATTGGTGTTTGTGAAATAAGAACTAGCCAAATGATTACTGTTTTAAGTTTAAAAGTTAGTCACTGATTGTCGCTGATCACTCAGTGATTTAAAAGATAAAAGAAAACAACCAACAAACTGTGATGCATCTTTAACGGCTTCTTGTAAGATTTTTATTTATCCTCTGCATTTTGTTATGACAAATTTGATACACCCAAAGTGTGAATTGCGTAAGCATGGATGTTGTTACAAAACATCAACTCATCCATCTAGTGTTTAGTCTGAAATATGATCAAAATGAGAGCAATGACTAGTGCATGTTTGAACATGCTAGGTTTGCTGCAGACAGGCATTCACGTGGTCTGCTCTGTTGTGCGCACACACAACTTGTAGTGTCTCACTCTTATAAATGGTAGTTTAAAACTATTTATTTATTTATTTTTTATTTATTTTTTATTTTATTTATTTATTTTAGTGTAAGTAATGCATAAATTGTTGATTGCTTCCAAGGTACGTGCCTCCTGAGCAGGCCAAGGTAGTGGCGTCAGTCCATGCCTCAATCTCTGGCTCCTCAAACAGCAGCACCAGCAGCACTCCAGAGGTTAGACCACTCAAGTCCCTGCTGGGGGAGTCGGCACCGTCTCTACACCTCAACAAGCACACCCCACCAAATCAGGTGAGACTTGCATAGTGTACACACATGCACACAAGTCATCATATGATTAACACATATGTTGGACAGCATAAACCGGTTCTTGTTCAGTGTGCCATATATGCCACATCTAGCAGGGTTGAGGTGAAAATATGTAGTTGTTACTACATATTCTCCCCTCAGGTTGGTCTTTACAATGGTGTGAATATTTACGCTGTTACACTTTCAGCTTTGAACTGGGTTATCAATCGACAGTTAACACTCAGCATTGTTGCCGATGTTAAAATGAAACCTTATGATGGGCTTTAGCGGAAACGATGCTACCAGTTGATGACCTTGTTTACTTTGCTGAATGCTCTGTGGTTCAACACTACCACAGTTACTTAGTAATCCATTTACACACACATCCCTAAATGCTTTACTGACATGTTTACATTGGACTTAATTTGCTAAGTGATTTGCTAATTAAAAAGTATCTCATAGATACAAAGAAAATAACGACTCTTCGCACAAATGCAATGACAGATTTATTGACAACAGGTGCAGTCCAGGATTAGACTGTGAATGGTTTCACAGCAGTATTAAGAAGCCATGTCTTTAAAGACAAAAGCATATTCATCTTGTTTATGATAAATGACCAAATTTGCCCACTGAGATAAGGTTCATCTTTCATCGCTAATGAGACAGTGTCACCACAGTCTGTTTTTTCATGTGGCCTATTATCTCCTCTTTATTAATTTGCATGAAGGCTGTTTAGGAGCTCATTTATACCGGTTTAGTTATTTATTAAATTTTTTTCAAATGCATCTCTTGTCGTCACCAGTCTCCTGTAGTGAGCCGTGGACAAACCCAGCAGCAGCAGCTCCATGACAAGAAATATGACCTCCTCAGTGACTTGGGTGGTGACATCTTTGCTGCCCCGCCCAACATGAATGCAGGCGCCAGCTCCAGTTTTGCTAACTTTGCACACTTCAACAGCCACACAAGTAAGCAACAGACCAATAACACTCATGTTTTTGTTAGTTGCAGTAAGTAATGTAGTTACCACTTTAAAACACTTGTAGGCAAGGTTTGCTTCAACCAGTGTTTTCAAGTTTCACTATTGAAATGTGCATGGCATAGCGTAGCCAGCAAGTTGTCTCTGATGGAGATCCCAACTAGAGTTGGTTAAACTGCCTTTTCAAGAAGGTCACACCAGTATCTCATTTCCCTGGGCATGTACAATGTACATGAAGATAGAAGTCCTCAGCACATATAATCCACAATAAACAACAAAAAAAGCCCCAATTACCAATCTCTTACCAATAAATAACTGCGTTTATAGATATTGGATGTGGGGTGGGCACTTCTCCAGAGGTGGTGTATTTACTACATTAGATGGGATCAGGATGCCACCAGTTTGGAGAAGATGTGAATTTGCTATACATCAGGAGTCATGATGTGCTCTTGGATTGTATCAAAATATATTATAAAATTGCATCAGACAGACAAATTGCCATGGTTACTAGTACTTGTAACATGTGGCTGTTAGCATTTGCTTTCAATTGAGGATAATGTCCTCTCATTTCTCCCTCAGAGCCTTTAAGATTCATCCTTAATGCAAGAACTAAAGTGGCGTTAACACACCTAACAAACATGCACACAGGTGTGTTAAAATTAATGATGTGTGTAGTGCTAAGCACACAAGTCCTGCTTTATATTTGGGTGTGCACATGAAGGACTCTTGGGTGTTACTGGGAAATAGTGAATGTCGAGGTATATAAGCTGCTACGCATTTTAAGTTGCACTGCTCTACTACTCTGATTATTCCTCACATTTAACACATCACCCATTGTATTTTATTAGTAGTGTTTAACCCATTGTATTTGTTTTGCAGTCATTCATGTCTTTGGATATTGTATGCATTCATTCATTAATCCATTTTTTCCCCTCACTTTTTTTTCCCTCCATCTGTTTGTCTGTACAACACCTCTACACAACTTCAAGTGGCACAGAATACCAAAGGAGAGGCAGACTTTGCTAATTTTGATGCATTCGGGAACACTTCTGGGTCGACAGGTGGTTTTCCCTCTGCACCCCAAGCACCATTTCAACCCCCAAATACAGGTAGCGCAAGCTGGTTTTACTGGACAAATAACACAACTAAGTCAATAACACAGAGGAACAGGTTTGCTTTATGTACACAGGCAGACATGTAAAAATTTACATAGACAAATAATTTAGTCACACACACACCTCAATGGTAGTCAAAATTTCTCTCACATCATCATTTGTTGGTTTATTTAAACTGTTGTATCACCTCTGTTCCCAAACCTTTACATATGTGTAGTGTTCATTCATTTTTTTGTTCAAATGTAAACATTTCTTTACACCAGAGAGTTGTACGGTTTTCAGATGATCCTGTTTAAAAGAGAGTAAAAGAGACTAAGACGTGAAGTACTGTGTTCAGGAGATTATCCACTGTACCTCACTAGAGACATTTACTGTAAACTTTGCTTTGGGCATACACAAGCTTCATACAGCTTAGCCACATGTCTGAGAAACTAACATTGTTGCGTACTTTTGAGGTTCTAAATTAATGCTGGTGTTGTGCAATAGATGAGCGCTAATCAATACATGCGTTGTTAGCCAAAGCTTTTTCTCTCTCTCTCTCCTACAGTGTTTCAAAAATACATTGGCAGCTTATTGACACATCCTCTGGCTTATTTTCAGCACTTTGACTCATAAGTCACATACTCTTATTTGAACAGTAGTTACTGCCACAAACTTCACTTCCTGTCAGGAAAATGTTGTACTACAGTGCCCTCTGCTGGAGGTGCATATTGACTCTGTGTGAAGCGGCCTCCTTAGTGTTTATTTTTATTGGAAACATTTTTAAGTGGCTTTCTCACAGATACTGACTGCCTTGCACTGTCTGCCTTCAGCTGTCAAATCTGTCTTACTTGTTTTTTGTTTTGGGTTTTTTTTGTTTGTTTGTTGTTTTTTTTTATCCTTTGCTTTAGCAGTATTTGATTTGCTTTGATTTAGCACTTCATAATGTTTACCTCTGGGTTACCTGACATCTTTTCTTTGATTTCTCTGCCATCTTACATTGCTCATTACCCCATTTCTGCCTCCCTCTTTGATTTGTGGCTGCAAGCGTTCACTGTGCTCTCATCCAGCCGCAGTATGGGTGAGTTTGCCACTGCTCTGCCTCTCCAGTGTTCACACAGTAAGTCTCTCTGCGCTTGCCCTCATAACAGCTTTCACTCTCTCACCCATCTTGTATGTGTAGTCATTGTGATCCCAATCCTCTCTTTGGGTGGTGTGTGTGTGTGTGTGTGTGTGTGTGTGTGTGTGTGTGTGTGTGTGTGTGTGTGTGTGTGTGTGTCACTGTGTTGTTTTTTGTTTGTTTTTTTTGGTCCATTTATACTAAAATTAACAGCTGATAAAGCTCAGTGGTTAAACATAAGTCTACTAATCTTTGATTGTTGCAATGATTAATATGACCTACTGTGCAAAATAGACCAAAGTGTATAAAAATCCAACAAGGCAACATGAAAAGAGATGATAAGAGGAGATGCATATTTTCCCCTCAAGCAATAATAATATTTTTTTAATGTGCTTAGCCTCTAGATTTTTATGCAAAAATTACTTCTACAAAAGCTTTTACCCTAGAATCTATTTTTTGTAAACTGTAATGTGGGATGCCTTTAAACTCGGACTCCTTTAGTGTCCCTGACCTAAAACACATTAAATAACCAATATTTCATAGAAAGCAGTGAACTGCTGATTAAAATGCAGCGGTATCGGTGTCATTACTAAAAATTGCCTTCTCTCCCCCTTAGGGTCACAACAACTGTGCTGTGTCCCAGTTAGCTCTGATTGTTTTACCTCGGTGTCCAAAATAATTTATTATTCTGTGTTTGCTTTTAATGGGCTCCATACAAATCTGCTCTTCATGTGCTGCAATTTGGAAATTACTGCTCTGTAGCAAAACCTCAATTTTTCTCTGTAATATGCAGGAATGTGTGAACTGAGGGTTTCCAAGCATTGACATGGCGTGTTGAATTAGTTGCATAAAGATGTCCAGAGTGATTATTTTGCAGTCTGTTGCAGAAAATAGGTAAACATTAAGAGATTAATGTTTCATTTTGCTCTAACACGTTTAGACCTGCTTGAGTGTGATCGTGTTGATATTACAGCGCTCAGTAAAATCTGCAGGGTTGTTAGCATATTAAAGAGATTTTTTTGGGAGATAGCAACTTGTTTTCTATCTCTCAGTGAATACATTTTGATGAGTTTTGTCTTTAACTTCCTTTCTCCACAGTATCGTGGTGAAGTCGGAAGTATTGGAGTTACACAAGAAAATTGCTGCCCTGCACATGCTCAGCCTCTAACACATATAAGTGCTAATTGTGTGTGCTCTTTTGGTTCATAGGCTAATGAAAAGCTAGCATAGTGCAGTGTAACAAAGGACAGATGTTGCTATCTATCCTTTAGAAGGTGTCCCTTTACCAGCCTGACTCCCAAGTTTACCCTTCATGCAGCTTCTTCTCTCCCTCTCCAACCTGTTTTGTTGTTTCTCAAAACCAACAATTACAGTCCCCCTTATGACTCTTTAATCTCTCTCTTTCATACAGGTAGCGCCTCAGGGGGACTAGCAAATGCCAGTTTTGCAAATTTTGAGAACTTCCCCAAATCGTGTAGTGCTGACTTTGGATCCTTCAGTTCCTCCTCCCAGAGTAACTCCACAGGAGCTGGCAGAGACGTTGTACAGAGTACTAACATTTCTGCCGATAAATACGCAGCCCTGGCTGACCTGGATAACATATTTAGCTCTGCCAAAACAGAGCCAGGTAAACCCTTCATGCCTAGCCTGTTTCATAGATGTCCATTGTAGGGCTAGAGAATGACTGAAAAACAAAAATACAAACTGAAAACTAGGTTTAATTAGGCGCATAGATTTAAGTCCCTATAAGTTTTCTTCTCCTGGCAGGGATAGGCAGTCTCTAAAAAAGGGCTGGTTTACATTTTCTAGCAATTTATACTTGCAGTAGAGGTCAGAAGTTTACATACACTCATCGTGGGCATGAATGTCAAGGTAATTTTGGGCTTTTAGACTAATGACTTAAAAAAATTGCACATGTTTTAATTCGTTTGGGAGGTTATCTAATTCATTTAGGATCAAAATCATAAATATGGACTCAAATATATGCGTACATTCACTTAAATCTTTTAATAAGCAGTGCTAAAGGTTCTATAATCTTTTAACTTGACAAGGCCAAAACCTTTTAACTTCTCGTTACTGATGATTGACTGTAACTGGTAGTTTCTGGCCTCTTTGCCAGCATAAAAAGAATTTGTTTGAGAGCAGCCATTGAATTGACCAATACTCGTATCTTCACTGACTTCCTTGGACTTTGAACAATCCTGCTTCTTAGAACAATGACAAAGAAATGCTCAAAATCCCCAAATTGCCAGGACATTAATTCTTACAGGGAATGTAAACTTCTGATCACGATTGTCTATACCTCAATGTTACTGAACCAGCTGCAAAAAGGCAACTGGACATGACTGAAATGCCTCCTCACTTCTGTGAATGCTATACATCTAGGTTTGACTGAAGCATTTTAATACCACATTATTAGAAGTTTGGTGTTTGAGTATCTGTGAATTGTACTGAGCTGGTTTTTCTCATATAAATATGTATTTTTGGCCTAGAAAATATACACTTCCTAATGACCTAACATTTATTCCCTATTAATTTCAGTAGGTTCAGTATGGCAGCTATCTCCGGACCTCTTTGAAAGTTTAACAGCATTTTCTTCTGCATTAAGTGAACTGAGGTAAATTGAACCTGGCTTTCCTTTTATGTACTTCTATTCTAGGAGGTGGTATTCCTGGTGGGGTGAGCTCAGCAGCAGCAGCAGCAGGAGTGGGTGGTTTGCCTCAGAAACAGCCAGCAGGTGGAGACCGCTATGCTGCTCTAGCTGAGCTTGATACAGTCTTCAGCACCTCAGCACCTGCCACCATTGTTTACAATACCACCAGCACCTCACAAGGGTAAGAGACTGCACAAACCAACATAAATCAGACAAATCTTTTTTCTTCATTCTGATGATCAGTGTTCCAGAATACACTTAGGAAAAGGCCACCGAGTACCTTTCTTTTTGCATCCTTTCCTAAACTTATGT
Source organism: Copadichromis virginalis (assembly GCF_057382275.1). Classification (NCBI taxonomy): domain Eukaryota; kingdom Metazoa; phylum Chordata; class Actinopteri; order Cichliformes; family Cichlidae; genus Copadichromis; species Copadichromis virginalis. Next base: position 15,577,058 of record NC_140631.1, on the reverse strand, counting down.
GCTAACGGTGTGTCACTACAGGAGTGTGTTTGGCTCAGAGACGGGGGTGTCAACAGCACAAATACAGCAGGCTGTGCCCAGCATGGCTCAGGGTTTTGGAGGTAAGTGAACTTAAACACGTCTCTGATTTGTTATGGTAACAATGTTCACAAAATTGACACGGTTGTTAGTAATTGTTCATGTTTTACATTTCTAAATAATTTTAGAGTGAGGTTGAGGAAACTGAGACAATCACCGAGAGATTTGGCAGTTTCATTTTGTACAACTTGCGTACTTAAATGATGATTCTTAAAGCATCATAACTTTATCATAACTTAAAACTTAATTTGGCAAGAATCAGCCTAGTATGGTCAAGAATTTATTTTTGTTTCATTAACATTAGTTAATTAGTTTGTTGTGATGTATAAAGGACATTGACGTGGAACTGTCAAAACACCCTCTATAAGCTATCTTTAAAAAAGAAAAATGTTTAATGTATTCTTCTGCTTAGGACTTCATGCTAATTAATGTTAATTTGATGCTGTTTTTCCCATCAGCACACCCAACCAATCCATTTGTAGCTCCTGGTGTTGTCCCAGCAGCAGCTCCAACCAACCCATTCCAGTGCAATGGCAGAGCAGCAACTGTTGCAGCTGCAGCAGGTTTGTTTTTGTTGGCTGTGTCTGTGTGTGTTTTGAGAATCACCTTACTCACTTAACACCCTGCTTACTCACTTAGTTTAGTAGTTCAGTTTAACAGTGTGTATAGAA